>NC_044361.1:25039469-25358469 GCF_007364275.1 Archocentrus centrarchus
CCATCTTTTGGTAACTCCTCATAGATGTAAAGTACATATTTTAAAGGAAATATCACATTTTGACTGGCAGTGAGGCATTAATTAGTACGTGATTTCTTTAAATCTGAGCCCTATCTATAACATTATTTATTTAAAACTTTTAGAAGTTATTATGAAAACTAGAATAGTATTCTACATCTTTACTGCTTTGCCCTCATCCTTTCCTTCCATACCTCCTCTGGATCCATCCCCCTCCTTCTCTTCTTGCTTCCCTCTTTTCACCGCCATCATTCTGCAGCCCTCCTCCTCCTCCTCTTCCTCCTCCCCCAGCCCATTCCCTTGGCATTAACACTGTGCCTCATTGCCTTAGTGCTATGACTAAGCACTGTGTGTGTTTAGTATGTTTTCGTGCCTGTGTGTGCTTCTATATGTGTATTGGTTTTTCTAAATAGCGTATGAATAAGAGAGACATTGAGAATGTGTTTGCATGCGGGCATTAGCATTCATGGCAGTGGATCTGTGTAGTCGTGACATTTTTTAAAGATAGAGCAAGTCACGACTGAATCACGCCCGGCTCCTCCCATCATCCCCTATTTCTCTTTCTATTCTTTTTGAATCATCCTCTTAGGGGCAGCTCTGCTTTCATCCTCCTACACTCAGTCTCTCTGTCTCGCTCTTCATGTACTACTTCTTTTTCCAGCCTTTTCCATTCATTCCCCAGGTTCCTCTTGGCCTTCCACCTGCCCTTTCAGTCGGTCGAAGTCAGTCAGGGTCCCCCAGGCCTCTCTATTGCTGTCTCTCGTTCAACATCCTTTTATTTTTAGCTGAAAGCGCCTGGTCCCATTACACACTTGTCATTTCACCCCATTATAAAATATCTCTCTCTCTCTCTCTCCCTTTCCCCTGCCTCCCCCGCCTCTTCTCCGTATCTCAACCTCCTCTTGTCCCTCATCTAATCCGTAGTTCTTCAGTAATCCTGATCAGCTGGCCTGCATTCTTAATCTCGTCACTTCTCAATCCTCCTCAGTACTCGTGTGTGTGTGTGTGTGTGTGTGTGTGAGAGAGAGAGAGAGAGAGAGAGAGAGAGTGATAAATCAAAGGTAGTAAGACTGTGCATATTTGACACAGAAAGGGATCAGCCAGCCTTGGGCAGAGTTCAGACACACCTGTTACCTGCTAACCTTGATTTATCAGCTACTTAAAAAAGACGCACAAAATGTTACGTGAGCTGCATAATGGGAAAAATATCAGCTACAGTCTGATATATTTACTATTACAATAATATTAGTATTGTCCTCTAATTTCTCATTTCACTTGATGCTTTTCTGGATCTCAAAAGTCCACCAAAATCAGACCTTGATTATGCACATAAGTGTAAATATTAAGTAACAGTAGCATAAATGAATAAAGAAAGCAAAATATGTTAGCTAAAATGTAATGAGAGAATTTACTGTATGTTAAGTCAGTCTTAGAAAACAAATATGTCCCGTAGAAACTTGTTTATGTTGACCATCTGCCTTCCTCCTTGTTTGTCCCTCAGATGAATCGGCCAATCCAGGTGAAACCTGCTGACAGCGAGGGCAGAGGCGGTGAGTAACAGGCTTTAACATCCTAACACACACGCACAAACACACGTGCCTCTCATTGACCATAATGCATTCCCTCACCCCTTACTGTAAACTTAAGCATCATAATTTTTGCCAAAAAACCCTAAACCGTTCTAGCCAGCACTGTAAAATCAAGTCTGCAGTAAACCTTTGACGTTTTGCAGACTGTCCAAAATTTCCTCATAGTGTACAAATGTCCTTGCTTGACAGATAGAAGGTGTTAAGATGGATCAGATAGAGATGAAAAGTAGTCTGTGGGGTGCTTGGCAAGTTGATTTTTGTACTGTTTGCACGCATACATTCACATTCAGATCACACTCTTTTCACTCCACTTTCTTTGTAACAGTCGCTGGAGTCAATACTGCACCCTGGTGGACAAAATTGGTAGTTTCCATAAAGAAATAGTTCTGTTTTGCTTTGGGATTTTTTTTTTTGGGGGGGGGGGGGGGGGGGGGGGGCAGCCTTTAGTCTTTAACAGAGATGTGATGTCTCCAGCTTTGGGGATATCAAGTTGAATTCATATCTTTTTTTCCCCCTTTCCTCCACACATCTTTGGCCTCTCAGAGGACAGAAAGTTGTTTGTGGGCATGCTGGGAAAGCAGCAAAGCGATGAGGACGTCAGAAGGCTGTTTGAGCCCTTTGGCAGCATAGACGAGTGTACAGTGTTGAGAGGGCCTGATGGCACCAGTAAAGGTAAAATGCACTCAAATACAATACCACAAAAGGACTTGATGCCATGCAGTACTGTTCTTTTTTAACTGAATGACTGTTTTTTATAGGGTGCGCTTTTGTGAAATTCCAAGGACACGCTGAAGCCCAAGCTGCCATCAACAGCTTGCATGGGAGCCGTACAATGCCTGTAAGCAGCATGCCCATGATTACAAATGATAAATAAGATACATAAAACAAACACACACACACAATAAAATGTGGGTACAGACTTCTAAAGGCTTATACAGTCAATTGCAGGGGAGCATTTACATTTTCTATAGATAATAATGTAATGTAAATGTATTTGCTTTGGTCCTGCACTCATTGTGCTGGGATGAGCGTGAGTCCCATGAGACTCATAACAGATTAACTGGATAGAGGAAACGAATGAATCAACACGAAGGCTAGGCCCATTAACACTGAAAATTACTTGCAATTGAAACTTAATTCTGTCTTCACCTCTGTCCTCATAGGGGGCGTCGTCCAGTCTGGTGGTGAAGTTTGCGGACACAGAGAAGGAGCGGGGGCTGCGGAGGATGCAGCAGGTGGCCTCCCAACTCGGCATCTTCAGCCCCATGACCCTCAACTTCCCCGCCTACAATGCCTACACGCAGGCGGTCAATGCACAGGCAAGTACGGACACACAAACATTCATTGTATTGCGCACACGCGCACCAAGTTTGTAAGAGGAGTGCTGTGCTTATGAAAGGATGTAATAAGTTTGAAGAGGCTATCAGTGGTCTAATTCAGGCTAATGTTATTACCTAGACAACAGAACATACGTCATCTGGCATTAGCCTTCCCGCAACACACAACCATTAACCCACTGACTCGGGACATAATGGCCTTGTAATTAGATCTCTATTCATCTGTTCCTCCATCACTCCCTCTCTCTGCCCCTTCCTCTCATTTTTCTTCCCCTTTTTCTCTCTATCTCTTTCTTTTTCCCATACCCATTTAACTGGCTTTGTTTTCTCTCTCACCCTCACTTTTCCCCCTCTCTTTCTACCTCCTCCTCTTCTGCTTCTCCATCTCCTTCCTGTCTCTGCTTCCTTCCTTGTCTACAGCTTGTCCAACAGCAAGCCCTGGTTGCCCAGTCAGCGTACTTGTCTCCTGTGGCAACAGTTGCCGCCGTACAGATGCAGCAGATGGCAGCACTCAATGCCAATGGAATCATTGCCACACCCATTACACCCATCACACCGTCCTCGGGTAGGCTCACACGCCATGCATACCTAAAAACATTCTTGAATTATTGGTAGATAGGATCTTCTAGTTGTACCTACCAGTGCATTATAGCACCAAACATGATGTATTGGAATAATAGTTTAGACTCTTTTCCCTTTTACTGCTTTATGTTCTCAAAAAAAAGTCAGTGTTGCTGCTTCTAGACGTTTAAAGCCTTCAGTTGTTCATATTTTTACAGTGTAAGTATAGCAAGATGAATGCATAAATGAATGTTTGGGGATAGAAACAGGTGTAGTCACACAGGAAATATAGTTAATGTCGTTCTACATGCAAGACAGGCCATTTGGTAGTGATCTTAAATGGCCTAAGGGTGCTTATTTTGAATCTATCTTAATCTTAGTTAATTTTATTTTCACTGGTTACTGGGACATATATAGAATTGCCAGTCAACTTTAACTTTAAAAAAGAACAAACACTTAAAAGGTTTCCTGACTTTGTTCCAAAATAGGTTTTCAAAATCTGAAAGTTATAATTCTACCACCATCTTTGCACGTGTTGCACAGTTCTCCCATATATCTGAATTCATGATTCCTTAAGAGCCACATCTGTCATGTTCTGGTACAGTAGAATATTTTCCGTGACAGACTCTTTGTTTCGTTGTGATCTCTGTCTGTAGGTACAAACACCCCACCAACTATCGCGGCAACACCTGTTCCAGCGCTTCCTCCAATAGGAGTGAATGGTTACAGCAGTGTGCCAGCTCCCTCCAATGGACAACAAACAGAAACACTATACACCAATGGTGTTCACCCATATCAAGGTATTTTGATCAAATCTAAGGATAGAGACATGTAGACTAGTGCGATGTTGTCAGTGATGAGCGTGATGAGGAGAGGACCCAAATTATGGACATGAAGCAGACAAAGTGAAATAAAGCAGGTGTTAAAAAAAAAACAAAAAAAAAAACCTAACAGATGGAAGCCGAAACAGGGAGGGAAAATGAAGAGGAAGCAGAGACAGGGAAAAACTGGGGGAACTGAAGTAACAATAAAAATCCAAATGGGAAAGAAGAACTCTGTAAAGCCTCCTTTTTTTTTTTTTTTGATTCTCACTTTTTATAATTTTATATCCCCAGCTCAGAGTCCAGCAGCAGCCTTGGATCCACTACAGCAGGCCTACGCAGGCATGCAGCACTACACAGGTTGGTGTATGGACAGATCAAAGAACCAAAAGGTTGTAGTTTTCATCTGAATTCTTCATAGAAATTAATTTCTAGGTACTTGACTTACATTCAGATGGGAGGCATTCAAACACAATCCATAGTAAATGCAGCAGCTCAAAAGCAGCTGAAGATGATTTGACAAATGTTCACCATATTTATGTCCTAGTAAATACAAAACTGCACATATGTGTATACAATATGTGGCTCTAAAAATCAGTTCAGGTTCAGTGAAGTCATGCGTGTGTCTAATCCATATTCGGCTGTATTATTAGTAATGCATATGTGTCTATCTCAGCAGAGAGCTCAGGGAGGAGGTTAAACCAAGATGAGCACACTTGTGACTGTGTTATGAATCTGTCTGCTCTCAGATTGTCAAGGATAAAAAGACAGTTTGATTGATTGAATTCATTTTGTTTTGATTTATCTGATTTAATTAAGACACAAAGGGCTGGCGATAATTTAATACAGCACGTATCATATGTACATGATTCAATATCAAGGGGAGATGAAATGTGTGTACCAGGCTCAGATCAACAGTGTCATTGTCTGGTGAACTTATTCCACTCATATGTTACAGTTAATAGTTTTCACCTTCAGTAGAAGACGTTCAGTTCAAACAGAGTGACTCTATTGGATGCGCCTATGTTGCCACTCGTTTTTATGGTCCAGTCATATTTTGTTGCTCTCTGTCTCTCCCAATAGCGGCATACCCTGCTGCATACGGATTGGTCGGGCAGCCGTTCCCCCAGCAGCCAACACTTGTTGCCCAGCAACACCAGCAGCCCCAGCAACAGCAGCAGAGAGAAGGTGATGTGGTTTCCTTTCTGGCTGGGGCCACGCCCCTGTCTCTCCAGTGATCTTATTTAAAGTTTTTTTTTTGCAAAGTTTTCACAGCCTGAGATCATTTATCAAACTTTGTCTAATGTGTGTGTGTGTGTGTGTGTGTGTGTGTGTGTGCGCGCGCGCGGACGCATGTGTGTGTGTGGTAGGACCAGAGGGGTGTAACATCTTCATCTACCACCTGCCTCAAGAGTTCAGTGACTCTGAGATGCTGCAGATGTTCCTGCCTTTTGGCAATGTCATCTCAGCTAAGGTGTTTGTGGACCGTGCCACCAACCAGAGCAAATGCTTCGGTGAGACATGCAGACAGGGGAAAAAGAGGGGGGGAACAGGGGAGGACTGGTTTATCAGAGCGAAGAAAGGACAAGTGGAAAAAGTCACTGGCTGATGAAATACTGTGTTAATTAATGCATGTAAACTTGGCTGACAAAATGGGAAAAAGTGAATATTTTGTCTCTTTTTCAGGATTTGTGAGTTTTGACAACCCAGCCAGTGCTCAGGCTGCCATCCAGGCCATGAATGGTTTCCAGATTGGCATGAAGAGACTGAAAGTGCAGCTCAAAAGGCCGAAAGATGCCAACCGCCCATACTGAGTGATTACTGAGAGGAGGAAGAACAAGTAAAGAGAGGTGAGGAGGTGGAGAGCAGGTGAAGAGTGGCACTATATGAGGGAAGTGAGCCTTAGTATAGAGACAGAGTGCAATTAAGCCCCGCCCAACCAAACCCTTATAAAGACAAACTAACCCTAAAACACTAAAACTGGTAAGTGTGCAATAGGCATTTTGTTACTTATATCCAAATGTCAGTTTTAAGGGATGCTACTGGGATGTCTACATGACAGTGAGTCATATTCAGAAAGTATTTAATTTGTATTGTAATATTTTTTTAATTTTCCCCCCTGACAATTACTTTTATATATTAATATTATATTCTTTAGTAAAATTAGTAACGATCCTTGAAAAATCTTGAAGCTAAACAATAAGATTAAACAATAAGAGCTAAACTGAAATAAATAAACCCAGGTTATAAACTAAATGAAACTAAACTGAACTGAAAATAAATAATTAAAAATAAAGAAAAATAAAAACTATTATAAATATGGGGAGTTTCTCTCCCTACGTTGGATGTGGTTTTCAGATGCATTGCGCTCTGTCTCTATGTTTGGGGGGCAGTTGGATAAATTTGGGTTAGTGAGAAGAGAAAGTGGACAAGGTAACTTAGAATTGACGGTGCAAAGCTAACTGAAGGGGGAAAGCTTTAACATGACATTTCAGTGAAATATGCTTTGAATAACTTATAGAAAAACAACTTAATCAACTCAAAAAGAGTGAAAATACTAAAATATTGTTTCCCTTTTTTATTTTCTTTGACAATCTTATTTATTTTCTTTCCTGCTGTTTTGATCTTTTCCTGAAACACCCAAGATCCTTCCGTCCAATCATAATTCACGAGGACCCCATCGCTATGGCAATGGTTGCCTAGTGACCGATAAAGCCCCGACCCCCCCTTCCTCTCGCATTGTTGTAAGTTGATTGGTTGGCCTGTGTTTGGGTTGCTGTGGCGATTGATTGCCTGTGTTGGTTGCCCTTGGCAATTTTTGTTCTGTCACCTCGAGCAACCAGCCATGCGTTGACCTGCATGTCCTGTTGCTGTAGTGACCACAGACTGTGTTTGGTGCATTGTGACTTTATTTTGTATTGACCTGTGCACATACTGATCAATAACTGTCAATAGTCAGGACTGTACTCAGACTCAACTGATTCGATTGGATATTTGATACTCTTAATCATTTTATAGTAATTTGATCAATTCTGTAGCAACGCTCGTTATTTTTTTCAGCCTCGTTTTTGATCAGTTTCTGTAGTGTTCTGTTTGGTGTCTTTATTATTTGAACAAATGGTTTGGGTAAAGTAGTGAGCGTGGGCAACTGTGTGTACGTATGTGTCTGTGTTACACTGTTAGTGTGTAATACAGGAGAGCATAATCCTCGTTGTACTGGTGTCTGTACAGAAAGGTGTGCAGAGGCTTCCACGGTGGACTGCTGGAGAAATGTAGAGCAACAATACAGTTTACTGCAAATTACAGTTATTTGCATATTTTATTTTATGCAACATACAATAGCAGGCCATGTTGGACAAGAGGCCATGATGTGGTTGAACAGAACTCTAAATATGGCCACAGACTGGTCCAAAGTATGGGCTGCACAGGCTAGGAGGGAGACAGACAAGGTTACTTTAATTCTACTGACAAAGGCACACTGTACTTTGGGGCGAGCATGCATTTTGTTGAGCTGTGCTCTGATAGGCTGAATTTATAATCCTGGATTGTGATTTATTACACTGTTCGATGTGCCACTTTAGTTTTTTTTTGCTCCTTCGTTTTTCTCTCCTGAGCCGTTTTCACACATGAACTCCAGACAATGTCGGGAGAAACAGGTCGGCACGTTGTCCGAACTTGCCCTTCATCACGTAGTCCACTTAGAACACGATGGCACTACAATTCATCGGACAATTACCTGCTCTATTTATATCTATTGGGGATGTTTATTCTATGGAAAAGGAACAATGCACATTAATTAACATGAGCACTTAGGTCCATTATGTAAATGAGCTGGATTTAGAGACACAGGCTAACTTTCATCTGCAGCCCCTGACAGGTTGAGGGCATTTATAGGCAGAAAAAGAAAAGGAATGATTTGAGGGCACCTGAGCACAGGTAAGAGCCAGAATCATATGAATGATAAAACAAAGGCATCAGGCTACAACATTATAAACATTTATGAAACTCTCATACAGACACAAAAGCTCATAAACACAATTACAAAAACTGCGACCTACAGTAGCACTAAATCCGATTATGTCATGTTTGACTGAAATGGACTTTGTACTGGAGAGCAGGCACTTTAAAAACTGTTTCATTTTTCACGTGCACCTCTTTCACGTCATTTCTAGAAAAGTTCAGCGCTCCAGTGCATGTATGAAAACAGCTCCTTATATATTTCTATCACTTCTTTTGTGCTCTTTTCTCCCTCTTCCCTTCACCACCTCCTTCCTGCTCCTCCTTCCTTCTCATCTTCTTGTTCCCTCCTTTCTCTGTCAGATTTTTCTCTCTACTCCCCTCCAGTCTTCTTTTTCTATCCCTCTAGCTCGTGTTGTAAGGTAAAGGGTATGTGGTTACCATGGTGGTTAAAAAAATAATAATAATAAAACTGTGAAAAAAAAGTGCCTCTTGCTTACTGGAGAACAGCCTTCAACTATAGGAATTCTGGGAGAAAAATGACAAGAGAGACTGTGACGTAAATGTAATCCTCCACAAACCCTAACCTTTACCAGAGAGGAGAAAATGTGTAGCTGCTGTCAGGTCGGTGTGTGGAGGCACTTTCAAATGGCAGTGCACATTATAAATAAAGGATTCAGTTTCTATTTCTAGACAAGCTTTTACATAACAAATCCTTGTGGGTAATAAGAAGGCCATATAATACCTCTGTATAATAAAAGTTGCGGCCACTTCTTTATCCGATTAAAATGATCACCCAGAATTTCTATACTGCAAATGCCAGAGAGTGATGCATGTTGGTAGTAGTGTTTGCTTGCTATGAATCGAGGCACACGTTCATAAGGACACAGACATAAATGCATATGTCGAGATTCTGTAGAATTACTAACACACACATTTACACACACACACACACACACACACACACACACCTTCAATCCCACAATTACACATTTGAGTGATTTTCACTGTAATGAGTTGCATGATCCAGGCACTGTGTGTGTATGTGTTTAAAGCACCATGAATTACCGCTGCTGAAAGACAGAATGATGCTTTCTTGTTTTAACGCACTCACCTGAGACTGGAACTAAGTGAAGCTAGGAGCATCCTAAGGTGCAGTTTGCTGCAGGAAGTGTGGCAGTCAGGCCTACAGAGGAGTCTTGTTTGACAAGATGTGAAGATCAGAGAGAAACGCAGAGCCTCAGAGTATTTATAACTCTAACAGATCCTCCCTCCCTCTCTGTCCCACTCTCCTTGTATCACTCCCCTCTACCCTCCAACTCTCCTGCCTTCACAGGTGACCTTTCAGAGTCCAGCCGAGGAGGAATCCCAGGGTTCATTGTGCTTTCAGACTGTCTGCTGCCTGTGAGCGTACGCGGAGTGCAGCCACACTCACACAAACACACAAACATACATCAACACCGAATCTCGAACGATTCATGGCTGATATGTACATAAAATGCACAAACACACCACACACACACACACCTGCTGACACTTACACAAATACACACACAAGTCAGTAATCTCACCCATACAGCCGAGACCTTGGTTTGGCCACAGACTGTGTGGAACAGGGTGTTAAGTTCAGCTAATACAACTCAGACCAAGTGTGAACGGAGGGTGAAACCAACCTGCTGATATATCACTCTAATAGACTTTAACTTGTCTATACCATGTCTAATACATGACAAATATAGAGGGACCGATGTTTCATAATAAAAATACAAAAAAATTTAAAAAAAGACGACTAAATGAGTAGGTTAGAGAGACTTTGGAGAAGATCCTAATGACCTGTAAATAGTTTAGTTTACAAAGAGCAGCATTTAAAAAACAAGAAAAAAAATGCAAAAAGAATACTACTTTAGATAAACACTGAGCAGGACACAGCAACATTATTATTATTATTATTATTATCATTATTATTATTATTATTATTATTATTATTACCACTAGTAACATCATCATCTTCATGAAAGGATAATACATTCCAAATTGTAAAATGGGAAATCACTAACCTATTTTAAATTTCTACTTAGATTTTAGGTGAAACACGGGGGAGGGAGGGATTGCACTTTTATTCGGGAGGTTTTAATATTTGAGCTATTTTTTATTTATTTACTAATTTATCAATTATTTTGTTTATTGGGAGAAAGGGGTTTGAGTGGGTTGCAATATTTTGATTTAGAATTTTCTAGAGAAAAAAAAAACTTTTGAGGGTCTGTTTCTCTCACTCTTGCAATCGAGTAATTATAATGTATGTATTAATTATTACAGCAATTATATTTATTTCTAATTTATTGAATCCTGTTTTTGATCCACTCTCTTTTTAAGTTTAAATAAAAAGTATCATACGAAATGCCTGATGTAATTCATGTGTGAGTGTGTTTGTGTTTGCGTGCGGGAGAAGAAGCAAAGGAGCGGCACAGGTCATAAAACTCTGGTTTTTAAAGGTTCAACGGGGAAGAGAGCGCACATCCATGTTTTCACCAGAAGAGGGCACCACTAGAGAGCAGTAATCAGAAAAGTGGGAGAGCATTTTAATACCAATTACGCTACAAAACTTGTGATTTCATCTGTTCTTTTATGTTATCAGGCTACTTATTTTTTAGTTTTATTTATTTATTTTGTGTGCATGTTTACTTATATGTAATGATACTCTCCTTTTCTCCTCCGAAAGGCTTTGCCCTTCCCAGGCCACAGTTGTAAATAAGAACATGTTCTTAATCTGTCTGCCTGGTTAAATAAAGGTTTAAGTAAGTAAGGCTACTTATTCATCAGCAGGTTTAATTGTCTTTCTCTGGAACAAGATTTTTTTCTAATGATCAATTTCCCAAAAGAGAGAAAAAAAATAATAATAATTTGATGTGTGCAGACCACATTTTTAAAGACAGAAGCTCTAAGTCCACAGGTGCAGGATTTGTCTGAGCATCGAGGGGATGCATTAAGTAGAGGGTCTGGGGGTCCTCCACCAGGACATTTTGAGTGCTTTGGTCAATTTATTTCCTTCTCTACTTCAGCATATGGTGGAACTGTCTTGATTTATGTAAAAGGACACACAAAAATCAGGCAGCAAGTAACAGTTGGGTATTTGGTCTCACTTTCACATAACATTCAGAGTTAAAGCAGCTGTTTGACATAATCCCTCTGCTTTGATGTTTTCCTCTGAAATCTACACCTACAAACGCAGGAGTGTTTTTCTTGCCAAAACAAGTATAGAATTTAATAGGAAGAGATCAGTCTGTCATTTGCAATGTTTATTGAGGTTAGCAGCTGAAAAAGACTGGCAACTAGAACTCATCAATTTCATATTTCTTATAATTATTTTTTTGGACATGAGCCCATTTAAAGATAAGACATAAGATAAGGAATATTTTAGGATATGACAGCGGTCTACTATATTTTTGTGACCCTGTGGGCTTTCTTAATATTTTTTCAGTAATTGTATTGAAGTATATACTATTCTACTTATTGAAGCGCTTTTGTTATAGATTATGCTGGATTGAACTTTTAGCTGTTGCAACAAATAGATAAATAATGTATATCTCATCTAATTTGATCTTTCAGATTCTTCCAATGATCCTCATTTAAGGTAACACCAACAACCTTATTTAGTATTTAATATTGTTAAATCGAGGTAAACTCAAACACGGCCTGAACTGAACTGTGACCATCTGGGACAAACTTTTACAGGTTACCTGTGAGTCAGAAATGACACAGTCTCTCTATCACATCCTTTGACCCCTCACCTGCTTCTCTTCTTGTTCATGTGTCAATAGAAAAATAGATAAGGCCATACAAAATATACTAAATAAAATATCCTAACCTGCAAAGGCAAGCATTTAGGACAGTTTTATTAAGATTTACTGCAACTGCACGTTGACCCATTAAATCCAAATAATATTTAATTAAATGCCCGATGAAATGTAATAGAAAGGTCAAGAGTGTGAGCGAGACCTCAGGAAAAGATTTCTATATAGTAAACATCAGATGCTACGTCAGCAAATAACGAGGTTAAAGGTCCGCCACAGCAAAGCCCTACGAGCAGGAAAGTATAATTCCTAAAAATTCCAGGAATTAAGAGGGTTTTTTTTTTTTTTTAATTTATTTTAAGAATCAGACACCTCGGATTAACGTAGCTCTTTCTGGCACAAAGATTTAGGGGTAAAACTTTCTTCTGAGCGGAAACCAAACGCGTATGTCAGCCAAATGCTCACTCTCATGTGCTTGGACGTCATCCGCGCCCCTCCCTCTCCGTTATCCCCTCACTCCTCCTTCTGTCTGCGCCTCTCAGTCCGCTCTCCTGCCGGCCCGACCCGACCCGATCCTCTGTCCGGCCACAAAGACCCCCGCCGACTCCCGGGACACACGAGGGGGAATTAGCTGGGACACGACGAGGAAGGGGGGGAGAACAACTGCCTGAACATTGTTGGGAGATAAGCCGCCGGTCGCATTGCAGCATCTCACATACTCTCTCCATATGCAGCTACCTTTTTCCTTCCCTTTTTCTCGCACGTTGTTCTCCATGGAAACATGTAAAAATCACTCAGCGCCCTTCTGAGCACAACCAGCGGGCTGGGCGCACGCAACGGGACCGTTAGGTTTTTTTCTTTTGTTTTGGTTTTTTTTTTTTTGTTTTTTGTTTTTTGTTTTTTTTTCCAGCGAGCTACACGGGACCAAAAAGAAAAAAGGAAGAAAAAAAAATAGCTGATTTTTGTTGGAAAAACGGAATTTTCGCTTCTTCACCGAGGAGAAAAACACCAAAGTAAGTACCCTTTCACTTTCATGTAGGTAAGTAGACGTTTGTCGTTTTTGTGCGCGTGAGTGAGTGAGTGTTTGCGGGACACGCACGCTCCGCGCAGACGTCATTACGTATTCATGCAGGAAACGGGTAATTAAATATAACAGGCCGCTTTCGGCCTTTTAACGTGAAGAAAACAATAAAAGCACGGTTTTAGTTGGATATATGTGTGATGGTAGGTTTACTATTTTCAGCAGTGGCTATCTCATTTATGGGCACGAGGGCAGCCTGGCGCGTGGTTCAACGGTGGCTCTCTGACGTTTCCTATTAGTACTAGCCGCATTATCACTGTAGCTAACACACACACAAGTCACAGCTCCACTATACAAATATCATTTTAAAATGATATGTTTATTTATATCCGTTTAGGTCTCTCCTCTTCCTCTCGTCTTCAATCTGCTTCACTTAAGAGTAGCTGCATTAAAGCTGAAAGCAAACATCAATGTGAACGCTTTAAATGAGAGGTGGCAGCTGTAGCTACCATATGGGGAATAGTGTTGCTTGTTTTGCTGACATTGACCACGATGAGGCTCGTTCATTCTCAGACACCTGTGTAAATACATGACATCATAACAGGCAAAATATGTGTGATATACTGTCATAGTCATTATATTCATAACAAGCTAATTACAGTGGTGTCATATTTAATCTTAAGTTCTTTTCCCCCCTTTCTTAAATGTAAAGAAGGACACTGAAAATGTTTGCTAACACCTCAACCAAGATTTAATAAGCTGAAGCCAAAAGTGAAAAAAAGACACCCCACTTTATCCTCCTGCTTCAAAATTGTTAGAGAATAGAATGTTTTGTTTCTTGTTAAATTTTTTCATTTAATTAGCAGTTCAGTAACAAAACAGATGATAGCCTGAGATTTCTTAGGAAAAAAAATTGCAATTTTGTTTTGTCCACATTCATTGAGTCTACTGTCATTACATTGTGCATTACAGTGGAAAGGCACAGTATATATATTTGAGGCTTCAGTGTAGGAACCATTATTGTTTTGTGTTTGCACGTCTGGCTACCAGCTGGCACTTGTTGTGTTTACTGGTTAATTACGTGTATGTATATAAGGGGCAGCTACAGGTGCTGTCTGCTACCAAAGCAAACAGTTTTTTGACTGTGCTATTGTGCAGCCATTATGTGGTGAGGAGATGTGCACTCAGTGGCACTTTAAAAAAGACACTGCATTTACAATTCAGTCAACTTGTGTGGGTATAGAAGTACTTTTATCTGTAAAATCATTTTCACTCCTGTGTAGTAGTGCTGGCATCACCACAAAAGGAATAGCAGTGCATTTTATTGAAAAGTAATAGTTAATGACTTTTCACACTTTGGAACACCATAGAGTGGGCCAAATGGGATCACTAATTAGGATTTATACTTCTGTGTGAAATCTACACTGTAACCTATGCTGTAACCTTACATTCACCTCCTTGAAAATGTAAATAGAAGTCATAACGACACAGTGTGCACCAGCTGTCATTGGACTGTTTGGTACTGTTGTTTCCTCCTGTGTATTTCCAGCTACTTGTTCTTCTGCTTCCATTTTTATTTAATGACTGAAGGATCTGCCAACTATTGTTTTGGCTGGTGTGCACGCCAGCAAAATACTGCGTTCCAGTTGAAGTCAGAAGTGAGAATTTTTGAGTTCCTAGTTAGAATTTTCAACTGGAACAGCCCCTCGAGTTGAATTCCCAACTTGGGTTAGAAAGCTTAGGCGTAGAAGAAAGTGCTTGTATGAATGTATGTGTGTGAATGCATGAATGAGACTCATAGTACGAAAGAGCTTTGAGAACTCAAATGGAGAAGAAAAGCACTTTACAAATACTAGTCCATTACCACTACACTATGCAGCCGTCCTTATACATAGATTCAAAATATAAGTTTAAATTAAGCTTTTCTGGAATTCACAGTATTGCATTGTGTCCATTTGGGTTGGCATTTGGATACGCTGAGTGAAGTATTGTGGGTATGCAATTTTTGGTGATGTACTTGAGTGCAGTTCTCCAAAAAAACCAACAGTAGGATGAAAGGTGTGTGTGCGTCAAATGCTGATTGGTTGAAAAGCTTGAAAAGGAAAGGGAGGGACAGTGAAGTACACTGGAAAGAGGGAGAATTGCGATCAAAGATCAAAAGGGTAGCATGAGAAGCATAAACAGCGGCTACAGTGGACAGTTTTCATTATTTTTTAACACTTGGTTTCACTTTAAAGACGTTTTGTCTATTTTGACTAATGTGGTAGGAGCTAAGCTAAAGGAACACAATCAAGAGTAGCCCTCAGACTGTGTACTTTTGACCAACGCACAGCCATGTGGATTGTGATGACGTCACAATTAGCAGCAATGTGATGACCAGAACCACGGCTTTAGATGGGCTAGTGCTGGCCTGTGCCCGAGCTGTGCCACAGTGTTGGCTGATGGCTATTTTAAACTTCTTTTTTTTTTTTAAAGCTTTAATGCAGCAATTTAAATGATTAATCAATCATCCAATTAATAATGCCTATGATTATCATCTTGTGACAGATTTCTTAGGAATAAAATGACTCTTGCTCAGGGTTCTAGACAGTGGTTGATTGCCCGGCTCTGTGCTGGGCTGAGGTACTGTCGCGCTGGGCTGAGAATTTCACTGGTTATCGGAACTGTTTGCTATTACCACAATTAGCAAGAGGGCGCGGCTTTTAACTCTAGGGGTCGTCTGATACCCATGGGAACTCCCCTGGTCATCCCATACTGCTGGGCTGTGAATTGTCTAGAAATAGAAACTGAATCCTCCAATTAAGAGGGTTAAGCGAAATGTCAAAAAAGCAACTCAAAGGGCCAAATTGTATGTTATTTTTGACATCAATTTGCGGACCAGAAGGGGGCGGGGCCGGAAGCGGCCCACGGGTCGCAAGTTTGGGCACCCCTGGTCTAGATCCCTGTTACTGACTAAATCTTTGCATCCATCCAGGTTAAACAGTGTAGAAGTCCAACAGTAGAGAAAACACAACACACAACAGTTTTTCATTTATCTCTACCTAACCTGGACAGATAGCAGCTGCCAGCTGTCAATGATTACATCTTCTTCTTCCGAACTGTTCAAATGAGTAATCAGTAATTCTGTTGGGCCTCATTTTTGTGTTGCCTGCTTTTGAGGCGACACAAAGAATAGCCTCAGCAAAAAGAATAGCCCTGCATATATACCCAGAGGGCAAACTAATTGCCCTCAGCAAGGGCACTGTGCTTGCTCAAAGGGCCAAACTGGACTGTGAGAAGAAAATCAGCGTGACAATACCCCCACCCCACCTGAGTGAGCCTATTCAAATCAGTCCGCAGCCTGATTGAACTGCCTCATCAATAATTCATCAGTGTCAGAGGTACTAAAACAGACTTACATGTGATCTCTATCTAAAACACAGCAGACTGCATAACAGTGGTGAAACTGTTCACTGAACTGTCGGTCTGCTTCAGGATGATTTGGCATTTTCTTATAAATTACATATACTCTTTTGTGTGTTTGTTTATTCACTGCGTCAAATAAAATGCATACAAAAAAAAATGTTTTTTTTTTTTTAATCAAGTGCAAGAATGTCTAAAATGTGAAGGATGTGTATGACTCACCCTGAAAAGCCTCTGGCTCAGAATATCCAAAGCATGACCTGAGTTACGGCTAATGAACCATGTGCAGAAAGCATCCCAGCCTCCTGAACTGCAACTTCATCCCACAGTGTGTGCATTCAGGTTTTCACGGCTTTTACTGTGATTCCTAATCTGTGGCAGTGAGCTGAAATGAACATTGTATGTAGAGAAGCTTGACATGCTGTATTTATTGTGCAGCTGTATGTTTCCGTCTTGAAGGATAAGATGAAAGTATTTGGAGGGTTTGAGTTGCAGAAAATTACATGAATCCAATGTTTCCCCCAAACCCTGGGCTACATTTTGGGGTTGATGTGGCCGATTATGTGGGCAGATATTCCAGCCTGGTCTCACAGCAAAGCATGAGGAAGTAATGAAAATGTAATTTTAATGTGAAGTATGTTTCATGTCTGCAGCACGTATGTTGTCCAGACTGTTCAACAGGGGAAGTGTCAGCATGACAGCAAAGAAAATAGAGCTTTAAAAGAAGTGGCGGCCACTGTATTTTAACCTAAACCACAATTTTTTTCCTAAACCTAACTGAGTAGTTTTGCCAGACTATAACTGAGTTGTTTTTAATGGCTAAACCTAAAAATCTATCGTGTGTAGGAAATGTGGACTTTTCTGCCCCTTTAAGTCTCATTGCAAAAGCTTTGTTTCCAAAGGTCAGAAAAGACATCAGATCAGAATATTTCCTCAGTACTTGTATGTTATTGCTACTCTGGTTATTTGTTATTGTTCATTTGTTATGCATGGTGCAATAATAAAAATCAATCACTCAATCAATAATGAAGAGTGGTAAATATTAATTCTGTGTGTATGGGCACAAATCATTACATAAGAGCAGAAAAAAAATGCAAATCAATAGATTGGATGTTGTGACTATACCAAAGGGGCAGCACAAAGGTGCAGTGGTCAGACGTGTTGCTTCACAGCAAGAAGGGTCTGGGTTCAAATCTTCTGTCTTTTTGTGGGTCAGGTTTACAGATTCTCCATGTGGCTGTATAGGTTTCCTCAAGAAATCCAAAGACATGAACTTTAGTTTAGTTAGAAATTTTAAATTGACTCCAAGTGTGAATCTGTTTATACTGACTGTGACAGACTGGTGACCTTTTGCCCAGATCAGCTGGGATAGGCTCCAACAATCCCATGACCCTGAAAAAGAAAATGGATTGATGTTTTTTTTCCCGATATCTGCAGAGATATTTCCTTCAGTGTGGCTTAACACTATCTCCACCAATGATGAAGTTTTCCAGCTTAAAAAAAAAATATGTGTGTGTGTGTGTGTGTGTGTGTGTGTGTGTGTGTGTGTGTGTGTGTGTGTGTGTGTGTGTGTGTGTGTGTGTGTGTGTGTGTGTGTGTGTCATTGATGAGTAGATTGATAATGATGGATAGATCTGGAAATTCTTCAGTGCAGGCTCCACTATTGTTACGGACCTTAAGGACTCAAATTTAAAGCAGTCAAATTTATGAAATTCATAAAATATCTCAGTAAACAAGAATGAGCAAGAGCCAAGTGGCTGAGAAATAACTCAATATCCAAATCAGACCAGTAATAAATCACCTGGCAAGTGAGTGAGATATTTTATCAACTAAAATTAATTAGATCATTTATGACTCCATTATATTTTACACACTAATGCTATATGCAATAGCTCTGTTTGTGTTTATATCCCTAAACTGTTTCCTTTATCTGTGACAGATATTCTATATTCTTTATCTAGTCTATGTAATTATTATGATTTTCTAACATTTTTATGTAAAAAGCAATTAAAAGACAGAAATCCTGCAAAGTTACATTTATTTTGTCTGTTACCTTTTACAAAACATGTTATTTGTTTCAGTAATACTAGAAAAAATACATTGAACTTAAGGTATGTTTGAATTAATTGCGTCTTGCAGTATGATGTTTAATGCTGTTTAAATAATAAACAGCCACCCTGTTTTTTAGATGTGGACTGTGTAACAGGGTTTGATCCAGCAGCTGATCACCCGGCACCGAGGTATCTCTGTGCCAGGCTGAGAATTTCATTGGTTCGCTGATTGCTATCACCACTAAGCGTGTGCGGCTATTAGCACTAGCAAACAATTGTCCGATACCCAGTGGAATATCTAGGAGGGAAGAAATTTCACAAACTGGCTTGTTGCAATGGTGGCATCCTGTTACAGTACCACACTTGAATTCAGTGAGTTTTTTAGAACAACCCATTCTTAAACAAATGTTTGGTGTATTCTTTATAGAAACACTCAAAATCAGCAGCAGACCTTGCTGCTCTAGATCTGTTTCTGTGGCAAAGTACAATAAGATCAAAAGACTGTAATGTTTGAAGACCGCATGTAATTCTATGGTTATAAATGACCTTGTGTGACTTTCCATTATCCATGTCACACCAATGGAACAGATCTTGTTAGAATATATATATATATATATATATATATATATATATATATATATATAGTATGAAAGTTGTAGGAGAAGCAGATTTTTACAATCAAAATGATGAGAACAGCACATATAAATATGCAGCTACTCAGTCAGTAGAGGTGTACCTCTAAAGTGACAATAATTAGTTCATGAAAGTAGTCATGGCCACGATTTAATTCACTTTTCACTTGTCCATCTCTGCTGCCTTTTTACTCCAGTCTTGTAACTTTTGGTAAAAGTAGTCAGTGTGCCATTCTTTCTCTTAACTTATCAAACCTGAAACTCATGTAGTATCAGTAGCCGTATAAATTGTCCTTTTTCTCTGCGTCGATCTCCCATAATAGTTTTTAAAGATTGTGGTGTGGGTGACTCAGCTACTGGTGAACATGCTAAGTAAATGTGTAGTTGTACAATCATAGGTGGTATGGTACAAGTGACTCACAGTTCGAGCACATCACTACTGTCTCATGACTTATGTTCCTATGGCTGACTCAGTCCTCTACCATCCAGAAAAAGGCTGACTATAAATCTCCAAGAGATGTTCTTAATCTGTGGAGATGAATGGGGAATCTGGAGTGCTTCCTTTTTGTGGTGGCAGCATGTTTACATTCCCCAGATATTCCTGGACTCGGTACCAGGTTAAGTCAGGTCTGTGTAGGTTTTCCTAAAATTTCAGAGAAACAACATCACTTGTTTGAAAACCCAGGATCCAGGAAAAAAACAAAAAAAAAAACAGCAGTGACAGCTGGAGCGAGACATCTGTTGATAATCACCAAACATGCTTATACTGTACATTCATTGTCAGAAAAAGAGAAGGAAAGTGCCAGACACACAGAACTTCCTTTTCCCTCCCCTGCCAGAGGCATCCTTTATTTTTATTGGACATTTAAAATGGTCAGAGTCTGGTCATATGATCTAGTGGGCCAATGGCATGTGGGGTTAGAAAAACTGTGGGGGTGTGGTGGGGGGTTGTAACATGCTGAATTCACTGCATGATCTCTACAAGTCACCCTAAAAATACCCTCTTGCATCCTAAATTGAACCAACTCCACATACTGCTGCAATAATGAGAAATTGAACTTTGTCCCTCCCCCCTTTTTTTTTCTGTGTGTGTGTGTGTGTGTGTGTGTGTGTGTGTGTGTGTGTGTGTGTGTGTGTATGTGTATGTGTATGTGTGTGTGTGTGTGTGTGTGTGTGTGTGTGTGTGTGTGTGTGTGTGTGTGTTTGGTGAGCTAATTACAGCTGACACACATATAAACAGTGTGTAGTTTTTAATTATAGGAAATCACATATTTGCACAGGAAAATAAATGCTATCTGCTCTTTGGACCATCCATTGTGATGCTAAGAAGCTTGATTGGTTATCAGATTTCGATTAGATTAAACCACTTTTTTTATGGAGCCAGACATGCACACAAAACTCTTAAGATCTGGCAGCACACTTCGGGAAAAGTGAGATGTAGTGCTACCGAAGTGGAAGAAGCTGGCAAAATGAACAGAAAAAATATGTCACCCTTCCCATCCACCACTACCTGTGTTAAAAGGGGGGAAGAGGTGAGAGAGGGGGGCAACCCAGTGCTCAGCCAGGCATGCTGCTGCAACAGGAAACGGGGGCCATGACTAACATGACATGATGAGGAAAATAACTGACACACTCAACCATGAGAAGTAATCAAAAGTGTCAGTGAGCTGCAGTTTACATCAAGTGAAGCTGAATTTGGAGAACTAGTTAAGGAGTTAAACATAAAGATAGATTAGGGCTTCTCTATTACAGCAACAACAACAACAAAAAAATCACAGTGATTAGAAAAATGGTGGATTAATCCCTAAAATTTAGTTATAATCAAAATAAAAAACAAAATAAATTAATAAATGTTAACTGAGCTAATGCTGCCTCAGTCTATCTGGGAGTGAATCTGGAGTTTTGAGGAAGGACAACAGAAAAGGAAAAGGATGTGCTGAAAGGCAAAAAGGAGAAGTGTTGCGAAACAGAATGTGGCTTAATAATTGTTTTAATAATTTGTAGAAGCTGAAATTTTAAACGTAATGGTGTTTAAAATTCAACTAATTGTACAGCCTTAATAAATGGGTTGAATAGCTGGTCACGTTCTTGAATTTGAAAAGACTTCTGCACATGAACTGTTCGAGGAATCAGATCAAGATTTTGAAGTCACTGAAGTATTCAGTTTGATTCAGGTGATTTTGTATGAGCAGGATAGAGGTGGGTGGTAGGGCTGTCCATTTGGTTATGTTTCACTCACAATTTTGGCTCCCAGTTATTAATAAAACAAGATAAAGATAATGTTGTTATTATACTGCATTTTTTTAATGTCACATTTGATACATTTTCCCAAAGTCTGTGATTGAGTTAAATACATTTACATTAGCTGCCCTTCCTGACACAATCCCAAAGGGATTTCTGTCTCATCCTGGGATCGAACTGGGACTCTTTTGCTTATGTAAAAGGTGTAAACTACTATGCAATGGAGCCGGTAATAATCACGATCTCAGTATTGACCAAAATTATTGTGATTGTAATTTTTGCCATAGCTTGCAGCCCTAATTTGTGGCACAGCTTCAGCAACTTCTACAGTGTGTGAGGATAAAGTACGGGAGAGAACAAAGTCTGAAGAGGTCAAAACACCAACAACATTTGGAGTATGTAGAACAACTATTAAACCAGATGAAGGCCAGTAGAGGAAAGGGGTCAGTCAAGCAATAAATTTCTTCTGTATACACTGCTAGAATAGGCAGGAAACAGGAGACTTTTATGATTGCTCTTGCTATTCAAATCAGTGTGAATAGACATTGCACAGACTTTGATGAGACTGATAATCTGAAAGGTTAAATTTACATTCTCACTTGCACCTCTGCCAGATAATGCCTAGAAAAGCTCAGGGCTGCACTGCATGCTTGATAACAGCTTCATTCTTTGATCCGATTGTTCCTGATTTCAGTCAAAAAAAAAGAATATGAATAAAATGCATTTTTAATCAATTTAGTACAATACAAAAGAAAACTCTGGTTTCCACACTGTGGAAGAGAGCCAGAGATTAATAATAACTAATGATTAAATGCAGAGTGGTGTATATAGAGACTGAACAGAGGTGAGTGAAGGAGAAACACTCACTGCATTTTGGGAATCCCTCCAGTGGCCTAGGCCTAAGCAGTGGAACTAAGGGAGGGTTCAGGGTCACCTGATCCAGCCCTAACTATAAGCTTGATCATAAAGGAAAGTTTTAAGCCTAATTTTAGAAATAGAGAGGGTGTCTGTCTCCCGAATCCAAACTGGGAGCTGGTTCCACAGAAGAGGAGCCTGAACACTGAATGCTCTGCCTCCCGTTCTACTTTTAAGTATTTTAGGAACCACACGTAAGCCAGCAGTCTGAGAGCGAAGTGCTCTATTAGGGTGATATGGTACTATGAGGTGTTTAAGATAAGATGGTGCCTAATTATTGTATGTGAGAAAATCAGTAATTCCAGTTACTATTTTTAAGTGGAATTTTCTTGGGTATTAAAACTGAATGTTTTTCAGGTTCTATCTGTTGGTCAGGAGAAGCAAGCAATGTTTAGATGTCCTCTTTGGGTCCATTTAATGGGTGTTTTTCACATTATTATGGAATAATTTGAAGAAAAGAGGTTCCTTTATTTCTCAGAGTAACTTGGTGTCCGTATTGATTCTCGGGTATTTCGTGTGGACTCTAATCAGAAACATTAAAACCAAACCCAACTCCAAACACAGATAAGGACATGCAAACAATTTTGTGAATCACACAGTTGTTTTTCTGCTTCTGCTTCTCTTACTGTAAAACTCTCAGTATAAATAGCCAAATATAGTTTAGGCTGTAATTTTTAAAGATAGTCAAGACAGGGAGGCATTATGCATGGTTTTGGCTCTCTAAGCCAAGGAGGGAATCCTTTTTAAATAACTGGCAGGGTGCAGCAGGGTGGGGATGGGAGTGGGAATGAAGCGGTTACAAGGCTTTGGCATTTGTGGTTGCTGATGGTGGGAGGGAAGTTACTGTAGATCTGCAAGGGGACTCCGGAGTGCAATGGGGGCGCCCCCGCTGCTCTGCACTTACGAATGACTCATAATTCACATCCCTCAGATACTCATTCAAACCCCTTTACACACTCTGTCTCTGCCACTCCCTGAACTTTGCAGCAGAAATATTCAGCTCTGTCTGAGGAAAAACCGACTCCAGCAGCTGCCCTCGACTAAAGCACATGTGGAGGAAAAGATTTGCTCAGTTGTTGGTCTCCTTTCTCCTCCCTTGTGAGGGCCTCCTTACTTCAATGCATGCTGTCTGTGCTCTGTTATATGCATTATGAGAAACATACAGGGAGGCTTCCACTGAGGGGGAAATCATCCAGTTCTCTAAATTCACAGCTGTCTTCCTATATACAAAGCCAGGCATGTAGGTGTATAGTAGGTGCCTATATAGCCAGCCTATAGACCAAACATGGGCAAAGTATGGTCTGAGGGCTGGGACCAGCTTGCAAACAATCTCAGTCCAGCTCATGACATCCTCAAGGGCAAACAATACAATGGCTTCAAAAAATCATTAAGAGGCAGCAACTTAGGTGTGTTTTCAGTGATCTCTGCAGTGGTGCATATCAGATAACAAGATGTAGGCTAATTCAAGTGTTCTCATAGCACTTTGTTTTTTAAAAATTTATTCTCCCTCCCCATCAGGGGAGGGAGCAGAGCTGCTGCTCCTCCACATTGAAAGGAGCTAGTTGAAGTGGTTCACAACATCTGACTGGGATGCCTCCTGGAGAGACCTAATCTCTCCAGAACACACTGGAGAGATTAGGTCTCTCGGCTGGCTTGGGAACATCTCGTGTCCCCTAAGAAGAGCTGGAGGAGGTGGCTGAAGAGAGGGAGGTCTGGGCGTCTCTGCTTACACTAATGCCCTTGCCACCTGGACATGGATGGATGTTAGTTATATTTACATTGTTGTAACCTGTAACAAGGTTATTATGGTGAACTAAAACAAAACTAAAAATGAATTAAAATAAGGTCGTAAATATAGCCAAAATCCACACTAACTCCTGAGCTACAGCCATCACATGGACCCCGCCCCATATTACAGTAATTAAAAGACTATAGGTAACAGTGAAACTATTAAAAACTTAACTGACACATGCAAACCCACTCTCAAAACTAACTGAATCTAAACCAAAAAAAATAAAGATTCAGTAGCGGCTGCAGCCAAAAACTGCTTCTGTTTGTCCTCCACTGTCCAACGGCTTTTCCTCAAACAGATTTCTGCCAGGACTATGATGGAACATAAATTCAAAAATCTAGGTGTGGCCTTGCAAATAGTGACCCTGCAAGATCCAGCAACGATCCAGCGGTTCTTTTCTTCATTTCTTTTTCTATTTGGACAACTTCAGAGATTGTGGATCTATAACAGAGTAGCCTGGGTCTCTGAATGTGCTGACACTGTGTGTGTCCTGTGTTTCAGGATGTTGTCGGAGATCAGTGACTGGTTCTGGCAGGAGCGGCTGTGGTTCCCGGAGGGCCTGGGCTGGGCTGATCTGGAGGATCGGGATGGACGAGTATACGCCAAGGCCCGGGACTTGTGGGTGGCGCTGCCCATCGCCCTCGTATTCCTCATTATCCGTCAGATCTTTGAAAGGTCAGTCCATTTTTCATTCTGTCTTACTGTGTCTCAAACATTTACTTTCAGTGTATTCATACATTTTTTTCTTTCTTTTTATCCTTCAATCTTCCCGTCAGTTATCTCTTCTTCTGACTTTTTATTCAGTTAGTTTATATCACAGACGATTTTTTTTTTCCTCCTCTGTAGTTGCTTAATCTTTTCTTTGTTGCGACCTGATTTATGATGAGCAAATGCCCATTGTTTCTTCGACTGGTATTCTTTTCCACATAAGAGCAGTGTTCCTGTTTCCAGGAGTTAATCCTTTGGAAATCAGACAATCATTACAGAGTTCACCTATGTTTCCCTTGCTAATGCCAGGAGGCTCTTTTCCTCATTGTTGCTTTTCATTTCTACCTCCTGTTCAGTCACAGAATGGCTATAAAAAATGATTTAAAAAATGTAATCAGTACAACACAATCTTTTTGTCATCCTGTCTTTTTTTACAGGGTTCTAGCCAGAAAAAAAAATTACAGGCCAGCCTGCGTGTGTGTTGGTGGGGTGGGGCTAATGAAGTAGGTACTTGGATAGACCCACTTGCGCGTGTCAACAGTGTGTTACAACACCGGAGGAAGAATTAGCGATTCGTGTTGACTTGCTCTGCGTTAAACGCTAAAAAAACGGGACACCGCAGCTCCCGGATATGACGTCATTTTCATTATCCGCCATCGGGGGTCTCCCCCAAAGTTTGTCCGGTTCAGATCCAATTTCTCTAAAACAAAGTTATATTTTTACAAAGAAAGGTGAATTTTAATCCAATATCTTGCACCCTCACACCGCTCATACCACCAAGAAAACCCTCTATATAGATTATTTGGTCCCTTAATCACAAAACTATGAAGTTTGAAACGATTGTTCGACCGCGCCGGCACTTTACTAGGCACCGCCTTGTGACATTTGGAAGGTACCAGGAATTGCCGAAAAAACTTAAATTAAGATTAGCTTGCTAATGCTAAGCGCTAAACGCCGTGCCCACTTGCTAATTGCTGTGATAGGATTCCCGGCGCAAGACGACCTCAGCGTGGTGCAGCCGCTGGCTAGAACCCTGGTATATAATAGCTTGAACAATAGTTTATGTGATATTTATCACATCTAGGCTTCTTCTGTTTGCCACTGTCTTTTAATCTTATCATTTTATGGTTGCAGGATTGTGGCCACGCCTCTGGCCTCGCTGCTCGGGGTTAAAGACACAGTGCGGCTCAAGGCCCCACACAACCCCACACTGGAGTCCTACTACTGTAACATTACCAAAACCCCCAACCAGGTAGATCTCTGCAGCCTTCCATACAGAATTACAGATAGTCTAATATGTTTGTGTCACTGGGAAATAATTGAATCTGATCTCTTTGTGCTGTTCTCAGTCTTCAGTAGCAAGCCTTTGCAAGAAGACTGGCTACTCAGAAAGACAAGTGCAACGATGGTTCAGAAGACGAAGGAACCAGGACAGACCAAGTTTGCTCAAAAAATTTCGAGAGGCCAGGTATGCACCCGTACTCTTCTAAACATATGTGACTGCCGTAGAGTCCAGAGGATTGTACACTCTTGCGTTCCTCTGGCCATATAAGTGCATTTCTGAGGGCAAAAGTAGCCCTCTATTCTTGCACTCATTACAGTGTTACTACACACACACACACACACACACACACACACACACATACAGATCCAACCATCCACATGCTTATTAGCACAGGGCCTCTGCAGCTGGGGCTCTGTCACCACTGCCAACATTTACTGTAACAGAAGCCGAGTTAAACCAACGGCCTGATTACCTGATAAGACCAGCTAATGCCAGCTGCCAGGATTCACACTTGAAGATACAGTACAACAGACAATAAGCAGCAGATAACATGATACTGGTAGTAGAACTAATAATGAAGATGTACTGTACACTGATATGCATGTAGACAGATCTAATGATTATACTATCATATATGTCCTATGCCTAAGTTTGTCATGGCCATTAGCTTCAATGTCATGGACACTGATCAAGTTTGATGACAGAGCCATGAAAGCTCTTTTGACTTACAGCATCACCGTAATTATAAGAAGACAGTGAACACACTGAACACTGGATGAAAAAAGTCCCTGTAATAATGGTTGCGATAGAAATTAAGTTTTATTTTTTTAATTTTAAAAGACAAAAATAATCACACTACTTGGTCTCTGTAGTTTTTCCGGAGCCTCTGATTGTATCACTCAGTCTTCCTCAGATGGAGTTATAACGGAAGCATTACAGCTTTGTTTTTTCCGACAGGGTTCAAAAGACACGACATTTTACACTGCAGGATCACCCTGGTAACCCGTTTCATACCCCCACTCTCTCACCCCATATTTCCTGTCCACCAGTTCACTCTTTGTGCTTAATAACGACAAAAAATGCTGCTGTTTTTGTCAACCTATAAATGTGGCTCATGATTATATACATTTATATTAATTTTGGAACTTTCTGTGGAGAGATGTCGCTGATAAAAATGACATTTACAGGATGGGTTCATATCAGCCTTGTTTGACTGATATTGTTGACAGCAGTGTTGGGTTTTTGTATTACACATTATTTGTTACTTTTTAAAGACATTATACTTTATTCCCTGAAGAAACTACTCATTACATTATTTCTTGTTCATATGTACTGAGATGCTTTGTCACATAATTACCAGTTAACAATATAAAGCTTAAGCTGCAGTCACACACTCTAGCACTCAAATCTCTATCCTAATGAAGACACACATGACACTCGCATGAAGCAGCTGTAGAAATGGGCAGCAGCAGAAATGGAGGCTTCAGTGCTACAAGCCCGACTGCTCATCACTGTTTTTGTTACTTGTTATAAATCAAGCTTTGGTTACTCGGTTGGAGTCGGCTTTAGCGTCACTCTGGGTCTTGGGTTCTTCACTGCTAGCTTTGTTTTAGCTTATTGCAGATGTTTGCCAAGAGTTGATGTCATGTTAAGTGCAGTTGCTTCTAGGTAGGGTGCAGTTTGCACTTTACCAGCAAAAGCAAAAAACATCATATGAAATTGTTGAAAATGTGCATCTCTAGTTTTAATTAATGCAGTTTACATATATAATCTGTCACTGTCTGGCCCTTGAGCCGTGACAAATAATGGGAGACACAGTTTTAACCAAAAATATATACAAATGTTTTAACCAAAAGCAAAGACCATAATTAACCTCATGAGTCTGTTAACAGTGTGTTAGCAGTTTGATGAGCGTTTGAATCAGCTCAAAACCAACCAAACAAATAGCATAGTGAGGACAAAGACTTAGGCAGCCAGCTCTTAAAGGCTACTGACCAGGTGCTCCCAGTTAACTCTGAGAACCTGCAAGGCAACGCAGAGGGACAAACACAGAGCAAGCCCAGCCAAGGCAGAGAGGGCCATCAAAAATATCAGAAAGAAATATCTTTATATTGTGTTAAATTAATCATTTTGGTGAACTGACACTTCATTCTGGTGCCTTTACAGTACTTCAGCTCATTTATAGTGATGTATGTGCAGATGTGATGTGTGTGTGTGTGGATGTGTGCAGGCGTGCATGTGACTGCATGCTTGTCGCTCCCTGGTTATGGTGTGTCTTTCACTGTGCGCACTACAACATAATGGCATTTTTCTTCTGAATCGATCTATTGTTTATGTGCACACAACAGGCTTTCTGTCTTTCTTCCTTATTACCCCCCCCCCCAACCTAGCCCAATGGTGTATCTCCCACACTCCCACTCCTTCTTCTCTGTATCCGTGTCTCTGCTGCATCGTTCTCTGTGATGTCTTATGACGACACCTGTATGAGCAGGGGCAATTGCAGTTGCTGTCTCTGATACAGGGTGTTTGTCTAGTAGCCCTCATTGTTTGTTAACACATGTTTGGTGTCCTGGTTTGACATTCTCAGCAGATTTTTCCAGGCAGTTCACACAGCCTGGCAGCTTGCTCTAACTTGTGTGTTTGTGACTGTAAGCAGGAATTTGTGTGTGTGTGTGTGTGTGTGTGTGTGTGTGTGTGTGTGTGTGTGTGTGTGTGTGTGTGTGTGTGTGTGTGTGTGTGTGTGTGTGTGTGTGTGTGTGTGTGCATGTGTGTGTGTGCGTGTGTGTGTGTGTGTGTGTGTGTGTGTGTGTGTGTGTGTCTGCTGGTAGAAAATGTGCCTAATGTCTTTTCTCATTGACTGAGTAGAAAGTGTGTTTGTATGTGTGTGTGTTCTCTTGCAGTTGGAGATTTACCTTTTACCTTCTTGCTTTCATTGCTGGCCTGGCCGCCCTCATCGATGTGAGTACTGCCATTTTAACCTTGACCACTCCTCTTCCTCCTCTCATGCCTTTATATGTTCACCAACTGTCCGGCTATCAGACCTTTTCTATGGTAGTCTGCCTTTTTTGCAGTGATAATGTCACCTCTTGCACTGTCAGAGGGAGAAGCATTGACTCATCCTTGTGCTGAGTCAGTTGTTATAAATATACCTGTCGTGTTTTGCTGTCTCATTCATATCCTGCATCTCCTTCCAGAAACCTTGGCTGTATGACCTGAAGGAGATGTGGCAAGGCTTTCCTGTGCTGGTACGTCTGTAGGATGACTAAGTACAATAAGTGCACCAGGTATCGCTTCATTAAATTAGGGTCCTGAACAAAAAGGCCCTGGAAGGTAGTAAAATTCCCCCCCTGCCTGTTTAAGTGATGACAGAAGCAAAGTTTCCAGAGTGGATTTCCTGGTTTTAGCTTAGTTTTGATTCGTTTCAGAATCAAAATCAGCTTTATTCATCATATACATGTGAACCTACTAGGAGTTTGGCCTCTGTAATTTTCTTTCTTGGGTGTTATTTACATAAAGTTTAGAAAGTGCAAAAAATTATATAGTACTAATGGCCATGCCTGTTTGCTAATTGTGGTAATAGTGAACAGTTCCGATAGTGAACCAGTGAAATTCTCAGCCCAGCGCAACAGTACCTCAGCCTGGTGCAGCCAGCAATCAGCCACTGGCTAGAAGCCTGGATTAAGCTCCAGGTGGTTCTGATCACAACAGAGGGCGAGGGTCACCTCATGTCTGTAGGAGGCCTCGTGGCCGATGCCTGTTGTGTCATCCGCAAACTTTAGGAGTTTGACAGACTGGTCCTCTGAGATGCAGTTGTTGGTGTAGAACAGGGGTATTCAACTCCAGGCCTCCAGGGCCGGTGTCCTGCAGGTTTTAGATGTGTCTCTGCTTCAACACACCTGAGTCAAATATAGAAGTCATTAGCGGGACTCTGGAGAACTTGACTGCATACTGAGGAGACAATTCAGCCATTTGATTCAGGTGTGTTGGATCAGGGACACATCTAAAACCTGCAGGACACTGGCTCTGGAGGCCTGGAGTTGAATACCCCTGGTGTAGAGAGAGAAGAGCAGCAGGGAAAGAACACACCCCTGGGGGGGCCCCCAGTGCTGATGGGCTGGGTGCTGGAGGTGATCCTCCCTGGCTTCACCTGCTGCCTCCTGTCAGTGAGGAAGTTGTAGATCCACTGACAGGTGGAGGCCGGCACTGTGAGCTGTGATATTTTTGGTGGAGGGTTTCTGGGATGATGGTATTGAACGCAGAGCTAAAGTCCACAAATAGGATCCTTCCATAAGTCCCAGAGTTGTTGAGGTGTTGAAGGATGGAGTGCAATACCGTGTTGACTGTGTCATCCACTGACAGGTTTGCCCAGTAGTCAAACTGCAGGGAGTCAAGCAGGGGACTTGTGGTGATCTTCACATGGTGCAGAATCAGTCGCTCAAAGGATTTCATGACCACTGATGTCAGGGCAACAGGCTTGTAGTCATTCAACCCTGTGGTGGTGAGTTTTTTGGGGCCGGGGATGATAATAGAACATTTGAACCAGGGAGGAAGTCACATAGCTCCAGAACTCTGTTGAAGTGCCACCTGGTCAGCTCAGATTCTCAGACAGCAGCAACACACACCATTGGGTCCTGGAGCTTTCCTGACCTTCTTTCTCTGGAAGAGCCGACACAAATCCTTTATACAGACTCTCAGTGCAGGTGGGTGGTCTGAGTGGAGGGGGGAGGGGTGGCAGGGGGTTCAGGTAGGACACAGAAGTTGAGTGTTGTAGATGGGGTGGGAGATGGGCGTGAAAAACAACAGTAGAAGCCATTCAGCTCCTCTGCCAGACACTTGTTTACCCGTGGGGGTGGGGGGGCTCCTGTAGTTGGTATCATCTCACAGGCCTCTCCACACTGACGCCCTGTTTACACAAGAACATTTTCAGGTGAAAATGGTAACGTTTTGATGCGTTAAGGCCTCCCGTTTACACGAGAATGGTGTTTCCAGTCTCTTAAAACGATACTTTTTCCAGAGTGGAGCATTTTTGAAATGCTCTCTTTCCGTGTTGTGACTACTATGCCCACACCGCCAGCTTGTGGCCCGGCAATGGGAACTACATCATTTTCAACATCTTGTGCTTCTGTGTAAACGGAGTTAGTTTTTAAAACATTTCCATCTGAACACGTTACTTTTCGAACTCGAAACCAGAAAAACAACACCGTTTCCACTGGATCATTCTCATGTACAGGGGACCTGAAGCAGGGTCGGTGCCTGAAAACTTGTATTTCAGCTTCTCATAGTAGCTCCTCTTAGCTGCTCTGATCTCCCTTGTTAGTGTGTTCCTGGCCTGTTTGTACAGGGCCCGGTCCCTACCTCTGTGGGCCTCCTCCTTGGCTTGGCGCAGCTTGCTGTTTGGTGGTGAACTCTGGCTTATTGTTGTTGTATGTGCAGACGGTTTTGGTCTGCACGCACGAGTCCTCGCAAAAGCTGATGTAAGATGTCACAGTGTCAGACAGCTCATTGAGGTCTGTAGCTGCAGCTTCAAAGACACTCAAGTCAGTGCAGTCAAAGTAGACCTGTGACTTCAGCTTTGACTCAGCTGTCCATCTCTTGTCCTCACTACAGGCTTTAAACTACCTAACTTCTGCCTGTAAGCTGGGATGAGATGGACCATGCAGTGGTCAGAGTCCCAAAGCAGCATAGGGAACAGAGTGATAAGAATCCTTTAAAATAGTGTAGCAGTGGTCCAGTGTGTTAACATCCCTGGTGAGACACTTTTTCTGCCATCTATATTTAGGGAGTTCATAGCTGAGGTTTGCTCTGTTAAAATCCCCAAGAATGATGAGCAGAGAGTCCGGCTGTTTTTTAATCCACATCTTTTACCTGGTCAGCCAGGTGTTCTAACACTTGTATTGCACAGGCCTGAGGTGGAATGTAAACATTGACCGTGATGAACAAGGAGAACTCCTGCTGTGAATAAAAATGGTTTGCAGTTACTGAAAATAGTCTCTAGATGAGGGTTGCATTGAAAACTAAAAGTAAAGAGGAAGAAAGTACAAGAAAAATCACCCATATGCTGAGGAGAAATTGTGGTTGGCGTCATCTTGTTTCAGTGTTAGTTTTAGTTCAGTGTCTGTTATGGGTGGCATTTGTCAAGGTCAGATTTCAGGACTTTGAAACAATACAAACACTTAGTTCACAGTCTCACAGAAGATGTCCCAGTCTCAAACATCTGTGCCAAAGCCTCCTCAGACTGACTGTGTTGACAAATTAAAATATTTTAGTTATTTTACTTTTATAAGTGCACAGTTTTTAGTTAGTTTTTTTTTTCATGTTTAGTTTTTAGTTTCGTTTTAGCTAACCTTGGGTGGGAGGCCTTACACTCACTGACTAGTACTGAATTCATCCCCCTTTTGCCTCAGAACTGCCCTACTTCTTCATGGCATAGATTCATCAAGGTGCTGGAAACATTCCTCACAGATTTTGGTCCATATTGATATGACAGCATCGCACACTTGCTGCAGATTTGTCGGCTGCACAGCCATTGCGCAAATCTCCTGTTCCACCACGTCACCTTTCTTCCTCATTCTGAGTCTTGCTTTGAACTCCAGCAGGTTGCCTTGACCATATCTGCATGCCTCAATGCATTGAACGGCTGCCATGTGATTGGCTGATTAGATATTTGTGTAAACATGCAGTTGAACAGGTATACGTAATGTACTGGCTGATGAGCTTATTAACTGCAAGTTAGAGCAAGTCAGCACTGTTAGTACTGCTACTTACAACTAAAAGGATATCAGAAACATTTTTTTTCATTAACAAGAATTAATAAATTATTTTTGATTTGGGGTCAGGTCATGTTGACTTATTAATTATATTACTGGGAGTCACTGTCATGTACTTTGGTAAACACTACAAAACAAAACAAAACAAAATATACCATTCACAGACAGTTCATAATGTGCTTGATGTGATTAACTGATTGATTTAGATCACTGGTCTATTATTTGAGATAACGGGTCTCCGTCTCTCAAATGTCAATATGTGCTGGTTCTCTAAGTCTTATGTGATAATCAGCTGATTATCTTTGGATGTTGGAGAAATAAAACAAAGTGTTAACTGGGATCATTTGAACTTACAACAGACATTTGTCATTTTTAAAATGTCACTTTTAATCATTTTTTCAGAGAACATTTAGAAGGTTAATCTATAATGCAAACAAATATACAGTTCCCAATACTGATTTGTACAAACTGTTCTATCAATTTTGAAATTAACGATCTGTCTCTTCCTCTTCAGACTCTCCTGCCGTCCCAATATTGGTACTATATGATTGAACTGGGTTTCTATGGCTCTCTACTCTTCAGCGTGGCCTCTGATGTCAAACGCAAAGTAAGTGACTTTATCTCACGAACACTAAACTTTTCCTTATTCAGGAATACAAAGGATTTGAACAGGAAAAGGTGGAAAAGACATCCATCCAGCCATCCATTTCTTGCTGCTTACCCAGTCCGGATCTCAGGGGCAGCAGCCTAAGGCCTGAATTATGCTTCTGCATCAGGTCTTTGCCGGTCCTACGTACGTAACCGTATCTGATCTATCTATTACCCTATGTGGTAATCACAGGCCTTGCGGGCTGCATCCACTCGATGTGTAGTTATATTATTTGAGAGGTGCGCATCAGGTTACAGCGTAAGTTACATACGTAGGACCGACTCAGAAGGATAATAAATAAGCAGGCATCCTGTTCAGATGTCCGAACCACGTCAGCTGGCTTTTTTTCCATGTGGAAGATCAGCTCTACTCCGAGACCCTCCTACATGACCGAGCTCCTCACCCTATCTCTAAGGGAGAGCTTAGCTACCCTTCGGTGGGAGCTCATTCTCATTCTTTCAGTCGCTACCCAGAGCTTGTGACCCCAGGTGAGGGTAGAAACAAAGACTGACCAGTAAATAGACAGCTTCACTTTCATGCTCAGCTCTCTCTTTATCACAGCAGACTGGTCAGACTGCCATTCATGCAGATATGGCAACCACTGGATGTCTGTGTGGTTATAGCATCATAATTGTACACAAGAGACTGACAGTCTTTTGTCACTCTCTGATCGGTTTCACATCTGCCATTTGACTGTGAGTGGATAGACTGTTGTGACAAGTGTATGTGTGTGTGTCTGTGTCTGTCTGCCTTTGTGTGTTTGACTTGGACTTTGCTCAGCTTGGTCAGCTGAGCACAGTGGGGTGAAAACTCTTGCCAAACTCTTTCACAGCGTGTTTCACCAACACAAATGTCTAACCCGGATAATGTTAAGCTGGATTTACCAACACTCTCGCAGACCTGATTAAAAAGCAGCGCACAGTTATATATGTGTTCTGTTTTGATGTCTGCAGAATAAAAAAAGCATGTTTGTTTCCCCACATATCTCTCCCTCTCCAGGACTTTAAAGAGCAGATCGTTCACCATGTAGCAACAATCCTCCTCATCAGCTTCTCGTGGTGCGTTAACTACATTCGTTGTGGAACTCTCATCATGCTGGTGCACGACTCCTCTGATTACCTCCTCGAGGTAAAGCCTCATCACAGTATTTTATATATTGATGACAAATGTGCCCAAAAATCAACTGACATGTAGCTCCACATGCATTTACAACCCGTGTCCGGGTGAAGTTAAACTCAGTAAGATGTGGGAACTGTGTTTGTCATTATGTAAACAGAGTGAATATGAATGTTGCACAGTTTGTGTTGATGCCATTTACCTCTACCACTAAGTGGGATGTTTTGGCTTTTGAGCCATGTGTGTGATGACAACACACTGATCATATTCTGCCCCCTTGTGGAGAAAACTGCACTTAAGTTATTATTTGTGCGATACAAGCACTGTCACTTTCATTATTACTTATCATGGTTTTCCTTTTAGCAGGGAAGTCACTGGGATTGTAATAAAAATATTTATTTTTTTTAAGTTTTTTTAAACCAGACATGGCGAGCGAGGGGGTGGAGCTTACTGTGAAACTGAGGGACACTGCTCACAAGTTGCTAGCCAATGAGCATATCCTGGATAATCCTCCTTTCTGACTTTAATATTGACCATAATTTACATAATTAACTACAGATGGAGCCCATAAAGTTATCAGGAAAGTAATACTGCGGTCACAGAGCGAGGGATTAGAAGACCAGAAGCCCAAACCTGTATTTTTTTAAAAAGACTTCAAGTTTGGACTTTGGCTTCACTTTTCAGAAGCTACGTCCCTCTTTTAATACCCTCTATGCTCTTTGGGTTTGGCTACACAGACCAGTCGTGCCTGTCTGTGTAGCCAAACCCAAAAAGACCAATTTAAAGCCAGGAAAACCACTGACTAAAGCAAGCATCAAATGCTTTTTTTTTTTCCCAGAAACTTTGCCTTTTCAGTCTTTTGTTTTTATCTGTTCCACTCACAGTCTGCAAAGATGTTCAACTATGCTGGGTGGCGAAATGCCTGTAACTACATCTTCATTGTATTTGCTGCAGTCTTCATTGTCACCCGCCTTGTTATCTTCCCCTTCTGGTAAACACACTACACTTCTACATTTTAAACAATTACTCTAACTCTTTGTTATGGTACACTCTCCTTAATTCTCGCTGTCTCTTTCAGGATTATTTACTGTACGTGGGTGTACCCAGTGACCATCTATGAGCCATTTTTCGGCTACTACTTTTTCAACGGACTGCTGATGACTCTTCAGTGTCTACATATCTTCTGGGCTGTTCTCATTATACGCATAGCAATCCGCTTCCTCAGCAACAACGTAAGCAAACCAAATGACAAACATTAAGTGGTCTGTTTTTTTTTGTTTTATTTTACATCCATTAAGTCAAACAGTAAGTGAAAAAGAAAAAAAAATACTAAAAAACACATTTTTTCCTGAATCAAATGTGAGCATACTCTCTTATGAAGACCTGCTGTTCAAAAATGGATAAAGCTATGAAAAAATATTAAGAATTGTACTAAAAGAGCCGGTTGAAGTCCAGGCACTGTGAATGTGTTTTAATCCTAAAGGTTTAGTCAAAAATAATAACTCAGACCTAAAAGAATTTGAACTTTGTCACTTGATGTGAAAGCTCTGAAAGTGAGTGAGTGTGAAACACTGGAAGTAGCAGTTTAACCAGCAATATCTGATTATCCCACACTGAGTGGGGTCACTGAACAAAACACTGCATACATAAAAGTTTTCTTACATTTTTGTGGCAAACAGTTCCTTATTTTTCCTTATTACCTGAAGTTCATTTATTGAGACCATCTCCTGTTGTGGTGTCCCAGATACCAAATATTTGAAAACGTGAAAAAACGCTGGCTCTGTCTGATTAAGATTTCAGTGTGGACACGAAGTTTTAAGTTTACAAAGTCATGGATGGATTCAGACCAGAGTTCATGTAATACAGGTGTGAACGCGACCTTTCTGTCAGAGAAGGTGGCATAAATGAGTGGGTTTGTCACTTCAAGCTTTTGCACACACTTCAAGGATATTTTTATAGCTGCTTTGCGTACAGCTGAGTTTGTTCTGACACTAGCCAGAGCTTCAGGATAGGGTGAGCCGGAGGTCTCCTCGATTAATGGCGTGTTTCTAAAGGGACACCTCTTCTCACACGTTCTTCTTCATATTTTTCAGGAAAAAGTGGATGATGACAGGAGCGACAAAGATGAAACAGACGAATCAGAAGAGGAGGAAGAAGAGGAGGCAGGAGTGAAAAAGCATATGAAGAAAAATGGACCAGTGCAGAATGGTCACGCAGTCCACAACAACAACCACAGCAAGAGGAAGTGAAATAAAGTGACGGGATGGAAGAATGTTAGAAGGACTTGTATCCCTCAGTAGGGGAGCAGCAGGGAGGGAAAGGAGAGAAAAAGATGAAAGGTGGCGTGTGTGTGTGTGTGGGGGGGGGGGGGGGGGGGTGATTCCCTAAATCCAAGAACAGCAGGTATCTGAGGAAATTTGACACTGTTACTTTTACACAAAAAAACACGTTCATTTTTTAGAGGGCACAGAGATCCAGCAGATGACATACACTACATTAAGTGGCACGGCTTTTCACTTTGTCATCCGAGAAAAATTTATCACAGCCTTTGTTTGATGTTAGTCCCAAACATTTTCAGTGAGACAGGGAAGAAAATGGAGACAAGCAAAGTTTGGAGAACACAGATTGGGGGGGGGGGCTACTACTTTAGCTTTGATGTTCTGACTGTGTGCCTTAGAGCCAGCTGATGGCTGCTAAAAAAAAAAAAAAAAAAAAAAAGCCATTTTAAAGCCTTCTGCTTTGAAGTTGTGTTGCTTTATTCTTTGTTTGCTTTTTACTAAAAGAACAAAACAAACTGAAAGTGAGTTACATGAAGGTGAGACAATAGGGCGTTTATTTCCCTAGGTTTCTGTCTATGCAACTATCTGTTCAGCTATTGCAGTGTCTTTGCACATACGTACAGTGTGTCTCTCATATAAAGTAATAACCTGCAGTAGGACTGTTCACCTCTGCTCTCCAACATGACTTGTGCCATTTATAAAGTGCTCTGATTTCAGTTGTGCAATCAGCAAGAAACGTTTTAATGGGGACCTATCAAACTCTTCCATATTTTCTGTCATATACTTTTAATGGTGGGTGTTCATATTAAACATGGCCAATGTTTCAAAGAATGAGGTCTGTTTACGTGCGGGTAATCCCTGTGAGCCAAAAGCTCAGATTTCATATTGCTCTAAATGCACTGTTTTAGGCAGTTTTTTTCTACTCTTGAATCTGTATGATGTCACAGAGAGAGGTTATCCCTAATATGGTATACTTGGGCACACAGCTCCACCCACTTGCTGTCAAAATCTTTTGTTTACAAGGGGCAGCCAATCAGAAAAAAAAGCTGTCTTATGCTTGATTTATAGCACTGTGTTAAATGTGTGACATAGACCTCACCAACTGCAATACATTTGTTTCGTAGTAACACACAGTGTAAACTCAGTACGCTGGTTAGCACAAGGATAAGAGTTTGGTTAATAGGCTTTAATTGTATCTAATTTGCTCCTTACACTAATAAATAGCTAGTATTCTGCCAGATTTATCAGCTCCAAATCCAATATAGACAGCTCAGTTTTATTCATGTTGACAGAGTGACAGCACCCGAGTGTGAATGCAAATGTCGCCCTCTACAGTGAAGATTCAGCACAGTACTATAAACTGTGCTTTAAAGGGAGCAGGCAGGTAGCTAAAGCTGCTTCTTTCAAGATAAACCATGATTATTCTGAACTCTGGATTATACAAAGCTACTTTAGTTCAAGAATAAAAATACGGTGCTGGAAACGAGCATCATGGGTCCCCTTTAACTTCTGTTCATTCCTAATCAAGCAAAGCTCACTTTGTACAATTCCTGTTTCCAGTAGAGCCATCTCAACAGTTCCCTGTAGGCAGTAAACAAGAGCCAGAAATTAATATAAAAGCTGGTAGAAAAATCTAACTTCCTGCTGAATAACCTTTTCCTCTCTGCTTCAGCTCAAGCAGTTTGACCGCATTGACGATGCCGCCCACTGAAAAGCAATGACTCAATGTAATCACTGCAAAGGGGTGTTGCTCTGTTGAAATGCTGGATTCTCACTAAGTACAGTGGAGCAGGACGGTTTCACAATTTCAGATTTCCCGAGTTCACTGCCCAATAGTGCGGGTTATGTTTGTTAACCTGACCGCAGGATTTAAAGTGTTGATCTGAGTTGATGATTTCAAGTATCATTCTGGGTATTAAATGTGTTTACAGGTATGTTCTTTGATGCTTTTTGAAGGAAATTTGTTGTAGTTTTTAGATGAAATCATTCAATGAGTGTTACAGAGTTTTGTTGCTCTAAAGCTTTGTATGTCAAGTGCCTTATCTGTAATGTGTGGGAAGCTCTCCTGTCTTCATGCCCTCTCCTTTTCTTTCCTGTTTCCACCTCACATACAGTAGATCCAATTCTAAGACGACAACATGCTCTCACTCACTTCTCCTCTTTATAAAAACGCCTTCCTGTTTAATTCACCCATATTCCACTACCATGTTCTTTTTAACTAACCCTGACCAACCAGCAACCTCTCTTTCCCAGCGATACAGTAGAAACAGCTGTGTCCCAATTACAGTGTTATTTTTTTATTTTTTTTGTTTCTTTTGATTGTTTAATGATGCCTAAGTATTGTTATTAATGATAAAAGCAAAGATAATGAATCACAATGAAAGCAGTTTGAAGTTGTGGTTATTTTTGCATTCATCATACCTGGAGGAAACACACTGGACACGTTAACCATCAGATATGATCTAACCTCTAGCAGGAAATCAGTTCTGTTAAAATAAGAATATACCATGCATACAAGGGGGTCACACTCATTTTACATCATGGGCCACATATAGTGATCTTAAGTTTAGCCTAATAAAAAATAGTTTAAAAAAAAAAAAACCCCTCCAAGTTGTTTGCCTGTCTTTCAGTGTAATAGTTTATACATTTAATCCCTGAAGTGTCTTAAGAAAAGGAAGTGAATTTTCAAAAAGTCTCAGTTTTATACATAGCAAAGAAACGCTGCTGCTGAAAATTAAGAAACTTGTCAGCACAGTTCTGTGGCCTTAGACTTTTAAAAAAAAAAAGGAAAACAAAGTGAAAATTTAAAGAAAAAGCACTAACAGCTCAGTATCTGGACTTTGTCCCATAATTAAAAAACTGAAAGTTTCTGTTAATTCACACAAAACATCCTGTTTTTTACTGTGGACCCAATGTAAAAAAATTAAATCATAATAAAAGATGTCAAAGTCGTGCAGTAGTTGACACTGTCACCTCATACCAACAAGGTCCTGGGTTTGAATCTACCATCTGGCTGGGGCCTTTCTGCGTGGGTTCTATCTCTGCTCCAGCTTCCTCTCACAGTCCAAAGACGTGCGTGCTGAGGTTAACTGCTTATTCTAAATTGGCTGTAGGTGTGAATGTGAGCATGCATGGTTGTATCTCTGTGTTAGCACCATGATAGACCACCCGAGACAGGTGGTCTATCATGGTTGTATCTCTGTGTTAGCACCATGATAGACCACCTGTCTCGGGTGTACCCTGCCTCTTATCCCTGGGATAAGCTCCAACCCCCTGCAACCTGAATTGGACAAGCGTAATAAAACTTTTGTAAATACTAGAAAAAACAGAACTTTTTTGTTATTTATTGAATGCCAACAATAAAATAAAAATTTAAAAAAAACCTCAATTTCTGTCTTTTTTGGTTTATTTACTACATAGTTTAGTGTATGACAGGCAATGGGTGATGTCTCTGCTAGTAAGACTGTAAAACTAAGGAAAATATAGCTGTGCCCTCTTTCTTTGCAGTTTTCACATTTTCCAAAGCTATTCAGTGTGGGTCACTTTGGGCCATTTGGCCGGCCCATTCTGGTCCCCAAGTTGTACATTTGTCACCCCTGATTTATACAGTTAGAAAATTACTGTGCTAAAGTACAATTTTGTACCATGCCCACTCCATTTCAGAGGGAAATACTGTACTTTCCATCTAACTAAGTTTATTTGCTGCATTTGTTTTCATACATTTTAAGTCTAAAGTTAGAGATTGTTGCAAAATAAAAAAAACACTTGTAAAGCGAATGATAATGCAGTATACAAAGTGTAGTGTAGACAACATGGCAACAACACTGAAATATTTACAATATCAAGAAAAATAGACCTTTTTACTGCACGCTGTTGAGAACCTTTAACAGTTTACCCAACCTGCGTAAAGCTATAATGCAGGACTGTCATTCAGAAAATAGCTTGACTTATGGTGTACTTTAATTTACATAGAAATGTTTCCATAATTTTCCATAATCAATTTAATCAAAGCTTGGTTTGATTAATTACTCAAGGAAGGTTTTTGGTAATAATCATTTCTGTACTTTATGTACCTAAACACTTTGTGTTTCCTTGTTTCTTTTTTCTTTGGTAAGTATATGTCATATTAACATTATGTTAAATCTATGTCATGTAAATATGACTGGAAACTTTTAGTTAATGCACAGAATAAAATATTTTGGAGGGACAGTATAAAGTGATCTATTTAAAGGTCTGTTCTAACAGTGCTGTGATATTTGATTTGTGTGGCATCTTAGAAACGCTCAGGTTGAGCAGTTTGCAGACAAAGTTAGAGAGGTGAGGCTGAGTTGGTTTGAACGTGTGCAGAGGAGGGATAGTGGATGAAGTGGACAAATGATGCTGAATATGGAGCTGCCGGGGCAAGAGGAAAAGAGGGAGACCACAGAGAAGATTGGTGTGACAGGTGAGGATGCAGCTGAAGGCAGATGATCTGCTGTGGCGACCCCTAAAGGGAGTAGCCAAAAGAAGAAGAAGAAGATATATTACAAGCACTAAACAAATAATCCAACCTTCAGAAACAAAAGCAGCGGTGCATAAACACCAATTTCTCTCTCTTTTTTTTTAAACCAGTCTTTTATCAAAACATTTACTGGAAAAATCTTCCACGTTCAGGGGCAGGAAGCAGGATTCCTGTTCACGGCTGTGCAGTTAAAGTCTGCAGTAACATTATGTGAGTGTTATTGTGTGACACGAGTTTCAGTCGAGCTGGTTATGTACTAAAAGCCCATCACATATGCATTATGTACCTTTGTCACGCGAAGCGGAGGAGCTGCAGTTCCCTTCGCTGCCAGCAGTTCGGGTATAGAGCAGTGACGTCACTGGTGTCGATACTCTGTAGCTTTAGTCCGACTGGCGAGAAACGCCATCTTAAGTTGACGGGGGTTTTAAACGGGGTGAAAACAGGAAAACGGGCACAGAGGGAGATAACCTGTTAGTTTGTAATTAAAATTACCAGAAGTATCTGTATTAGTGTTAATTATGGCTCGGGGAGATTCATAAACACAAAGGAAAAAAGCGCGATAAGTGAGGAAATCGGCAAGATACTAGTTAGCACTTAGCAGGTTAGCGAGCGAGCAAGGGGGAGGGGCGGGGTATTGAAGGTTTTTTTTTTTTTTTTTTTTTTTTTTTTTTTGGGAGAAGCTGAAGTTTTTGTTTATGTTATTCCACACGGACATGTCTTCTTCAAATGCAGGTAAGGTCAACTTGAAGTCACGGAGACGATGTAGTCGCACTGCATCATGCAGCCGTCAACTGCTGGTGAGGGATTTCTCGAGCGGGGCTTTAAGCAGACACTTTCCCAAAGATAGCGTGACAGCGTCGGCTAACTTAGCTCCGTAGCTCGGCTAGCCTTGTTACTGCATAAACATGCTAACTAGCACGTAGGAGCTAACTTTTAATGTGGATTTTTGCACCAGTAACTGAGCTGTGCTGAAGATCCCAACCTGAGTTAGGTGACTGTCAAGTTGCGATAGGCGGACTCTTCAAATGTTTCGTTTTCAGGCAATGCTGCGCACAAGATTGCATCTATATGATAGATGTAGCTTTATGCTTAGCTCAAGAGTCATGGCAGACACGAACCAAGGGAACATGGGGTTCATTTTCTGTATTGTAGCCGTGAAATCAAACCTTACGTTAATGTTAATTTGAGCTCCGTGAGGTGGTTTAGTTGGGGGTTTTTTTGTTTTTGTTTTTTAGTACATCAGGCACACTATTAAATCAGTTGTCATCTCGATCATTGCGCCTCTCTGTCGTCCTGTGTTATTAATAGAGTTGTCAGACGCAAATCTGGGTATGGGGGCCAGTGGGACCCAAACAAGTGGCGGGGCTGTTGTACCAAAAGGGACCAACAAAAGACGAGCTGCGTAAGTGTGTGTTACTGGTAATTTTTGTGCTGATGTATACATATTGTGTTATGCGCATTTGCTGACTGGCCAACTTTTGTTTCTGTTAGTTGTGGTTGAAAATTCTTGTCGGAATAAATGTGAGTCTGTGACTCTCTTGTTTCTTCTCTCGCAGGCTGGACTTTGATGATGTTGATGAAGGGAAGATGAGCAGGTTTGTTTCTCTAAGATATGTTGAATATCAAGGGTTTAAACTGGCTGCACTGCCTTTACCATCTCCCTGTTTCTCCTTAGGTTTGATGATGACACAGGAGGCTCCAGCAATGACAAAGAGCGCTTTGCCAGGTAGGAGGATGAATTTAGAAGAATAGATACGTGCAAAGGGAACATAGCAGATTTTTAATATAGCTGCAGCAGCTATCCCCATGCCTCGCTCCGCACTTCTTTTTTTTTTTTTTGTTTTTTTTTGTTTTGTAGTCTTACTCTTTTTCTTTTGGTAGTGATTTTTGGGCATGTTTTTTAGCGGGTTGGTTTCATTTCCAGGTTTTTGGAAGAAGATCAGAGTTTTGCAGATAAGGAAAAACTAGCCAGGTATGGCCTGTACCACTGTGGAAGGTTCCCTCCCCTGCTTGTATCCACATCAATATTGAATGCACTGATCAAATACTTCTCTGTCCCGCTGGGTTCCCAGCACATTGTGGTTTCAACAGCACAAAACTACCAGTATATTTTGCCGCTCTGCATCTGTTTTGGTGCTGTCAGAATGTTTTGCTTCTTTCCTCAAAGCGGCTGGTTTCCCCTTTAAACCCACCACTGTTATGTGTCACTAACTGCTACACTGTGTCTGAGTTAAGGACCTTTTTTCTCCAGTAATCCCTTCCTCTTCAGCAACTATCCTTTCTGTCTGTTTTTGTCTCCCTCGTCCCTCTCAGGTTAACTGAAGGGTCTTTCTCTTTCGGCACTTGCTCTCTTTTATCACACAAACTGGCCTTGAAAGACCGGGCTCTTTTGCTTTCTCACTTTCATTTTTATAGCTCATTGACTTCATGTTATTGTTTGACGCATCCATTACATGTTTCACCTTCTCTCACTCCCACCACTTGGTCCTGATTGGCATCTTTGCATTGTGACATAAACGCTAAAATGTACTCCATGTTGTCCACCCGCCCATCTTTTTCCCCCATCTCGATCCCTCCTCTCCACCTCTGCCACCCTCGTTTCCTCACTCCAGGGAGAACCACAGTGAGATTGAGAGGCGGAGGCGTAACAAGATGACTGCCTATATCACAGAATTGTCCGACATGGTGCCCACCTGCAGCGCACTAGCACGGAAACCAGACAAACTAACTATCCTGCGAATGGCAGTGTCCCATATGAAGTCTCTGAGAGGAAGCGGCAATACCAATGCAGATGGGTCATACAAACCTTCGTTTCTCACTGACCAGGTATGAGAAACAGAAATGTCTGCTAAAATTTGAAGAACCCTTACTGTGTCATTTTCAGGAGAGGCCACAATTAAATGACTACATAGCTACATGACTACTGCTTATGTAAGAATTGGTAATACAAAGGTTTCACAGTCACAGTGGAGCTCGCACTAAATCTGAGATCAGTAGAATTGTGGGAGACTGAAAGTAACACCTTGATAAATGTGTAAGTTATATGTGTTTTCTCACGTTGTGGCTGACGGTTGGCTTCTACTTTCAGTGACTTTCTTTATTAGGTAGTTGGTGTCGGCTGAATTAGTAATGTCAAAACTTGTGTTCATTTTTATTTTACCCATCTTTAATCCAGGCCCTTGTTCAATATGTAAATTTTTCATAAACAACTATTAATATGCCTTGTGTTCAAGTGAGCCTCATACACTTGTATATGAAACGTGTGTGTGTGTGTGTGTGCGCTCACACGCATGCGTGCTGTTAGCACTGGAAGGTGGGTGTGTGAATTTAGGGTTGTCTGTAGGTGGTGTTTGTGACTAAATTTATTACATAATAGTACTCACTAAAGTGATGATCTCCTTCATTTTGACGCTGAGTAACATGCTGCATCAGCTTCACCCCACTCTCACTGGGTATTGGTAGAATGGGATTTGATTGGCTCATATTTGAACTATCAGTGGGAGTGGGAAAGTTCAAGTCTGAAATGCGTGCATGCACATTGCTATAGTGGAAGAATCTACTACAAGAATTTGCTGTGTGGTGTTTTTATTGAGTATTCCAGGTTAGTGTGGGCTTACCAACCCAGAGAGTGGGTCTGGGAAGGTAGGCCTACCCCAAACCACTGAAAAAGCCCTTCACATCCTCATACATAAGATGTGAAGGGACGACAATCAGTGAGCGCATAATCAACATGTTGAGGTTAAGCAGAGACAAAAACATCAATGTGACAAGATGAAAGACTAAGACACACAGGTAAAACAAATATCTGCTAAGGGGCAAATGCAACCGGGGGGCAGGCAGGAGCAGCACCTTTTCACCTGAATATGATATAAGTCAAGATTTCTCTTTATTTTTCAAACAAAGTGGAAAGGAAGACAGATGATAGCAGTGCATGCTTATGCAGTTCTGCAGTACTTTGATCTAGGAAATGAATGAATGAATGTATGTCAGAGTAAAACTGATGTATGACCGCTAGAAACGTGTGAGTGTGAGAGATGATATGCACAGTGCAAAGGTGCAGCACATTTCAGTGACATTTAAAACACAATTTGATGGTTTCAAATGGATCTAAAATTCATATATAGATGTTTGGATGGACTGTAACCTCACACTAGATTGTGCTCAGTTGTTACTCTTGCCTGATGGGTTCTTAGTTTTAGACTTGTTGGTTGTTTGGTAACATACCTAGATGAAACCATCAGGTTTGAAGTCTACCTATTAAATAACCAGGTAGCCAATGCCTGTATACACTCTCCCCATAGAAGTGTGTACAGTGTATAAGCAAGTGGTTGCTCTCAATTTAGAGAACAAAACAAAACAAAAGAAGGATTTCCTGCATTTGCACAAAGACTTTAGATTGATGCCTCCACGACAGACCTTTGATCTTCACTGCTTGCTCTTTGATGCTGTCTTGTCCGTAGGAGCTGAAGCACCTCATCCTGGAGGCAGCTGATGGCTTCCTGTTTGTGGTGTCATGTGAGACGGGGCGCATTGTTTATGTCTCTGACTCCCTGACCCCCGTCCTCAACCAGTCACAGTCTGATTGGTTGGGCTCCTCCCTGTATGATCAGCTCCACCCAGATGATAAAGACAAGCTCCAGGAGCAGCTCTCGACTGCAGAGAATAACAACACAGGTATAAAAAAACAGAGTAGTAGAGTGTCACAGTGATGAGGGAAAATGTGTGTTTCCTTTGTGAGCACAGTTTAGTGTTGTCTTTGCCTACAAAAGGGAGGATGTTGGACTTAAAGACAGGAACAGTGAAGAAGGAGAGTCAGCAATCTTCAGCTAGAATGAGTATGGGAGCTCGGCGATCATTCATCTGCAGAATGAGGTGACCTACAGTTAATGATATTGTTTGTTCACTGTATTGAAACGTGGTGGCATGCACAGGTTCATGTGGTGGTCTGTTTGTGTTTGCAGGTGTGGCACGTGTCCAGTGGAACCAATGTCAATGAACAGACTGCACTTTCTTAGGAATAGGAACAGGTGATCAAAACCAAAAAAGATCTCCTTTAACAATTTGAATGAATGAATTTATTGTGCAGAGAACAAGCATACCTGATTATACGCAATGTGGAAATTGATATTTTCATTGTCTTTACTTCTTCACCTAAGAAATGGTTTAGGTGCAGCCAAAGAAGGGGAGACACAGTACGTAGTGGTGCACTGTACAGGATACATAAAGTCCTGGCCCCCTGCAGGTAAAACAAGTAATTCTGGGTCTTTAGATACACAATCTTCTGTTATATTTGCGTCATTGTGTTGAAAAGACCTTTTTAAGATGCTTACAATCATAGAGCTAGAGAAATAACTTTAATCCCTTATATTTTTTTGCTGATGTCTACACAAGTTTTCCATGTTTGTCTTTCAGGAGTATCATTAACAGACGATGAAGCAGACAACACTCAGGGGAGTCGCTACTGTCTAGTTGCCATTGGGAGATTACAGGTACAGTGGATGTCTTGTGTATGAAGATGTGCATGTCTGTTTTGCTGAGAAGCAATTTAAAACACGCTCATCATGCTTGTTGATAACAAACTGCAATAACCTTTGACCCTTAAATCATCTGAACATGAATAAAGCCACCTGTACAGCTGGTGGGAGCATCATTTATTAGGTAGAAGAGAGAGCATTTTCACTTTTTAATAGTCTTATCTAAAGTTGATTTTGGACTGTTAGTAGAAATAATTGTGAAATATTGATATGATTAAGAACTTCTGCATTTTGTTTTGTTCTGTTATTCCTAGAACAAAAACTGAACTGAAACTGATTATGGAAAAAATATAATTAATCTTACTCATGCTCATTATAACTTTTAAATGACTTGTTTCGTTTGCCTCTTGCTGTTTCACTCTTCTACAGGTTACTAGTTGTCCAGGTGATACAGACCTCAATGCAATCAGCGTTCCCGTGGAGTTCATCTCCCGCCACAACTGTCAGGGCATGTTCACCTTTGTAGACCACCGCTGCTTGCCTGCTGTTGGCTATCAGACCCAGGTAAACATAGCTGGCTGAAGTTCAAGGGTCGCATTGCATTTCCTCAAAAATGCTTTATGTCAGAAGTTTGTATTCATGTCTTGTAAACTAATCATATTTTCTGCTGCTGTTGCAGGATTTGCTGGGGAAGAATATCCTAGACTTCGCCCACCATGAAGATCAGGGCTTATTAAGAGACAGCTTCCAGCAGGTGAACTAAAAACTGTTATCTCTTGTCTTTAATTTAGCATTGCAGTTCTATAATTGGGGATGCACTGATCCAACATTTTCCAGTTCCAATATGAAGCACATACCTTGCCTTTGGGTATCTGCTGATACAGTGTTAGCTGTGTTAAATTTATACAATGTCAGGAGACCATTCTTATCTACAAGGTGCCATCAGGCTTGACTTCAAAAACACTGCTTTCCTAACTCTGTAAACTAAAATGCAACAAATAAATACGGCCACAAATATACAGTTATTGAATTTACTGGACCAAGATAAATAAATAAATTTTAAAAATGTATTCACCTAATGCCTTAGTCACATAGACCTAGAAATCAGTCGGCAATGAAGTGGTTGCTGGGGGAAAATGTGTATTCCCTGACCAGTTCGCATGAAGTTGCTGGACATTGTTGGCTGTTGCTGGGTGAAGTTGGTCACAAAAACCTGCTTGTGATTGCTTTGGTCACTAGCAGATGGTCTTGATTGCCCATAGTTTGCATGGAATACAGTTTCACTGCTGCTTGGTGAATAGTTTTCAAACAAGTTGGATGTCAGTGTGCTGCCGTATACCTCTTTATAACCAATTTCATGCTCGCAGTAAAGAGCAACCTCCAGCAACTACCGCCAACCAGTCAGGAGAATACACATTTCTCCCCTAGCGACAAGTTGTTGCCAGATGGTTGCCATTTGATCTCTAGGCCTGTGTGACTGAGGCCTGATCTTTTCAGTACTGTGCCCGTCATTAGACTCCTGAATTCTTCTGTCCCTGTTTGTTTCTCTTTTCCCTGCTCTCACTGTGAGTGTACCTGCTCCAAACGTAACAAGGTAATAAGTGAAAGAGAGGAGCTGACACTGCAGTTTGAGCCTTTCAGTTGTGTCCACTCACGCTACCACTGTTTGTAGTTAAGTGATAAACATTTAACATAGAAAGAAAAGCATTTCAGACATTGTGTACCATGTCTGAAACACCTCCAAACTGCTGACCCATGGCTATTAGCTTCCTACCCGGCTCTCCTGCTAGCAAATGGTGCACTGCTGCTGGCATGTAGTGAAGTAAACCCAGAGCAACATAACATTTAATAGATTGGCCTGTTTGATTTCAGCTGTAGAAACAGACCTCTTCAGGGTTGCATCAGGAAGGACATCGGACTTAAAACTCTACCAAATCAATAGTGATGATGAGAGAGCGGCCAAAAATAGCTTTTAGTATGGATAAACTGTTGTTGGTGTACTCTGGAGCAACAAAAGACTTCTCCAACACCACTTAGATATGTGAACTTTAAGGAATTGGATTCATGTTTCCTGTAGTTGTATTTGAGAAACACAATTTATTTAATCTGAATAATGTGAACGAGATTTCAGTGAAAACTAATTTGCAGTTTGGACATTTATTTGTTTAACTACATATATTTAAATGTACAGGTCTGCGTGTGCAAAATGGGGAAAGCATTGTTGCAAGAGTAGTGTAGCAAAAATGAAAGATAAGATCTAAGAACATTCAAAGTAAATGATGCAAATTCAGACTAAAATTGAAACTGACCATATATGTGTAAACCTTCTATCTTGCAGAGCAGTTGCCTGATTGTTCCTGTTGCAAGGGAGAATGTTCTGTCATTATAGACAGAACATTTTACATAGTCTGTAACATAACATAGTCTGTCTGCACCACCAGTTTCGGTCGTAGATACTGTTGTAACCTGATATCTCCAAGTCACTCTGTTTCTTTGTATGTGCATGTAAGCCCTGTGCTATGAAAACACCACAATATGAATGTTTGGCTTGTTGGACATGTGTGTCCACAGGTGATTAAGCTGAAGGGTCAAGTTCTGTCAGTGATGTTTCGGTTTCGCACCAAAACGAGAGAATTCATCTGGATGCGAACCAGCTCCTTCACCTTCCAGAACCCGTTTTCAGAGGAAATCGAGTACATCATCTGTACCAATGTCAACGTCAAGTGAGTCAAACTGACATGATTACGCAATCAACTGTGTCAAATAATGAAAGCATTGAAGTTTCACTGTGCCTGTGAAACATTCCTGTGTCAACGGTTACAGTTCCTCTTGCACCCACAACTACCACAGCCTCTTTTAATAAACCACACACTGATCACTCTCTCCCAACACTTCTCCTCTGCACCCGTCAATAATTGTGGGGCAGTAGAAACTCGACTCAGGACCCCCTCACTCCCATCTCCTCCCCCGGGGGTTCGATGCCCCCCTCCTTGGGTCAGAGCAGCCCAAGTGGTCCTCCTGTAGTGCTCAGCCCGGGCCAGATGGCCACCAGGTGAGACCAGGCTTGACCTGCCTATCCCCCCCACCCCTGCATGGGAGAACAGGGGCTGTTTCTTCATGGGAGAATTCTGCTACTACTAGCAATCTACAGTCCTTCTGTTTTGTTTTGTTTTTTGTTTGTTTCTCATTTCCCTCTCTGGGTCGCTCTTGCTTCCTTCATTTCTGTAGTGTCTGAATAGTGGTGCTAAAATAGAGCATGTCTTATTTTTCTTGGTTAGTATTAAATGTACTTTAAAGAAGTGAGCTTTTAATCTAGGTGGTGTGGCATGTTAGCTGTATGGATTCTCACGTTCTTCTCCTGACACCTTTTATGTTACCGCGGTGGATGGTGGCGGGTTGAGTGCTAGTTTGTCAGCAGGTGTTTGGGATTTGTCACACAACAGTGGAGTGTATGAGAATGAAAATTAGGATGTTTTAGGCACACTTCAATTAACGCACTTTTTCTCTTTTGCTTTTTCAGGCAGTTACAACAGCAACAGCAGGGCGACCTGGAAGGACGAGATGGCCCATATGAATCAGGCTCAATCACTCACCCACAGGTCAGGGAACACAAATTTACTGCTTTATTTTAAGCTTTTTTTTTTCTTTTGGGTTATTTGCTTTAGTGACTAATGAAGGCTCTTTTTATAGAAACAGTAGCAGGATGAGAATTGTTTTGCTTTCCAGGAAAACACATTGTTGGAAGAGTTTTCGCAACTTCCTTATGACTGCCTGCTATTCTTGGTTCAATTAACTGCAACACTTTCCGTTGTAATACTTAGTCATTTAAAGCAGGGATATGGACAATTTTGACATTATATATATATATATATATATATATATATATATATATATATATATATATATATATATATATTTATTTATTTATTTTTTCCCGACCTGCATGAATCATGCTGATCTGTTAGATATTATATGCCAATCACAATAAACTAGATTCCAACACCGTGTCCCTCATAATTGTTGGGTTTTCCAGTCAATTTAGTGCTGACTTTTTGAGAACTGACCACAGAAGAAAAAAAACATTGCAGCAGTTCCACAATCACATTGAAAAGTAAAGTGTCTATAGGGAGTAGCTAAAGCAGGTCAATATTTACTTGTTCTTACATCTGAATAAATGCTGGAAGCGGTGACATCAGTTAAACTGTAACTCCTGTGGATCTGTGCCAGTATTGGCTACTAAAACAACAGAGTATTCACAACCAACTGAAACCAGCTGCCGGTGGTAGAACGCATGTTTATTTGATGGTCTGTGTTCACAAGCAGCTGCTTGTGTTGGCAGCATCAGTTTTTACATTGCCCACCTCTTACTGCAAAATGACCGTCAGTGTGCAGATTTTATTGGTCAGACTGGCAGCATAGGACGGTTGTTGGGTGTTTTTGATGTTACCAGCTAATATCTAGCAAATAGGTTACAAATACCTGAACTTGAGAGGCATCCCGTTCTTAATCCATAGGGGTTAATGTTGGTGCACCATTTGCAGCAATAATAGCTTCAAGCCTCTGGGGAGGCTTTCCGCAAGGTTTACGAGTGTGTTTATGGGAATTTTTGACCAATATCTTCCAGAGGCACACATGTGAGGTCAGACACTGATGTTGAATGAGAGCCTGGCCTGCAGTCTCTGCGGTAATTCATCCCCAAAGGTGTTCTATCAGGTTGACGTCAGGACTTTGTGCAGGCCAGTCAAGTTCTTCCACACCAAACATGCTCATTCATGTCTTTATGGACCTTGCTTTGTTCTCTGGTACGCAGTCGTGTTGGAACAGGAAGGGGCCATCTCCAAAGTGTTCTTGCATGAAATTGTCAAAAATGCCTTGGTATGCTGAAGCATTAAGAGTTCCTTGCACTGGAACTAAGGGGCCGAGCCCAACTCCTGAAAAACAATTCCACACCATAATCCCCCCCTCCACCAAACTTCACATTTGGCACAATGCAGTCAGATGAGTACTGTTCTCCTGGCAACCGCCAAACTTAGACTCATCCATCAGGTTGTCAGACAGAGAAGCGTGTCTCAACTGCTCTAGAGTCCAGTGGCGACATGCTTTACACCACTGCATCCAGTTCTTTGGATTGCGCTTGGATGCAGCTGCTCAGCCATGGAAACCCATTCCATGAAGCTCTCTACGCACTCATTTTGAGCTAATCTGAAGGTCACATGAAGTTTGGAGGTTTGCAGCAATTGACTCTGCAGAAAGTTGGCGACTTGTGCAGACTATGCACCTCAGCATCTGCTGACCCCCCTTTGTGATTTTTCATGACCTACCACTTCATGGCTGAGTTGCTGTCATTCCCAATGGCTTCCACTTTTTTATAATACCACTAACAGTTGACTGTGGAATATTTAGTAGCGAGGAAATTTCACGACTGGACTTGTTGCACAGGGGGCATCCTATCATGGTTACACGGTGGTATTCACTGAGCTCCTGAGAGCGACCCATTCTTTCACAAATGTTTGTAGAAGCAGGTGCTTCATTTTATACACATACGGCCATGGAATTCAGTGGTTTCAATGGGTGAGTGAATACTTTTGACAAAACATTGTATGTCTTTTTCTTTTTAGACTTTAGGTGCACTGCTGCTGGCGTAAGGAGAGAGAATGATTTAGGCCATCATAAGTACATAAGTAGATAACGTCTGTACATCTAAAGGGAAACAGTTTAGTCATAACATTTGCCTGGTTTTACCATTTTCTTTGTCTGGGATTTGTTGGCCAATTTTGACATCCTTAATGATTATCTTTTTGTTATCCTCATTCTACTGTGACTAGATCTATTGTAGACCAAATTGACCAACTGATAAAAGGTTGGGCAACTATATTATGTTTGTTCACTCTGTCCATTCTTGCTGTATGTTTGTCCATGTCCAACTTGGAAAAGCGACCTATCCTGTACATCTGAGCTATTAAGCCTTTACCTTGGGATGGGCTGCAGCCATCATTTATTTCCATTATTGATTACCACAAATGTTCACGATTTAATTTTTGAGCCTGTTCGTCACCATTTATACACTTCCCGAATGCAACTCCTGACTGACATTTTTTTTTTTTTTTTTTTTTTGGGGGGGGGTGGGCTTCAGATGCCAGTGCAAGCAGTGACAGCAGCAGGGCCGGACCACAGCAAGAACATTGAGAAGCCAGAGCTCTACCCCTCACTCTTCCAAGGACAAGATCAGACAAAGGGCCTTCCCTCCTCTACCTCTGCTGTAGCCGCTCAGATCTATGCCCCAAACAGCAACTTCGCTCCTGGTCGTTCTAGCGACGCATACAGGTAGGAAGTCTTTTGTGCCCGTATGAGTACATGTACAACTGATCTTAAACCTCAAGGCAGCTCAGTCATTGTGACTGTGGCTTCTGTTGTGTACTATCACATTTGAACACGTTTACTTTGAGAGATTTAATCTCAGTTACGTAAGTCACTAAGTATGTAGTTATTTTTTGCATAAATGAGCATTGTTTCTAAGTTCCTTTAGTTATCGTGTTAACTTGTAATATGACGTAAATAGTTTGTTGTCACTTTGGGAAAATTGAGATGTAAAGTTAATGCTGTAAACCTCACTGTAGTAAAAATTTTGAAATGTTTGTTGTCTACCAACTAGTTTGCATGGCAAATCAGATGCTAATTTACATCAGCAGCTCATGTGGAAAACTCCATTATTCCAGTTTTGAATCTTCCACTGTGTCTTGTCCAGATGAAGGAAGATGGGATTAAAGGCTTTAAGTGGGTGCAGAAGGTGCCTGGCAAATATGTTTATAGGTCCCTTCAAAATCTGCTCTCCAAAACATGAAGTAGTTACACTCCTTGTTCTGCTGACTTTAAATATAATTTGCTATCATTTTTATGTGTAGTGAATGGTTTCTATTTTTATTTCAGTAGATTTCCTGCAACACTGAATAAATCATAATATAAAATGTGGCATATATAGCCTGTCATAACAAAATATTGTATGTGTGTAGAGATAGAATATGGGCTGAGAAATGGATCAGCACAAATACACTATCTACAATAGCAAGACCAAGCTGCTATGGTCAGAAAGCCAGATGATGGAATAAAATGAAAGATTTTCCAACCTGTTTGAAGTTCTCTCCGTGTTATCACATCATCAAACTTGCTAAAAGGCCATGAGTAAGTCCTTAATCATCACTGTATCCCTGAGATATGTATTAGTAGGAGCGCTTAACCACTGGTATTACATACAGGCACTTATGGATGTCACTTATGGTAACTTCCATGTTTCTTCCATAGTTTGCGTTTTCAGAGGCCTAAAAAAAATTAAGTTGTTTGTCCAATCTAAATCTGGCAATGAAGCAGCAAAAATGTTGACATGCAGTGATGTTAACAGCAGTTATTGTCCTTCAAATGTATGTGCATCACAACATTAGTGAGGAGATGCAGACAAAGCCAGAACACTATAACGCATCTGAAAGTTATATACACATAGACATTATGGCTGATTATTGGGCTCTGATTTTTATTTTGTCCTTGTGTGTGCCATCAATTTCCTCCAGACCAGTCAGTATGAATCAACAGATGCCTCAGCCCACTCACTCAGCGTCAGCAGGGCAGATGCTGGCTCAGATGACTCGTCAGAATGGAGCCCCGCAGTCAGTTACCCAATCCAGCACTACCAGCCCCCTCCATGGAGGCCCAGCAGGAGGATGGCCTGGGGCTGGACCTGCAGCCAGACCACAATTTAATAACCAGGTAAACTAGTACAATGAAATTTAGAGTCTAGTTTTGTGTTTAGTCATTCTTCATTCACAAAATAAGCAGATAATATCAAGAATAATGTGTTTATGTGTCTGGTTGGTTATTGATCACATACTTGACAATACTTAACAGCTAGCAAATGAAGAAGTCACTGTTTCTATTCTAACCAGCAGGTAGCTCCCCAGGCAGCAAAGACAATGTCACCACCATTTACTCCCATGGGAGGGTTTGGAGGTGGCTCTTCTAATACTTTCAGCCAGATGCCTACAGGTGCCGCTCCCATGCCTACAGGTGCTGCTCCCACCCCTACCAGCGGTGCAAACTACCCGCAAATCAATGCTCGTGCCAGCCTCAACAACAACGGTTTTGGTAGGTTGTGTGCATATTGTGTGCGAGTCTCTGTCACTTTAGTTATACTGGTCCATAGTCTCACTCTTCTCTGCTTTGTACCAGATGGCTCTCAGTCTGGGGCACAGTTCCCCCCTCGAGCAGCTGAGGCAGTGTGGCCCCAGTGGCAAGGCCAGCAGCATTCACAGAGTAATTCAGAGCAGGGGAACCAGCAAGACATGTTTCCTGTGAGTGACACATGCTTATTCACTTTCAAATGTTGTTTTACCTTTGTATTTGGTGACACTTAAAATAAATTTGTTTCTTTTGACTCAGGATGTGCTGTCCATGTTGGACCAGCCTGCCAACTTCAACAACGAGGACTTTGAGATTCCTATGTATACGCCATTTAACGAGTGACCTGGACAGTACTTCTGGGCTACCCCTTTGTATTCTTGCCTGGTTTTGACCTCACAGTTTCTTAAATTTAGCTCTTCTGCTCATCTGTTCTTCCTGCTCCTGAGAGTAGCACTCTGCCCCTTCTTTGCATGGCTTTAGCTGCAAGACAGTTAAGGATGGAAGGATAAAGTTGAATACATATTATGTAAGGGAGAAAACTTAAGAATTTGCTACTGACTAAAAGATTATTTTAACAATATACAGCCATTGTAAGAGAATTCTCTAGCTAGCACTGCCCAAAGCTCAACAATCCATATTGTAGATATGTGATATACAATATATATATGAATATATATATATATATATATAAAAATATATAAAACGCACAATCTCACAACCACACTTGAATAGCCTTCACAAAACCATTCTCCTGTACTCTGGTAAATGGAAATTAAAAATGGAAGTACTCACACACACAAAGGCCTTTTATCCTAATGTATTCATGGTTTTTCTCAGGCATTTTTTAAGAGTGTGTTTTACTATTTTAGCCTTAGGCATGTAGACTAATCACTCCAGTCACTGATTTAAACTCTCGGGAAATTGCAGGGATATACAGCGTTTGTGATTTTTTTTTTTTTTTTTTTTCTTCTCAGTTCTCAGCTAATGTCACTCTGTTTTCTATCCACAGCATGTCTCTGCATGGCTGAACTGCTTTCATACAGTGTGTGTCCATTGCGTAGATTTTTATTGTGTAGTTTTCCATGTACAAAGTTGGCCTCACCTGTAAATTCATTTATTTTCCCTTTTTGTGAATCACGTGAGTTTTTTTCTTTGTGTACTTCAACACATTACAGTGGCTTACATACAGGTTTTTTCTTTTACAGCGTCCATTGGAAACGTATACAGTCTATTTTTCTTTGCCTAGATAGACATAGATACAGTATGCACGTGTTAATGTTTGTTAAATGGATGCATACAGTATCATAATCAACTCAATCTTCTAAGGTTTTTGCCTTGCTTGATTTACTTCTTTCTGCTTCCCTGATTACTCATTAATTACAGGCTTTTGTACTCATTTTATAAGAGAAATATTTTTTAAAAATCACAGCAATAATTAACAAGCAGGAATTCTGTACTTTTCAAGCCATTTTTATTGTTACATTTCCTTTAAATGTTTTGAAATGGATACGTGTGATTTTATCTAAATGTCTATAAGATTGTTCGATCTCTTGACCTATCCATTAACCCTTCTCTGACTGGTATTTTATTAATGGTTTAATCAGGGTATTCAGGATTAAAATGGAATCAACAAAGATAAAACTGATATAAGTGAGAATGTCTGTCTACATATTTATCTATCTATATATTTTTTAATCAGTGTTTTGTCCTTGTGCTTTTTACACTTGGACTACAACTGAGTTTTTTTGGCAAATTCCTTTTCTACCAGAATGTCTCGTGATGAAAGGCAGCGCTTCAAAGATGATTTAATGTTTAATATGTGGAGTTTAAAGTTGACCCGTGGCGTTAGGTTCCCTTGTTTGTGTGTAACATGCACACGGTCACGATAAGAGATTATGTCATTGTATGTAAACCCATGTAGATATCTGCCCAGGCTTCATCTTGCAGAGGATGGTATGTTGGTGACTGTTTTGTCTTTGTTAATGATGAAAACCTCTTTGGTTACTCTGTATCCATTTTTTTCCCCCCTCACTCATAGAAACACAAATATATAAATATACTGTATAGGTATATGAAATTTTAAACAAGAGAAAAATATGTTTTTGGTTTTGTATTAAATTGTTATAATGTCCAACATGAAAGTGTTTTATTGTAATTTGAAATGGACATTTTTTTAGTTATGGTGGGTTTCTATTTTATTATGTTCATTTTCAGCTCCAGGTTTTGATTCTTTACTAAAGTCACTTTGTGCGAGTGACAATTCAGTATCATCTTTATTTTATACTGATCCTTGGTGCAACCCCTCAGTTCATACAGTATCTGAATCGAGTTGCTTTAGCACCGTCCTCCCTCTCCTGTCAAGCCAACTTTATTCTGATTGGCCGCCCCTCTCAAAGAAAAGTTTTGAAAAGTTGGTTGAGCATCTTTGCTCACAGCCAAAGCTGTGACCCTGAGTTGACTATATTAAAGATATGCTTGATGAAAGTCAAGATGTGTTTGAAGTGCAGACTTTTGTCTTTTATTCAAGACATTTAACAGCAATATTTTATTAATTGGGAATTAAAGCCATTTTAAACACATTGCCCTCAAAAGTAGTGGATTAACAAGTTTAAAATGATTCTTTTAATATTTTAATTGGATGAAAACCCTTTGCAGTCAGTGACTGCCTGAAGATGCTCTGCCAGGCTGTTACTGCAGCCACCTTCAGCTGTTTGCGGGCCTCTGAATTCAGGTTCGTCTTCAGTAAATGAAAAGCTGCTCTATTGGATGGAGATCAGGTGACTGACTAGACCATTTGCAGTATGGTTTGGGACATTATCCATTTGTACTGTGAAGCACTAACCAATCAGTTTTGCTGCATTTGGGTGAATCTGAGCAGAGAGTATACCCCTGTACACTTCAGAATTTATTCCGCTACTTCTGTCAGCAGTCACATTAAACACCTGTGACCCGGTTTCACTGGCAGCCATACATTCCCATACCGTAACATTACCTCCATGTTTGACATAGTGCAGTGTCCCTCAAGTTGTATCTTGTTGTAAACGCTTTATTTTCATCCGTGGAGGCGACTATTAATTGTAGACTGACAATGACGCACAGTGGTGGAGCGATTAGCATTGTTGCATCACTGCAAGCTAACTCCTAGGTTGAACCCTGAGTGAGTGGAATTTGCATGTTCTCCTTGTTCCTGTGTGGGTTCTCTCCAGATACTCTGGCTTCTTCCCACAGTCCAAAGACGTGCATGTTAATTGTTAATTGGTGACTGAATTGACCGTAGATGTGAGGTACATAAAGTGTTTGAAGTGTATTAAAGCACCCCATGAATGTATGGCTTGTGGTCTAAAGTGATTTGCGTCATCAGTAAGTCTAGAAAAATGTTGAATGTGAGTAGAGTGCACATCATGCACTTTAGTTGCTTTCTTTTGGTGGTGCTGAGCAGGTCAGTGCGTTCATTCTTTTTAACCAGTTGACGTTATTGGACACGCCTACATTTTTTTGCTATCTCTGATAGGTTTATTTGGGTTTTTCGGCCTAATGATTTCTTCTTTCACTTGCATCCACATCTCTTTGGACCTCATATTGAGAGTTCTAGTAAAAAGCTAACAAATGAAAGTTCATTTTGAATCAAGAAATGGAAGATTGTGTATAAAAACTGTAATTCTTCAACAGCTAATACAGTGCTTTTCCTTTTCTTCAGGTATGCAAATTGATCTTGTTTGTTTTTTTGTGGTGCTGCACAGAGGCAAAATTACAAATAATATCTCAAATATAGGAGCTGTTTATGATAATGGTCTCTCTTAGTTACTTCCATTCTTGCATTTGCCTTCTTTAAACAGTTCTGTGTTCTTATTTGCAGAAGAAACAAAAGCTGCCTCTCTCTGGATTGTATCCGTTTTCTTTCCTCTTTCTGTGTATGAGTGAAGACTGAGAGATCTGTGGGTATCTCCTGGGATCAGGTTCCACCTTCGTCCTTCCCTCCTCTCTTTCACAGGCCGGGGGTGAAAACGGATGGAAGTAATGCTGCAACTCGTCTAAAACAGGTTTACAATGTCAGCTCTGCAGTCTTTGGGTTGCACTTGAGTGGCAGCGTGTGCTGTAAATCTTGTTTTCCTGGTATCGTTTCAACAAATTCGTACTCTTTGCCAGACTTTTTACCCGGATCCACTGTTATTTACGCAGAGTCACTTTACTCATTGTGCGTGTGTGCGTGTCTGTTGGTGGCATCAGAATACAAGCAATCTGCATTTTTTTGGTCAGGATCAGTTTCCAAACCCTCTCAAGTGGATTACCACTAAGGCATCATGTCCTCTTTCTCCTTTTCAACCCCCTTTCCCCGCCCTTTTCTCTGCATCTTGACCATCCTCTACTCTCACCCTCATCCTCTAATCTTTCCATCTCTTTTAGGCCATAAAATGGCCCAAACTTCTCACGGCTGTGCGGGAGGGCTTGTGGTGCAGTAGATGGAGAATCTCAGTCTGTACACTTGAGAAAGATGTGACAACTTTCTGCCACGTTGTCATGTGTCCACACCTTGCACTGAGAGCCTGCTAAGGTGTAATCTCCTGTAAAGGTCTCATCTCCTGAAGAGATGCCTCAGTGTTCTAATCTCAGGAACGACCCAGTTGTTACCAAACTCCTACTTATTAACTATTCATTGAACACACGGTTGCCAAATGGGACTCTGTGTGTTCATCAGTAAATCTTATCATTGGGAGGAGGACGATAGGTGTCAGTGTGCAGTGAGGAAAAGCAGACAAAACAGAAGAGCTGTATGATACATGATGAAGTGAAGGCATCAGCAGATGAGAAGAGAACTGTGAAGTAGGGAAACTTTGGATTTATTTGGATATTTCAACATGGACCCTCCAGTCCTCCCTGTGGCCAGGCTGGATGTGGATGTAGATTTTGGGTTTGTCCTCTTCTTCTTCTTCCTCCTCTGCTTTTTCTTGTTGGTGACCATCATCCGCTGTGCTCAGATGGTGCTGGACCCTTACAGTGCAGTCACCGTAACGACATACCAGGAGGAGCAAACAGAGGAGTGATGGAGACCAGAGACCAATTCAAACTCAACAGATGGGATAACAGAAATTAAAACCCAGACACCACAGAACATTTTTAGGCATTTTTTTTTTTTGTGAATAAGTCAGTGGGTTTGAGCGGTTTGAGACCCTCTTTTCTTTTTTTTTTATTGTTTTATAAAGTTTCTACCATACTGCAGTGATAAGAAGTGATGCCAACAGCATGTGCACCTTCCAGTCATGTAAGCATCCTTCTTAATACGCAGAACATGTTTAATGATGTGTTTTGTTAAAACCAACATTAACGCCCACAGGTCCCTATAATATATCATATAACTTTTAAATGCCAGAGCAAAGTTTTCAGGGGGAAAAAAACAGTCTGGGGTGACTTTAGGATTAAATGGAATCTGTTCATCATACCAGAAAGTATATTGTGAAAAGCTGCTTGATTTCAACAAAAGCAAATCCCCTCCCTTCCACACTAATGAAGCACAGATGTTTTCAAAAGTTCTCAATGCAAAACAGATGTTCGATTCATTCCCCAAACTCTGTCACACTATGGTTTTGAGCTATTTGCGCAAACTCTCGTGCAAGTAGCTTGTTATTGAACAAATTGTCTAAGTAAGTTAGCTTGCAGCAGGTGTCAGCAGTGGTAGTGGGTCTTTTTGTAGAGGAAAAGATGAAGAAGTGCTCTCTGTGTGCAGTGGTTTTATAGTAAATCATTTGCATTGTGGGACGTGAATTTTCAGCTCCCAGAGTCCTCTAAATGACACCACAAACTGTTAAAGGCAACCTTTGAGATACTAAGTTTTTAGCATTTTTCACATGTTTGTTGTTTGTTTTTGTTTAGTTTATGTTGCTGTATCGCTTTGTAGCTTTCACTCTTTCAAATGCAGGAATTCACACCCAACGCTCCTGTCAGGAGAGACTGACTCATTCCATGGTTAATTAACTAATTGCTCTACACTAGCTGGACACCTTATTAGGGACTCCTTGCTAGTACTGGGTTGGATCCTCTTTTGCCTTCAGAGCTGCTTTAATTCTGCATGGCACAGATTCAACAAGGTGCTGGAAACGTTCCTCACATTTTTGGTCCATATTGACATGAAAGAATCACACAGCTGCTGCAGATCTGTTGGCTGCACATCCATAATGAAAATCTCCTGTTCCACCACATCCCAAAGGTGCTCTATTAGACTGAGATCTGGTGAAAGTGGAGGCCATTTGAGTGCAGTTGACTCACTGTCAAGTTCAAGAAACCAGTTTGTGATGATCTGAGCTTTGTGATATGGTGTGTTATCCTGCTGGAAGCAGGAGGAAGATGGATACACAGTGGTCATAAAGAAATGGACTGTACTCAGGCAGGCTGTGGCGTGTAAACAGCGCACAGTCAGTATGAAGGGGCCCAAAGTGTGCCAATAAAATATCCCCCACACCATGACACCACCAGCAGCCTGAAAACCATTGATACAAGACCAGATGGATCCATGCTTTCATGTTGGCACCTTTCTTCTCCATTGTGACTCTTGGTTTCAACTTCAGCAGGTCATTTTGACCATGACCTGAATGCACTGAGTTGCTGCCATTAACATTTGTGTTAATGAACAGTTTAACAGGTGTACCTAATAAAGTAAGAAAAGACACTGTAAAATTCCTGGATGGAGAGAACCTATGAAAGCAGTGTTTAAAGCAGATTTTGTTCACGTCCACACAGTTAGTTAAATCTCACGTGCAGTGTTGTACAGCTTAACTACACTTGTGTGGAGTCTGTTAATAAAAATGTTGCAATCTAGCTTCATTTGTTGTTGCTGTTGTTCTTGTTGTTTTGGGATTTTTGGAGCAAAAGTTTTATGATGATGAAAAGAGGCCCCAGGGTGATTGGGGGTCTTTCCCAGGAAATTTCAACCTTGACACTTGATTTTCTTAATTTCTGGTAAATTTAGTACTTTTTTCTGTATCAGTTTATGATGGAAATATCTGTATTTATGTGAGGAAAAACACAAAAAGTTGAACATATAACATATACTTGGGTGGCTGTCCTAAGCAAATCTCTTTCCATACTTTAATCTCTGGTGGGGGTGGGGGTGTCTCCCTGTGTCCCATGTGAAATCTAGCCCAATGGTCCTCAGTATTCAGAGCATACCGAAGACTGCACAGGCTGCACTTTTCTAAAACCTGGGTAACCCGTGTGGGTGGAGCTTTTAAGTCTTTCACATTACAGAACGTAACCAAGCGAGCTAACACCGCCCACGTCGGTTTCCTTGATACACAAAGCATGCACACCCCCATCGTAGCTAGCCGGTAGCATTGACTAGCTAGCTATATATTTGGGAGCGAAGAGGATGGAAACCGTCGAGGGGTGAGTGTTGTTTTTAGGAGAAATATTACATGTCGGGCCCGGCCTTTCTTTGACTGCAGCTCCACAGCACGCATAGCAGTCTGTTTTCCAGCCGCACCTATCAGTTATTCAGCAGACGAGACATTTATTTATGCTAGGCTAACGAGCTAGCCTGCACTCCCTTGTGTCTGTGTGGCTTCTTTCGGCTCCTCTGCACGTCTGAATGAAACGTAAATGGAGTCATGGTGGTCAGCAGCTACGCTAAAATTAAACTGAAAATGATCCAAAATAAATTAAGTGGATTTTTAATTCAGAGCGTCTCCATGTGTGCAGTCCTGTAGCAGCCTACTATATTCACTCGTGCAGCTGCTTTATTAATAGGTCGACTGGCGATTAAAGATTTAACTATAAAATAATTATTGCGATTATTAGCACAAACAGCTTCTATCTTTGCTTCTTTTATCTGCACTGCACTTCAGGTTCAAGTTTAAGCAGCAGCATGTAAACAAAGGCACTCGTGACATGTTGTGGGTACACTGAGGAGGTCATGTGCGGTTTCTACATATGAGGGCATGCAGTCTAAGATCATTTTACACATTTGCAGCAATTGATGTTTTTTAGTGTGTCTTATCAGACACTTTCACACAGTCCAACACATGTTCAGTCTGGGTGAGAGCCAACGCTTTACAGTAGGTAAAGTTTCTCTCACAAGGATCTCGGGTTTCCAGGTGTCTCTGTAACTTGCTTGGTACCATGTTGGCTGTTACAGTAGTTGCTTTTGACAGTTTTTTTTGTGTGTGTGGTGATCAGTTTTACCTCCTCACACACCTTATCCTCCTCAAAGTCTCCCTATCAAGTTTAATGGGCCTTTGGTGTGCAGTAATTTAAATTTCATTCATTGCTTTCTGTCCATTTTACAGTATTAATGTTTGGTTCACACAGATTCCCCAGGCACACCTGGACTCGCCTCAAAGCAGGCCACAGTGCTTCACCACAACAGTGGTTACTGTTTGTATGTGTGTGGCTGGTGTTAAATATGCAGGTTTATTGGTCTTTGTAGACAAGTTCATGAAAAACAAGGCATTAAAAATGCAATAAAGTAGCAGTTACATATACATTACTGTTCTTGCAGCATTCATTAGGTCCTGATCCCTGATTGCCTGCAGCAGTTATGGCATTAGGGTTAGGATCTTATATCGGACTACCAATCATGCCGCGTGGACATGACAACATGGCGTTGCAAGACTACTCACATGAAATGAGCTACTAATCCCTTTTCATTACTTTTGTTTGGCTATATTTATTTTATGAAAAAATTTACATCAGTACTTGTTTAGTTTTCTGTACCTCTTAGTATATTTTAAACATAAGGATTTAAGGATTCTTTATTGTCATTCCATTGCATTTGCATGCAGTGGAATGAAATTCCATTCTCAGGTCCCAGTGTTGCCCATGTAACGGTTATGACATTCAAGTAATTAAAAAAAAAATATATAAGTAACAGTAGTATAAAGAAAATATATACATATATATAAAGAAAAAAAAATACACACACACACACAAATATATATATATATATATATATATATATATATATATATATATATATATATATATATATATACACATACACCTTACTCCCCCAGAGTAGTAAGGTCTCAAAATGGCAGGTAGATTAGATCTTGAAAATGAAAAAATATGCACATATTTAACAAAATTATTTTCTCAGTTATAATTGGAGTACCATCTGGAAACTCCAGAATTTTGTTCTTTTCGGATTAGGCTATTTACTGGTATTTTGTTTTTTGTGGTGCAACTTGTGATATTTACTAAATCCAGCATTTTTGTGACTAAGAATTTCACGTTGAGAAGTATTCTTCGTGTTTCATTTTGCATTATTGTGAAATACAGCTGTATACCGTTCTGAAATTGTTACTAGTTGTCTTATGCAATGTGATTTTTTTTTTTTTTTTTTTTTGCTCAAATATGGGACTTTACAGCACAGCTTTAATTTTATTTATTTATTTATTGGATGAATCTGTCCTGATTTACAGATCGTGATTTATGGTAAGGGAGGCCAGTGAAAATTTCAGCAATTTTTTGAGAGATTCATGTTCAAACATTGCCTCAGATTTTAAAGTGAGGGAAAAGAAACATGCTGGAAGTGGTTTAACAGACTATTTTTCCAAAAAAAAAAAAAATTTAACAGCAATTGTTTTATATACCGTACCAGTCAAAAGTTTGGACACATCCATTAATATGAATGGGTAAGTGTGAAATTTTTAAATGAAAATTTAAAAGTAAAGAAGAGATGGGAGACACACTCTTCAGCTATGTTATGAGCATTGAGGTTGCATAGTTTGTCAGCCAGAGGGCACTCTGCAACTTCCCTGTTGGCAACAGGCTTTTGGACCATCACAAAAACAACAACCAGCTGATCCGTGTAGAGTTGAGAAGAGCATAAGGGGTAAATGAATAACTACACATAACAAATGTTAGGAAGTTCTGTTTACGTTTCATATGTCTGAAAGAAAGAAAATCAGCTAATATATCAGAATATTGTATTTTTAAATCACCAAATATCAGTATCAGTCTTTAAAATACTATATCAGGGTGTGAGAAAGAGTTTAATGGGCAAATATGAAGAAATCTTTGGAAGACGGAGCAGTATGTACACAATTACATGTTTTTGTGTTCCTTTCTCAGAATGGAGGTGGATGGCTGGGACTCCAGTCTGGAAGAAGAGCTGGGTGTTTCTTTGGATGAGCTGAAAAAATGGATTGAAGAAGCTGTGGAGAAGAGCGAGATTGTGCAGAAGAAAAAGGCTCAGTTGTCAGAACTGAAGGAATGGGTGGAGCAGAAAGAGGAAGAGAAGGCCGAGACAGAGAAGCTTCTCAATGATGCCAACCAGTGAGCAGCAATTAAGATATTTCTTTTATTCATTAAGGGATGTGTGTGTTGGGCTGCAAATCAACTGTCTATACTGCCATATGATGCACCAATCCACAGCTCACTTATCCCCCCCCCCCACATTATTTCTCAGATCTGTATTGGAGTGTGAGAAGCTGGTGAAGGCAACTTACAGAAAAAACGGTCTCGTCTACCAAGAGAGCAGCTCAGAGGATGAGGGAGGTGGAGGAGCCGTGTTGTCCTCTGAAGTCATTGAGATAGACGACGATGATGATGATGATGTCATTGCTGTCGGCTGTTGTAAGTTGTGCCGTGTAGTTTTGTGAAGAGTTGCAATTCAGTGCTCGTATGTAACGATCATCCTGTTAATGATCCGTTTTGCTTCTGTTCCTCATTTTCAGTGGTTCCTCCAAAGAAGCCTCTAACTCCAGGGAGAGATCCAACGGTGAGAGCATCAGAAAGCATTACTGTATTTACTGTATTCTCTTTTATATTGGTCTGTTTGGGGAGGGTATTTATCAGTAGAATAATTGCTATTTTGCTGGTTTAACGCTCTTAGTTGGCTCAGTTTTTCCTGATATCAAACAAACGTATTGCCAGACATGACTGCTAAAGCCCTTGGTAAAACCGGTGGGGCAAAACCACCATCTGTCCTGCTGGATTTAATCCTGGATGACTGACCAAAATCAGACAATTTGCTTGATAGTTTTTCACATTGATCGCACAGAGCAGGAGAAATGCTTCATACTTTATTCAGCTTTTAGGAGTTCATAAACGGTGCCTTCAAAGTCATGATGTTTGTAAGCACCGTTTCTTCATTTCAAAGGTTCTTTTTATTGTTTTACTTTTTTCTAACTTGCATATATAGGCATTGTGAAAAGGCTGATACATTATTAATATTAGCAATGTAAAAAAAAATCATCAATAAGTGTGGAATCTTGGTATCATTTGCACATTTCATTTCTATACATGTGGATTTTTACAACTATGCTAGCACTGACTTGCATTTTACAGTGTGCACACAACCTTCAGTAATCTTTTTTTCTGTAAATTAGTTATTCACTTGTGCCTGTTTTAATGACCGTTTATCACACCTTTTGTTCATATGGTTGTTTTCTAACACTTAGGACAATTTAAATATACTGCAGATATAAACTCACAGTTGCCAAATTGTTTACCACATTTTATCGTTATTTTTTTGCTGTGCTAACAAAACTTATTAAAAGTCATGAATACACTTTTAGTGATAGTTTACTGTCACTGGGTGTTTCTTAATACTCAAGTATGAAAGTGAATGACGCAGTGCGGTCATTCTATGACTGGAACAGTAGCGTACTTGATGACATCACAGCTGACCTCCAGTGTTTTTACTGCTTTTCCTCCTTAATTTCACTGATTAATATTTGCAATGAAAATTGCCCACGATATATATATCCCACCATTAGCTACACTGAGGCTATCCAAGCTGTCATAAGGCAAGAATCAGAGTACACCACGGACGGGTCACCAGGCACAGAGCTATGATTTCTATTCAGTGTTTTTCCTGCATATGAAAAACTTTGGCACCCACCAAAGGAAAATCACCAGGACTGTGGTTAAAAAAAAATTCTAACCACTAAGTGTGATTTAATTTACCCATGCTTGAAATACTTTTTTATCAAACTGACAAAAAAAAATAAGTGACAGGGTGAGGTAACAAAAACTGTTCCTTCAGTATACGTAACCAGTTGTGCTTACATGCACCCTCCACCAAAGGCCCAGTGTGAGCAAGGAAAAAACCCTCATGTCCTTTTTATTTCTAATGCCAGTTAAAGGATGCTTCTACAGCGCTGCAGAAAAGCTCCCAGCAGGTGCAGAAATTGGTCCAAATGGTCAACAAGCCATCACCAGCTGTTCCATTGCTCCGACCGCCAGCACAGCCTTCGGCTCAGTCAGGTGAACACACACTAAGGTGCTGCTGCATTCATCAGGCCTGTGTTGAAATACTGATTCTAATGTGTGTTGCTCTTCTACCCTTCAGGTATTCACAGCTCAACACCTGCCGTGTTTGTATCCCAAATAACATCTCAGTCACTGGCCCAGCCGAACCCTAACATGCCAGAGGATGAGCTCAGAGTCGGGATGAGCATTCTGGGAAAGAAACGCACCAAAACGTGGCACAAAGGCAACCTCGTCGCTATCAACCCGGTTGGTGCGTTATCATTTTCCTTTTCTGCCAGGTTCTATTGCATGTGCTTTTTTTTTATTTTTCCTTTGTCTGCTTTGTCTTTAATGCCCCACACCCTCTGTCCATTTTCAGGAAATGGTATATTCAAGTATAAAGTGAAATTTGATAAAGGCAAGAGTCTGCTGTCTGGAAATCATGTGGCTTTTGACTATAACCCCACTCTGGAGAGTCTGTATGTCGGTGCTCGTGTGGTCGCCAAGTACAAGGATGGAAACCTGGTGTGGCTCTATGCTGGAATAGTAGCAGAAATGCCCAACAACAAAAACCGCATGAGGTGGGTTTGAAGGACCAAAATCTCAGGAGTTGTGGTGGTGCTGATTGCCTGGGATTCTTCATAAATTTCTATGTGTTTGTTTCAGGTTTCTGATCTTCTTTGATGATGGCTATGCTTCATATGTGACACTACCTGAGCTCTACCCAGTTTGCCGACCACGTAAGAGCCCTTCTCTCAGATTTTCTTAGATTTAAAGAAGGGAAAAAAAGTTGCGCTTTCTGTTAAATTTCATTGTTCTTGTTTTTACAGTAAGGCGTACTTGGGAGGACATAGAGGATGCATCATGTCGAGACTTTATCGAGGAATACATAACCGCATATCCCAGTAGGCCAATGGTGCTCCTAAAGGTTGGCCAGATAATCAAGACAGAGTGGGAGGGAACGTGGTGGAAGAGCAAAGTGGAGGAGGTGGATGGCAGCTTGGTCAAGATTCTCTTCTTGGTATGTTTGCACCAGAAATGGCATTAATTTAGTGCTTGTTTATAAAAGATATGAACTGTGCTAATATGAAGTTTTATTTAAGCCGCGTTTCCATACTGAACGACTCAGCGCGGGTCGACTCACTCAACACAACTCTCCACGGTCGTGTTGTGTTTCCATTGCAATTAAGGACCACCGCAGTGTTGGTAGAGTCGATATAGCAGCGCGGGCAGTAGTGTCTTTACGTTATTTGTATGCGGCTCAAAACACAACACAACAATGGATGAGATAGAGGCAAGCTAACAGCTAATGACGGTTTAATATCATCATCATGCATAAATCCCCCGTACAGTGTTTTAATGGATTAAGGTAATCGTTGTTAAGTCCCTATGTCCCGAACATGTCGTAATCGGTGTACTTCAAAAGTGCCGCCGTTCGCGGACTTACGGCAACAATTACCGTAATAACAACAGAGTAATACCCTATGTTTGTTGTGAAGTTCAGTTTCGCAGCTTTCAGGAACAGTTTGAATTTTTCCGATAGGACAAACGGTAATTCAAAGTTCCTTTGATCAGCCGCCTCAGGCTCTGTGCAGGTAACGGGTGCTTCATCGGCGATCGCCCGGCAGTATAGGGTTATAATATGTATGCAGGGTGTGCGTTTCAGATGACTCTCATGTTGCAAAACTGCCGCTGCAAACTGTCGGTCTGGGCATTCAACTTGTGCTTTGTAGCTCCAGTTTCTTGCTGTCAGGTTTTGAAAATGGCACGGTTGATCGATTCTGGTAAAGTAGTCGCTCTCCTGACTCCGCTAGTGACGACACTCGCTGGCCAATCAGTGGCATGCTGTTCTTCCGCGTCACATTTTCGGATCTCCTCGGATCGCTAGAACCTCGAGTGAGCAAGTATGAAAAAAGGACCGCAGCCTTGAACCTGAATCTAATGGAAATGCCGGTGTTGTGCCAAAAAGTGATCGTCTGCCAGAAAGTGATTTTTGATGTTTCTATGTGCTTTTATGTGTAATGTATTTGCTCATATTGGTGAATAGAGTGTAGTCAATAGGATTTATGAAGGGCTTAGATAAAAAATGAAGAAATGACCTGTTATTCAAGTATGTTTATGACTTTGCATTATTGTACGTACATTATAATAAATCTAGTCCTCTTTGGTCACTTAAAATATCTTTATAGAGTGTAATGTCATATTTGTTCTGATTTCTGCTGCCCTCTTGGCCACATATCTCTTTAAAAATCTGGCCAATCGCAGTTTTTACCCTGATAAATAAAGAATATATAAAAGTCGCTGCCAAAAACTGATTGCAGCTTCTACCTTGTGACAGAAATGTTGTTTCTTACTCAAAATGACTTGATATCATTCACGAGAGAAATGTTTGACATATTTTTCACAGATTATAAGTCAGAAAGTCATTTACAACAGTTTAAATATGGACAATCACTTTCTGGCAATCACTTTTTGGCAGATGATCACTTTTTGGCACAACACCGGCAAATCGCGGCGAGTCGAGTCGTTCTGTATGGAAACGCGGCTTTATTGACCTGCTATATCTGTGGAATTACACACTACAGCGCCCTGTATCACCTAAAACATGAAATATTTTATAGAGGATGCTTTTTAGGCCTACACAAACACATGGAACCACTGATGCCACTGATTGTGAAGAACCTGCCTTCTTGCTGCCAGCAAACCGGATTGTGTTTCTACTTCTGTGAGCTTTTACATAGGGATGCTTAATTAATGATGAAATCATAATCACAATGATTTTTTTTCAATATTAAGATCACAGTTATTTAACACGGAGCTTCATTATCCTTTGAAAACAGAATCTCAGGCTTTATTTAAGTAGATTTTCATGATCTTGAATTATAATTCAGCTGTAAAAAATTTTAAACTGATCCTAACTAAACCTGCCTGACAGGGAGTCAGTTTGGACTTTTAGTGAGGGGGGAAAAGTAAAACAAATTGTAGGGAGTAGGTGGAAGAGAACCTGGAGAGGTGAAGGTATTCTCTGGAGAGAAGAGGAATGAAAGCCAGTAGAAGCAAGACAGAATACATGTCTGTGAATGAGAGGGAGACCGGTGTAACGGTGAACATGCAGGGAGCAGAGATAGTGAAGGTAGATGATTTTAAATACCTGGGGGTCAACCATACAAAGCAATGAACAGTGCACAAGAGAGAGGACAAAAACAGAGTGCAGGCAGGGTGGAGTGGGTGGAGACGAGTGTCAGGGGTAATTTGTGACAGAAGGATAGCAGCAAGAGTGAAAGGGAAGGTTTAGAACATGATAGAGGTCGAGCTGGAGGTGGCGGAGCTGAAGATGCTAAGATCTTTAATGGGAGTGACCACAATGGACAGGATTAGAAATGGACTGGACATGTGCAGAGGAGGGATAGTAGATATAAACAATGATAACAATGGCATTCACTAATAGTTACAAATTAAGTATTGCTGTTATTGTGAATAGAGGTATATCCCTGTATTCACACCCTTCCTTAAGGATGTACAAACGGATAAGCAAATGAAAACTAGACCGTTTCAGTTTGGATAAATGTCCCTTATAAAAACTGACCTACAGTGGCTTGCAACATATTCATACCCCTTGAACTTTTCCATATTTTGCCACATTACAACCACAAACATAAATATTACACAAAATTATACATGATCCAAAACATTTTTTACAAATAAAAAACTGAAAAGTGCGGTGTGCAAAAGTATTCAGCCCCCTTTTCTCTGAGTGCAACCAATTGCATTCAGAAGTTGCCTGATGACTGCTAATGATTAAAAAGAGTCCACCTGTGTGTAATCTAATCTCAGTACAAATACAGCTGCTCCGTGACGGCCTCAGAGGTTGGTTAAGAGAATATTGGGGAGTAAACAGCATCATGAAGTCCAAAGAACACAGCAGACAGGTCAGGAATAAGGTTGTGGAGAAGTTTAAAGCAGGCTTAGGCTATAAAAAGATTTCCCAAGCTTTGAACATCTCACGGAGCACTGTTCAATCCATTATCCAGAAATGGAAAGAGTATGGCACAACTGTAAACCTACCAAGACAAGGCCGTCCACCTAAACTTACAGGCCGAACAAGGAGAGCACTGATCAGAGATGCAGCCAAGAGGCCCATGGTGACTCTGGACGAAATGCAGAGATCCACAGCTCAGGTGGGGGAATCTGTCCACAGGACAACTATTAGTCGTGCACTGCACAAATGTGGTCTTTATGGAAGAGTGGCAAGAAGAAAGCCATTGTTCAAAGAAAACCATAAAAAGTCCCAATGGCCCAGTCAAAGTCCAGACCTAAACCCAATCGAGAATTTGTGGCAAGATCTGAAAACTGCTGTTCACAAACGCTCTCCATCTAATCTGACTGAGCTTGAGCTGTTTTGCAAAGAAGAACGGGTAAAAATTTCAGTCACTAGATGTGCAAAGCTGGTGGAGACATACCCTAAAAGACTTGCAGCTGTAATTGCGGCAAAAGGTGGTTCCACAAAGTATTGACTCAGGGGGGCTGAGTACTTTTTTCCGCACTTTTCAGTTTTTTATTTGTAAAAAATGTTTTGGATCATGTATAATTTTCTTTCCACTTCACAATTGTATACCACTTTGTGTTGGTCTTTCACTTAAAATTCCAGTGAAATACATTTATGTTTGTGGTTTTAATGTGACAAAATATGGAAAAGTTCAAGGGGTATGAATACTTTTGCAAGCCACTGTAACACCTGAGCAGCTGAGTGACTACACCTCTTGTGTTGCCTGGTGTTGACAGGATGATAAGAGAAGTGAGTGGATCTACAGAGGCTCCACCAGGCTCGAGCCGATGTTCAATCTGAAGATGACCACAGCCAACACCCAGAAGCAAGCTGGCCAGCAGAGGACAAGACCTAGCATGGGTAAAAACCCTTCACACACATACATTAACAATCCCTTCATTAACATTGTGATTTTCAATTTTTGGTCTTTCTAATTGAGCTTTATTTCTTGCCCTGTTTTAATGTCCCCAGGGGCATTGAGGAGCAAAGGCCCAGTAGTTCAGTACACCAGTGACGGACATGTTGGTGCGTCTCCCGTCAAAGCACCGCAGCCCTCGACCAGCCAGACTTCACCAGCAGCACAGCTTCAGCAGCGCCCACAGACCCTGCAGCCTCAACAAAGCTCTCAGCCCACGCTTCCATCACAGCCACCTTCACAGTGAGCGATGCTTATAAACATGTTGGCTTTACTTGGCTGAAAAAAGTGGAACTTAAGGCAGATTTAGAGTTAGAGCTTCATGCCAGGTCCAATTTAAAAAAATATTTTACAAATCGTTTTATTTGCTTATTATAATGTTGTAGATTTTAATGAGTTTTCATTTCACCAATGCAATGTGACATGTTTCTAAATGAAAAGGAATATGTGGGTGGAATGTTACAAGATATGATTCGTTTTCTCCAAAATCAGCATAGGATTATATTTATGTAATTGCCAAATCTTTTGAGATTAACAGGATTATCAGCAGGTGGGTGAGGTGGTGCTGTCACCTCATATCACCTCATATATTTGTTGTCCTGGGTGGCTGGGGTCTTTTGTGTGGAGTTTGCACATACTCCCTCTGCCTGTGTGGATTTCCTCCAGCCCCTCCGGCTTCCTCCTACAGTCCAAAGACATGCAGGTTAGGTTAGGTTAACCAGTGATTCTACATTGGGTGTGTGGATGTGAGAGTTTGTGGTTGCCTCTCTGTTTGTGTTAGCCTTGTGACGGACTGGCGATCTGTCTAGGGTGTATCCCACTGCTAACTTGGATAATTGGTTAAAAGATTAAAGGGATGGGTTCTCAGCAGGTCCACATTCTCCTTATATCCCAACAGCAAACAAACACTGAGGCACCACTTAGACTAAAAGGGGTCCAAATTTCTCAAAGTTATCTTTAGCTGTTCTACCATGTGTCACAATCAAGCAGAAGGGGGAAAGGGGGAAGTTAAATGTTCACAGTAAATTTAATAGTTATTTATTAAAAAAAAAAAAAACAGGGTTCTAGCCAGCGGTTGCGCCATGCTGAGGTCGTCTCCCGCCGGGCTGAGAATTTCACCATTAGCTGTTCTGCCACTGCAATTAGCAAGCCCGCATTCTGTGCTTCTAATTTTAGAGCAGCCTAACATTGACTACAGGGATCCACACTCCCTATCCGGACGTCACTTCTGGGTCCAGATGTCCATAAATGGACAGCAATGGCAGCCCAGTCACTGTTCACTATTACATTCGGATCGGTCAAAACAACGAGGGACACAGCATTGCTGAGTATTGAACACAGGAGAGTTTGGACCCGGAAATGGAATTCTACGTCATCACTTAAAGACCAGATTGGCATCAAGTCACATGGTCCAATCAGATTCAGGTGCCTTCAATGACCCATAGGACCAACCATTATAACAGAATATTACATACATAATATTGTCCAACTGTTCACATCACTGAATTAGCAAGCTTGCACAGCATTTAGCATTAGCTTGCTAATGCTAATCCCCCCCCCCCAAAAAAAAACAAAAAACAAAAACAAAACAAACAAAAAAACAACAGCAAAAAACACACTTGTGCACTGGGCTGAGATTTTTTTTCTGGCTAGAACCCTGCAAAATGTTTAGAACTGCTCTAAAAACTACCAGCATGATTTTGCTGATATTTCAGCAATTGCTAGAGTCAGATGGGGAAAGGTATGGCAGAAAGAAAAGAAAAACATTGAAATGTTGAGGGTTTGGATTGTTTTTTTCTTTAGCTGACTGTTCTTGTGTTCTTTTCCTTTTCACTGACTTGAAGGAATAAACATCAGATGGCCAAGAAGAGTACTTCTCCATTTGTTCCTGGGGTGGGAGGCACCCATGCCTCTAAGGTCTTGCAGTCTCTTTCATCCACTAACAGCAACCTCTCAGGGTGAGTCCGTCTTCTTATGTTGATGAAACTAGCCACGCACAGCACAGAAAGCATTAACTTCACTCTCTGTTTTTTCCCTGTTTTGCTCATCAATCCACAGTGCAAGAGTGTTGAGTGCCCCAAATACTGTGGCACCCACCTTTACACAAACGTATCAGAGACAGATGACCCCTCTAGCTCCAGCCCCTGCTCCTATTACCCACGCAATGGCCACCATCCCACACCAGCCCTCGTACCGCGCCCCGACCGACCGCATCTTCTACTTGGCGCACACGTGTCAGCCCGCCTGTCTGAAGCGCGTCCGACCCCCAACAACAAGCATGCACAGAGGGAAGAACCCGCTCCTCACACCTTTGCTGTACGACTTCAGACGTATGACGGGACGGCGCAAAGTCAACCGCAAGGTAAACATGAACAGCAACATGACTGATGACCTTAAAATGTATTTCTTGGTTTATTTATATTTATGTATAACGCTTCCTTTTTACATGCCTACTCCTCAGATGTCTTTCCACGTGATCTACAAGGCTCCATGTGGACTCTGCCTGCGTAACATGGCGGAGATCCAGCAGTACCTCTTCCAGACGACCTGTGACTTTATATTCCTAGAGATGTTCTGCCTGGACCCCTACGTGCTCGTCGATCGTCCCTTCCAGCCACAAAGGCCGTTCTATTACATTCCAGACATAACTGGAGGAAAAGAGGATATTCCACTTTCCTGCGTCAATGAGATCGATTCCACTCCACCTCCTGCTGTAGCTTACAGTAAGAACTACACTGAGATGGTAACAAAGGGACAGAGATTATTTTGGGTTTGTTTTGAAGGTGGGATTTTTATCTTTTTGGTCAGATCTTTGTTTTATTGGGGAACCAACATTAGAGTATGTTTACTGATCTTGTAAAGTACTAAAGAGACAACACTAACAAGATCTTTTTTTTTTTTCTTTTTCATTCGCCCATTACATGCTCATAATTTAAACTGTTAGAGGTGAGCAAAAAAAAAATGGTATTGATTAAAAAAAAAAAATAGTTTTGATGAGAAAACCTGTCCTTTATTTAGTTTAATTTAATTTAATTTTAAGTTTGCTGGTCTGGGCATTCAGGTGTGTGTTACCACAATGCCACAATCTTCATAGGAGTGGACATCCCAGCAAATTCACCTCAAGGACAGATCGTACAATTCTCAGAGAAACTGCAAAAACCCAAGAGCTACATCTCAGTTTCTGTGGGCCTCAGTTAACATGTTAAATGTTAAAGTTCATGAAAAAAAGACTGAACAAGAATGGTTTGTTTGGGAGGGTTGCCAAGAGAAGATCTCTTGTGTCTAAAAAGAACATGGTCGTAAAACTTAGATTTTTAGAGTTGCATCTGAACAAACCACAAGACTTCAGGATCATGTGGATTTTTCCCAGCCAGAAACTCATTTTTATTAGTATTCTGACACCATGTGAATTCACAGTTACTTTGTAATGAGAGTCTAATAGAGCGTGTTGTCCTCTCTTTCAGGTAAAGAGCGTATTCCTGAAGGTGGAGTAAACATCAACACCAGTGCAGACTTCTTAGTTGGCTGTGATTGCACCGATGGCTGTCAGGACAAGTTAGTGAAGCAGCTTTTTTGTGGCTGTTCATTTTTCATATTTCTCCCAGTGCCAGAGCTCTGAGGATGTGTCTTTTGGTTTTAATACCTTTTATGTTTTAATTACAGGTCCAAATGCTCTTGCCACCAGCTGACCCTTCAGGCTACAGCTTGCACACCAGGGGCACAGATCAACCCAAATGCAGGATATTCATACAAACGATTAGAGGAGTGCCTGCCCACAGGGTAGGACACTGAACAATAATACTGAACGTTCTCACCCCTTCTAACCTCATAAGATGATAATTACTGTTGAGCAGAACAGCTTATTGGGCTGTCTTATCTCTCGTCTTCTTGTTTCCCACTCCCGCTCTCTTTCAGGATCTATGAGTGTAATAAAAGATGCAAATGTAACCCTCAGATGTGCACCAACCGGCTGGTGCAGCACGGCCTGCAGGTCCGTCTTCAACTCTTCAAGACCCAGAACAAAGGCTGGGGCATCCGATGTCTGGATGATGTGGCTAAGGGCTCATTTGTGTGCATTTATGCTGGTGAGGAACAGACTTTGAATTCAGATGATGACTTGATTGCAAGAAGACTTAATTGCTTTCTTTTTTTTCTGCCACGCTATCAGGTAAAATCTTGACAGATGACTTTGCTGACAAAGAAGGTCTAGAGATGGGTGATGAGTATTTTGCTAACTTGGACCACATAGAGAGTGTGGAGAACTTCAAGGAGGGCTATGAGAGCGAGGCTCACTGTTCAGACAGCGAAGGAAGTGGCGTTGATGTATCCAGGATAAAAATCCAGCCTTCTGCTTTAGTATCTGCTAACACTGTGGGGCGACAGTCTAAGAAGAGTAAGTCCAAATCCAACAATGAGAGATCAAGGTGTTCTCATAACCCCCAGCTGATCTTCTCATTCTCTATATAATTTTTCAATTTTCTTTTTTTTCTTACAGCCCAAATCTCGAGCTCATCTGGCGACAGCAATGACGATGAGGACAAAGACTCTAAGAGTGAAGATGAAAGCGATAGTTCAGATGACACATTTGTGAAGGACAGCTACTACAGCTCCAGCTCTGTGTGGAGGAGTTACACCACACGTGGGCAGGTCAAAGGCAACAAGGAAGGTGAGCCATCTTTGTAGTGTAACTTTGATTAAAAAAAGATTCACTGTTTTTTATTTGCACAGATTTCACAGCAGGGACAGTTCACATTAGACCTGGTTATACGTGAATATGGGAAGTTTGTGTATGTGTGCTTTGAGATCTCTCTTACAATCACTTTAGGCTTTTCTATCATCTCCCTCCCATCTCCTGTGTTATAGGTGGCTGATAGTTGGTGTTGCAGGCCACCACTTCTGTTCAGTAATGGTCATTTGCAGTGTACATTGATTGGCCTTATTTACTCTCAAATAGTCTCTATTATCTGGGCAAAATGTGAACACAAGTATGGTCAAAAGAGTCTGTTTAAGTACAGATGGACAGCTGAGTCTTGTCCTGATGAGTGGGCTCTCCTGTGTTGTCCATGAGTTTTGGTGTAATACACAGCCATTAATAATAAAAAAAAAAAAAAAAAAAGGTTTTTGTAAATAGGAATAATCAACAATGTTTTCCTCTTATGTTATTCTAATAATACATATATAATATAATACTGAGTGTAGCTTTGGTCAAGTGAGACTTTCAAAGTGTCCCATATGGTGAGAGTTAGGGACAGCCTGATTTTGTACGGATTACATGGAACACATTTAAGCTTTCCTCCCTCAATTCATGTACAGTATTTCCTCATTAATTATGTCGGTCTGAAGCCATATTTAAAAGATTTCTGAGCTGTGTTTTTATACTTGACTCTCTCCTGCTCTGCCTTAGGGAGTCAAGATAGTAAAGATGGAATGAGCGTCTCAGCCAGAACAGATGATGATAAGCCACCATCCATGCCAGAGGAGACGGGAAAAAGTAAAGTGGCTTCCTGGCTAACGAGCCAGGGGCTCAAAAAGGTGATTAAAGATTTTAAAGTGTCTACACAGAAATAAAGGTGTAATCCTACTTTCATCTTAGTACTGTAGGAGGATGAGTATTAAAAGGTGGCTTTTTTTTTAAGGTTATTTTGTTTATGAATTGTTGCATGATTATCAGTAACCCCTCCTTTTTTGTTTTCCCTCACAGGAAGCTGGAGATAATAAGAGGTCAGTTTGGATTCCACAAAAATTTACTTAAAACTGATGTTTAGATTGTTTTTGTTTTTACATGTATTTCAGTTAATTTTGCAGCTAAGCATTCCTGTTGAGATTAATGTTTTTTTTTTGTTTGTTTGTTTGTTTGTTTTTGCAGTCCAGTCAAGGCAGAAGTGGTGAAGAAGCAGGATGTGATGACTCTGTCTGACAGTGATGATGTTCAGACCATCAGCTCAGGATCTGAAGACAACAAGGAGAAAGAGAAAGCCACGCCAGGTAAAGAGAAAGGAAGAAATTGGATTGCTTTTTTAAATATGTATTTATTTATGTATGTATCTATTTAATTATTTTTAGTCACCACACTTACAATAACTTTCCACTGGCTTTCTCTCTTCTTGCATCTGGATCAGGTGTGACTAAAAAGCAGGTGGCTGTGAAGTCTACTCGTGGCATTGCCCTGAAAAACAGCCACGGGATGATGGTAAAAACAGGTGGACCTGGAGGCGGAGGGCCTGGAGGAGGTAAAGCTGGACAGCAGGGGCAGACGGGAGGAGGTGGAGACAACACTCCCACAAAAAACACCCGCCAGTTCTTTGATGGTGAAGAGTCCTGCTACATCATTGATGCCAAATTGGAAGGAAACCTCGGCCGTTACCTCAACGTAGGAATCTGAGGCAGTGTGACCATTTTATGCCACGTTAATGCCACTCTGATTATTTTGCTCTTACATTTTCGTCTGTGCTCTCTGTTTGTGTTACAGCACAGCTGCAGTCCAAACCTTTTTGTCCAAAATGTGTTTGTAGACACACATGACTTGAGGTTCCCCTGGGTGGCCTTCTTTGCCAGCAAGTGAGTTTTGAAACTATTTTTTTAAGTTTTCTACTTAATCTTATAATTTATATTACTGAGGAAAGGATTACCATACAATAGTCTTTCATTGTCTGTAGTCAAATGTGCCTGCAAAACAGTAGTATTTTTGTCATTACCATTGGGTGCATTCATGGAAGAAAAGTTGAGAAACGTTCAACATATCTGCCGTTTCATTTTGTTTTGATATACTGTTACTGAGGTCAGTGGCCCCCTGGCTACCACAGATCACCAGGGAAAAATGCGCATTCCCTGAGGTTGGAGAGTGGTTGCTGAAGTTTGCTGGCAATTGCTAGGTGAAATTGGTCGCAAAGAGGTATGCCGTACTACACCAAAACCGTTCTCATAAATGTTTTGCTCTGTAGCAGATTGCAGCAGTTGCCTGTGGTTTGTGTGGAAGACACCAATTTGTCTTCACTCATCACCTACTCTCAGGCGAAGCTGAAAAGTGCAAGATCATGAGGGTAAACGTTGCACTTTTTGAAATGTGTTAGCTGCCGTGGTCAGGCACTTTGAAGGTGAACATTCTACGTTTCAGATTTCTTCAAGATTTATGACTGCTTGGTGAGTAGTTGGCGAGTGTTTGCAGACAAGCTGGTGTCTTCCATGCAAACTACTGATGTCTGTGGTGATCTGCTAGTGACCAAAGCAATCACAAGGAGGTTTTTTTGGTGCAGAACCCTCTTTGTGACACTGATCAACCTCCAGCAACCACTTGCCAGCCTGTTGAGAATACACTGAGACTGTGGCCCCAAAGCATTACATCTTCTCTCATACTGCAGGAGAGATTTACTTCCCACAAGAAACCAGCTAAATCAGACTGAGCCACTCACACGTGCAGTTAGGCTGTTACGTTTTTAAGTGAAGAGATGGAGATTCTTAATTTAAATGCAGTTTTGTTCTCTCCCCTTGCTGCATCTCCTATGCCAGACCAAACAATACAAAAGCTTGGCCAAAGAAGACACCAAGCAGCCAAGCTGCAAAAACTCCACTTGTATATGGGTGTCCTATTCGGTCATCCATGGTAGTGACAAGTAACAAGCTTGGTTGTATTTGACTTGCTTGCCCCCCTAATAAATATTTAGTGTGAAAGTCTACATTCATAAATTCATGTAAAATTCAGTGAAATTAGGGCTCACTTTTGCTTATATGCTTGAAATTTTCCCTACCTCCATTCTTCAGCTCAGTAATAAGTGCCAGATATTTGCCCTGCACATATTTAAACTTATATTTATTTTAACTGAGAGATCAAAAATCTCAGAACTGATCATCAGAAAACGTATGTGTTCCTCTGAGGGATGGTGGTTGTGTTCTAAAGCATTGATAATGTCTGTTAGTTTGTCCTCCATAATCAGGAATCAGTTAATTCACTAACAGATAAATCATGTGATTTGGAGCCACTACAAAAGGGAAATGCTGCCCTTTAAGGTAAAGCAGTACGCTTCTGAGTTGGATCACATGATATGATAGCACAGTATCCCCAGTGAGTCACGCGACGAGTCCAGCTGAGTGAGTGGAATCTTATTTTGGTCAGTCTTTTGAATTGTTTGTCCTCCTCACCTCTCTGCTTATCCAGTGTTTGAGCTAGTTCCCCTGTGAGACTGAATTGTGACTCATGGGTGTTTTTTTGTTTTTTTTTGAAAGGATTGTCTCCTTTTCTCAGTGAGTCACTGCAGTTTGATGCTCCATTTTAGCTTCATGATGTGCAGTGGACAGATTGACTCCTGCATGCATCACTGACAGTTATTCATACTGGTTTAGCCAATTTATTATTTTTTTTGTTTCCTGTGCCTTATTAGTTAAATCATCCATAATTATCTTAATTTTATTTATTACTTAATTTTATTAGTTATCAACATGTGAATTATTTTGTCCGTGATAATGGTATTGAGACAGCCATGCTTTGACTTCTTTTAAACAGGCTGGTGTATAGAAATGTGAAAGATGCAGAGTTGTTTTCTGTGTGAGCACAGCCGCAGGGTGGCACTGCTGCTCATCTTTAGGCCTGCCTTTGGGTTGTACAGGAATGGTGTTATAGTTGTGGAAAGTTGTTGCCATCAGCAAAGACATCATGTAAATGGACTGGATTCATGTCAGTGACCTAAACAACAAGTGAGCTAGATTGCTTCACACTCGCAGGCCACTTCATTAGGTATACCTTGCTGGTACTGGGTGGGATGCCAGTTTGTCTTCAGAGCTGCTTTAATTTTTCATGGCACAGATTCAACGAGATGCTGGAGATTTTGGTCCATATCGACACGACAGTATCACACAGTTGCTGCTGATTTGTCTGCTGCTCATCCATGATGCCAATCTTTCATTCCACCACATCCCAAATGGGCTTTAATGGATTGAGATCCGGTGACTGTGGGGTGCAGTGAGCTCATTGACATGTTTAAGAAACTAGTTTTAGATGATTTGAGCTTTGTGACATGATGTGTTATCCTGCTGGAAGCACCTGCCAGAAGATGGGTACACTGTGGTCATAAACATGATCAGCAACAGTACTCAGGCTGGCTGGGGTGTTTAAGTGAGGCTTAGTTAGCACAGTGTACCAAGAAAATGGCCTCCACACCATTACACCACCAGCAGCCTGAACCATTGCTACAAGGCAGGGTGGATCCATGGTTTTAAGCTGTTTACACCAAATTCTGACCCTACCATCTGGATGTTGCAGCAGACATGGAGACTCATCAGACCAGACAAAATTTTCCCAGTATTCTGTTGTCCAATTTTGGTGAACCTGTGTGAATTGTAGCCTCAGTTTCCTGTTTTTATCTGCCAAGAGTGGCACCTGGTGTGGTCTTCTGCTGCTGTAGCCAAGTGGTTATTTGAGTCCATCTCTCTACATACCTGAATGCACAGAGTTTCTGCTATGTGACATTTGTGTTAATGAGCAGCTGAACATATGTACCTAACAAAGTTGTCGATCTATCTTAACATGTTCTTGCACTGATTTGTGTCCTCGTGCAGGCGGATCCGGGCCGGCACAGAGCTGACCTGGGACTATAACTATGAGGTGGGCAGCGTGGAGGGTAAGGTCCTGCTCTGCTGCTGCGGCTCCACCGAGTGCAGAGGAAGACTACTGTGATCCATGAGGAAGCTTAGACCCCATCAACACTGTACCTGAGTTTGTTTTGTTTTGTTTTTGAAATTTTACTTTTACATTTTATTACTGCTGCCTTTTTGGTTTTCTTTTATATGAGTATGTTGATTTGTCACGTTTTATCCATGACCTGTTCCTTTGCATCTCAATAAAATATACTTTCCTTGAAACTGACGAAAGCTCCTGAATCTAAAAAAAAACCCAACTTCACAATAAAACCAGTGTATTAGAAACATTTTTACTACTGTATTGATTTTAATTGATCTTTAACCTTTTGTGTACTTATTTTTTTTTAAATCACATCTTAGTTCAAGCTCTCACTGTTGAGGCTCCAGAGTGACCAGCAAATCACGTAAATGCTCACAGAAGGACTGACCAACCATCTTGTCTCAAACAAATAAACAAACTGGCTAACACGCATCCCACACAGTGGACAGAATCGGCTCCGATGTAGACCAAGAAGCTGTAATCTGTCAGCTTTTATCGCCTATTTGATTGTATTATTATTTTTTAAAACCTTTGCTAAAATGTTTTACTACCCTGCAGTTTTAAAGCGTCACACAGGATGCTTTTCTACCATCTGGTGAGTAAAAATCTTTTAAAAATCTTTAAATTGAGCTTTTTAGGTGTACTCCACAGTGCTTAGTCAGAAGGCTAATTAGATTATATCAGTGGAGTGTTAACTAACCTCATGGATGGGATATCTTAAAAAAGGATTGATAGTAAAACATTATCTTAGATTCATTCCAAACCATAAAAAAGCTTCCCAACAGTGCTGCTATTCCGCACAAACCCCTGAAGTCTACATTCAGGCTCACAAGTGGTTCCATTTTGTGCCCCAGTTGTCCTTTAACCAGACAGAACAGGACATTTATGTACATTTGAAGTGGTTAAACATATCAATAATTTAGCCTCTAAAAGCCTGATTAGAGGCATATATCTGTTGACCTGTTAGGAGTGATCAAATGTATGCGCTTCCTCACTGGAAAATGTCCAGTGCGCTGTATGTCACAGCTGAGGAGGGAGTTTGGTGCTTTATCATTTTTACATACATTTTACTGACATTTTTGTGTATTTAAAACTCATATTCAGCTATATTTCAAAGTACCTTTTGAGTGTGCATTTATTTAACTGGATTAAGAAAGAGTGCAGGTGCATCTGAGGTAAAGCAAATGTAAACAAAGTTTAAAGTGTTTGAAGCTGTTTATAAAAGGCGTTAGCTTTGAAGATGGAGAGATCAAAGGCTACGTGATTCCTAGGTGTAAAATGAGGGCATTCCCAACTTTGCAAGGTATGTTCAGACATTTTTATATCTGTAAAATAGGAATTTATATATTGAACAAAAGAATTTTGATCAATATTAGTTGAAAAGCAAATTAAACTGCATCCATAAAAGGTTAAAAACTGGTAGATTACCAATGTGCCTAAGCTAGAAGAACTTCTCATGCACCAATGTGTACTTTAAAAATAGCACTTATTTTCAACACCTTGTCCCAGCTGCAGAGCAGCAAACTGACATGCAACTAATTAGGTTAACTGCTAACATGATTGGGTGTAAAAGAATATCTTTTTGGGCAGAATTGATCAGAAGTAGAGATGGGCAGAGGGCACCAATCTGATGGAACAATTTCCTTAATATAAAATTGCAAAGTCTTTAAATATCTCGTCATCTACAGTACATAATATCATCCGAAGATTCAGAGACAAGGCTGAAAACCATTACTGGATGCCCTCAGGCGGCATTGCATTAAAAACAGACATGATTCTGTCATGGAGATCACTGCTGTCTGTGAACACAATTCACTCTGACATCCACACAGCCGGGTTAAAGTTCTATCATGCAAAGAAGAAACCATAAGTTAACATGATCCAGAAACACTGCTGTCTTCTCTGAGCCAAATCTCATTTAAGATGGACTGAGGCAAAGTGGAAAACTGTTCTGTGGTGGGACAAAAAAACATGGACGGAAGAGGAGAGGGACTATACAGCTTGTTATCAGTGCTCAATTCAAAAGCCTGCATCTCTGATGGTGTGGGGGTGTATTCCATGCAATACTGCCTATGGAATTGTGTGAATTCGTAACTACATAGCTGTCTATGGAACTGGAGGCTGAACTGGCCTGCCTGCAGACCATTCACCAACTGAAAACATAAATGACCTTTATGTTTTTTCCTAAACTGGTACATTTTCTCAGTTTAAATATTTGAAATGTTTTATTATGAATAAAATATGTATTTATGAGATTTGCAAATCCTTGGATTCTATTTTGAATTTACGTTTTGCACAGTGTCCCAACTTTTTTGGGATTGGGGTTGTGGTTTATCAGTGAGCCTCTTTTATCAGTATATTTGTAATGATTCAAACAACTGAGTCCATGCAAGCAACACATACTGACCAAAATCCAGCATCAAGCTTCAAATTGTGTCAAAACTATAAGAATATATTCACATTTATAACTGATATTTTCTCAGTTTTACTTAAAAAAAAAAAAAGGGCCACAACCGCAAGTGGCAGGAAAGGTCTGTGGGGATTTAATTCAATGGTCCCATAAACTGTTCCTAACCATAGACTGTCTTTGGTTCTTCTTTTGTACAGTTTAAAAAAAGTTACACATTCTCTAGTTCCCTTCATTCTTTAGCTTTTAATCTTGATATTCATCTTTAATAAAATATGAAATCAGACTGCATCAGTGCCTTGTGCCCATTTCAGGCTGGTAGCTACAAAAGGCATCAGAGTTCCCCGCCGCGATTTCCTGAAAGTCAACGTTGGAAGCACCTGGTGAGGAGTTATTTGAATCAGTTTCTCATATTTATAGTTGGCTTAGATGTTAAAATACAGCTAATGTCCATCCAGTGACAACATCATAAACTATGTCCTGGAGCGGGTCCCGCCACCTCATCTGGGTCTGCCACGGCCTCGCTTCTCCCTCTACCTGTCCTCCCAGCTCCAGTATGGTGTCATTGTGGTCTACCACCGGCAGTGTGCTCTTTTTCTGGGTAAGGAGGCATTAACACACTGGGAAGGAATGGCATAAGTGCTCTTGATGTTGATGAGCTTCTGTCCTTATAGAGGAACTTCAGTCCATTGTGGGACAGATGGCCAAACAGAGAACCTCACAGAAAATTGATTTGGATGACCACAGCAGGTGAAGAATGGTGCTCAGCACATTTACCTTCATGTACAAGCACAAAATAACAGCCTTTTCCTGCTACTGATCTTCCTGTTGTTTTCCAGACCATCTCTGGTCCTGCCAGATTTCTTGGCTCTACTGGAGGACACAGAAGGAGCTCCTGACCCTCTATTTGGAGTGATGCAGCTGCAGGACACCATGCCCAGCCCCAGTACACTGATACAGGTCACAACTAACCCTATGAATAATAGAAGTTAATAAGTGAAGATGGAGCTGTAAATCATCTCATTAGTTCATAAACTAAGAGTCATCTGGCTGTATTGATTCTCAGATGAGTCGGGAGTATCTGAGAGAAGCTTCTCCTGAGCATCCTGAACTGATCAGTCCAGCTGCTGCTGCTGCGCTAGAAAGTGGTAGGATGTGTTAAAGTCCTGTAATGACATGCAGAGTCATGTGCAAAAGCACATGCCTTTTCATTGCTAAGGTTTTGTGTATTAAGGCATACTAAAAAATAATGTATGTGTTCCTTAGCAGTTCTTAAAATAACTTAAAATATATGAATATGAGAAAACATTGGTTACTGGAGTATGGCATTAATCAAGCACTTTTAATTAGCTGCTAATCAACCTCTTAATTCTTATGGAAGCAGGAATGGTGTACTTAATCTTTCACACACTGCTTATCATATTTACTTCAACACAACTGGGAGATAAAAACATTTTCACTGTAAAACATGGCGTTAGTTTTTCCTAAGCATTTGGAGTCTAACAATAAGTTGCTCCTGGCTTTTATTGGAACTGTAAAATCTCTCTGCTTTACGGCAGTGAAACAGTAAATCCCTGCAGCACCTTTTCAAGGCCTGTTGTTCAAAGCGTATTCACTGACCAGTTACATTGAAAAGTGGCTTTCGGTAATGATTTTAAGCACATAAACCTGTACTAATCTAACAAAATAATCTCAGCTCACTGGCTTTATTTTTCAGGTCTAAATACAAAGGGTTTAAAATATTAATTGATTGACAGCTGAGAAAAAGCACAAAAACAAAGGTCCTGTATGCTTGAAATGCTGGAAATCCTGATTATCTGTAGAAATGTGACCAGGGATGTGCAGCACGTCAGGTTTCGTGCAGTGATATGAACAAAGAATTCCAGCAGGACGGAGCTCACATTGCAAATCCAGTCAGGAGTACAGAGCAGAAAGAAACGGCAGGTCCGAGCAGCGCGCCTTCAAACAGTTAATTTTCAGAACGTGATGCCACAGAGTCAGGAGGGGTTCGTTAAGCTAAAATTCACTCTGCAGAAGAGAGCACTTTAATTTAAAAACGTGATTAGTCATAGCTTCTGCTGGCCTCTGTGGAGCTGCTGTTGAAATTGTGACTTTTTTTTATTAATGTCCATTAAGGATTCTGTTTTCTCAGGTATAACTGTAACTCCAGAAGCCATCACTCTGAGAGAGGCGGAGCCTGTTGGTATCCCCATCGCTGAGGTACGGCTGTAAAAAGAAAACAGATTTTTCAGTGTAATTTCTCTTTGATTTTTGTTCCTCATCTGCCTTCTTTTCACTGCTAGTTTGAGGGTGCAGAGCTCGTTGATGACCAGGTAGACACCATTGACCTCCTGCTGGCACAAACAGATCACTTTCCAGAAGGTGTGTGGCAAAACTATGAGCTTCTGTTTGCGTGTGAGCAATAAGCATTTTCAAGAAAAAAAAAAAGAGTAGAATGAAGGAGAGATGTCAGTTATTAGTATGTTTTTTTTTTTTCCTTTAACCTTTTCTAACAGGAGATTTGGAGATGCCAGGAGAAAAGGTGGCACCGGGAGAAGAAGAAATAGAGGTGGAAAGGGAAGAAAGAGTGGGAGAACCGGAGAAAGAGGGAACAAAGGAGATCACGGGATCCACTCTAGAGTAACTTATAGACGCTTATGTAGACAAAAAACAAAACAAAAGCACCACCACAAATGCACAGTGATCCGCTGACTCTGTTTGTACCTGTGTCAGATTGCAGCCCACTATTGTTTCCAGTGAGGAAGCCATTTTGTTGCCTCAGGAAGAGTCAGACATGCCTGTGGAGAAGTCCCCCATAGACCAGCTCACCCCCGTCTCTGTGCCCGGCCTGCCTTTGCCACCCTCTGCAGCAAAGATACATGAAAGGCATGAACGAAGTTTGGAGTTGGAGGTGCTGGCTTTTTACTTATGAGTTTGACTTTTGAGATGGTGCTTATGACTAAGACAGGTCCTACTTAATGAAATACACACTCACTGGACACTTCATTAGGTACACCTTTGTTAGTACTGGGTTGGACCCCCGTTTCCATTCAAATCTACTTTTTCATGGCACAGATTCAACAAAGTGCTGCAAACATTCCTCATGAATTTTGGTCCATATTGACATGATAGCATCACACAGTTGCTGCAGATTTGTTGGCTGCACATGTGTGGTGTGACTCTCCCATTTCGCCACATCCCAAAGGTGCTCTGTTGGATGGAGATCAGGTGACTGTGGAGGCCATTTGAGTCGAGTGAACATGTTCTTCACTCTTTCTGCTGCTGCGATGTTCAGTTTGAGAAAATATGAGCTTTGTGACATGTGTTATCCTGTTGACCTGCTGACCTGTAGAAGTTGGGTACACTGTTGTCATAAAGGGATGGACATGGTCAGCAACCATACTCAGGTAGGCTGTGGGGTTTAAACAATGCTCAGTTGGTACTTAAAGGGGTCCGGAGTGTGCCAATAAAACATCTCCCACAACATTATATATTCATCAGCCTGAGCTGTTTGGATCTATGCCTTCAGGTTGTTTACACCACATTCTGACCCTACCATCTGAGTGTTGCACTAGAAATAAAGACTCATCAGACCAAGCAACATTTTTCCAATCTTTTATTGTCCAGTGTTGGTGAGCCTGTGTCAATTGTAGCCTCAGTTTCCTGTTCTTAGCTGACAGGAGTGGCACCTGCTGTGGTCTTCTGCTGCCTTAGCCCATCTGCTTCAAGGTTCAACATGTTGTGCATTCAGAGATGCTCTTCTGCACACCCTGGTTGTAACGATTGGTTATTTGCTTTCCTATCATCTCAAAGCAGTCTGGCTGTTCTTCTCTGAGCTCTGGCATCAACAAGAGATTTTTGCTCAGAGAACTGCTGCTCACTGGATATTTCCTCTTTTTCGGCTCATTCTCTGTAAACCTTAGAGATGGTTGTGCGGAAAAAAAAAAATCCCAGTAGAGCAGCAGTTTCTGAAATACTCAACAACAACCATGCCACTTTCAAAGTGGCTGTTGCTCAGAAGGTAGAGCAGGCCATCTACTAATTAGAAGGTGTGTAGTTTGATTCCGGGCTGCTCCAGTCTCTGTGTCAAAGTATCCTTGGGCAAGATACTGAACCCCGAGTTGCTCCCAATGTGTTCATCAGAGTGTGAATGCTAGACGGAAAGTGCTCGCATGAATGTGGGTGAATGAGACATGTTGTATAAAGTGCTCATGTAGAGTTCAAAAGCCCGATTTAAGAACCAGTCCATTTAGCAGCCGCTGCACTGAGACCTGAAGTGTTGGCACCTGTCTTACAAGCAACAAACTGCATCCTTTGAATCATTGTTGAAAGATAAAATTGTTTTCCTGGGAAAATTATTGTCATTTTTCTTTGTTCAGATCTTTTAAAGGTGTAGAAATTTCTTAAATTTGAGTGTGATACCTCCCTGAAAGCATTCCATTCTGGTGGAAGATAAACACCAGCTAGAGGTCAGCTCTATGATGACGCTCCAAAAATGCCCCTAACTGTCTTTTACTGATGGCTTATGACATTACAACAAGACATAAGTTACAACTTACAAATCCCTAAAGTTGTACCCTCTGGTAAATCTACTTCCTCCAACCACCAGGATGTGTCTCCACCAGAGGTGAAGAAGAGGAAGAGGAGAAGGAGGCAGCTGATCTTCTTCGACCCGGAGACGCAGCTCTCCCAGGACGTTCTGCAGCAGCAGATTGACGACCCTTTGACCGAGACCAGGCGTCCACGTCTCGCCCCACTTTCCTCTCAGCGGATCCTTCCTGCTGCTGATCTCTTCAACAAGCCCTGCACCTGTCAGTATCACAGCTGCTAAAAATAGAGCAAAGCATCCTCACATCACCCTAAAAATACGCCTAAAATCTCACCTATTCTTAACTTAGGTCGAAATTGAGTAGAGCAATGCATGCATTCCTACACTAATGATTTTCTAGTATGGCCATACTATGCTGCAAGCCTCTTTCTCTTCTGATTAGAGGTTTCTAATAATCTAACTGCTGACATTTTTCATGCTGTTTTCTCTAAATTGCTGCAGTACAAAGCTGCACGTGGAACCTTGAATTCTATTTGTTTCCCTCACTTTTTACACTCAGCAGCCGCCCCAGCTCTATTAATGGTGTGACTCAAGTAACCTTTTCAAAAATAAACCACAAAGCTATTTTTCCCCCTGCAGTCTTGCCTGAAGAGGTTCAGTTTCTATGGAGACAGAGTGCAACCATCACACCCCTCTCAGGCTCGGACCTGCAGGCCGGGGAGAGAGGCCCCGAATCCACTGATTCTGAAAAGGAGGGAGAGCGTGAGATGATGGAGGCTCACGAGAGAGAGGTGTGGCAAAGTGTTTTGTGTGCAGCGATGCTTTGGAAAAATACTGAAGGTCATTAACTCATTATATGTGTCTGTGTGCGAATGCAGGTCCCCAGAGAAATGGCAGAAACAGAGATGCTTGATATTTCAGGTAAAATTATCAGCTGTATATAAAGATAGATGTAGATTCCATTTCTAAAAATTGAAGCCGCTGCTTAAGTGTCATGGCCAGCAGGGGGCGACTCCTCTTATTGCAAAAAAAGTCTCAGGAAAAACAACCCAACTTCTGGCTTAGTAAACACTTCTGAAGAGTTTAAGATTCCAGGTGATAGGTTCAGGTCTTTTCTTTTGTTACATTATAAAAAAAAAAGAACCATAAATGCTTTAGGCCGGGCCTACATTGTGATTGACGTGCTGCTACTGTGTGCAGGTCCATCTGATTCTAAATCAACCAATTGCTCATCACATATGATTTTAAAACACCAAGATTTGCAAAACAAAATTCGATTCAATTTTATTTCTAGAGCGCTGACAGCCACAACTGGGTGGAGGTGAGGGGACGAAAAGAAACGCTCAGGTTGTGGCTTCAACGGGATCTCACTAACCAGAGGGTGCTGTCACAGTGGCTACATCCATCTTAATGTAGAAATTCATAACACACAAAACTGAACAGAGACAAATTCTAGATTTAAACAGGCAGTTCTTTTAAGCTTCACCGGGCATAACATTTTGTCCTCAGTGTGTTAGCATTGCAGATGCATTTGGCACAAGCTAAAGTGTTCTGTGCATTCACATGGCCTGAGGCCGAGGTTAGAGGTTGGTTGAGGCAAATATCACTCGTGGCAAAAGGATGTATTCATTTAATATGCATGTGTACATCCAGCCCAGGATACACTGCCACTGGAGGGAACTGACCAAAGAGAGGTGTCTCGAGAGATCTCCCCCTTGTACACATCTGAAGGGTAGGCATCAGAGAAAGATCTCTCTGCGTGTGGGTGTGTCTGAGCAATCACACTTATGCGCACACATCTTTTGGCAGGTCCACTGTCTCCAGGTCTGTTTCTATAATGCAGGACATCCCAGAGGTGGTAGACAAGCTGCCTGAGAGAGTAGCTGCAGAGCCTCCTGGGTAAAACAGAGATGACTTTCTTTTTATTTTCTCCTGATCTTTGAGTTTGATTCAAAGACTGATATATGGTTTGTTTGTTTCCAGTTTGATACCAGAGTTGGCTGAAGCAGAGACTGTGCTTTTTCAGTCCCTCTTGCCGCCTGAGGTCACCCGCAAAACTGTCAGCAACATTTTTCATCGGCTGCTGGGTAAGGAGGCACTTATCGAATCATCGTGTTACAGCATCTATGGTAGAGGAAGCTCTCTGTCGTAGTCCTCGAGTAATGATGCGTGAGCTTCAGTTTAAACAAGTCCTGAGTTAAGTCTCAAGAAAATAACAAGCGGTGTCACTAGTGGATGCTTCAGTAATGACCCAATGCTGTTGGAACCAACAACAAACACACTGGTGCTTCATGTACATTCATAGTCATTTGATTTAATTTAATTCAACTCAGTTTTTTTTTTTTATTGCACCAAATTACAACAAACAGTTCCCTTAAGGCGCTTTATATTGTAAAGTACAAACCATACAATAAACAACCAAAACAACCCCCTATGAGCAGCACTTGGTGAGAGTGGGAAGGAAAAACTCCCTTTTAACAGGAAGAAACCTCCAGCAGAACCAGGCTCAGGGAGGGGCAGTCATCTGCTGCAACAGGTTAGGGGTGAGGGGTCGGAGAATGGACAAGGCACACTGTGGAAGAGAGCCAGAGATTAATATTAATCAATGATTAAATGCAGATGTGTATAAACACTGAGAGTGAAAAGAGGTGAGTGAAAAAGAAACATCTCAGTGCATCATGGGAACCCCCCAGCAGTTCAGGCCTATTGCAGCATAACTAATTAAGGGGTCAGGGTCACCTGATCCAGCCCTAACTATTAGCTTGATCAAAATGGAAAGTTTTAAGCCTAATCTTAAAAGGAGAGAGGGTGCCCGTCTCCCAAATCCAAACTGGGAGCTGTTTCCACAGAAGAGGAGCCTGAAAGCTGAAGGCTCCGCCTCCCATTCTGCTTTTCAGTATCCTAGGAACCACAAGTGAACCAGCATTCAAACCAGTTTAATAAGAAGACTTTTATTTCCTTTATGTAAATAGAGCCTGTTTCAGTAACTGTTTGTGTGTGTGTGTGTTATGTTGGCGTGTAGTGTCTTTATCTGCCAGGAAGCTGCGTGCGGAGCAGGATGAGCCCTATGGTGACATCTTGATATTTCCTGGCTCCAGCTATGAAGAAATGCATCTGATGTTGTAACATGGAAACAGTCAGCGAAGCAGCCGTGGGCCTCCTGTTGGGACTTTTCCTGCATTAAAGTCAGACTGTAAACTTCTGGTTCAAGTTCAAACTGTTTCATACATACAAAACGGCCACATGAATTAAATGTTTTGTGAGAGATCATTTTGTGAGAAGCATTTTATCTGGTCTTTTTATGCGATTGTAATTGTTCCTTATTGCTTATGAGACCAGCTTTATGAGATTTCGGATAACTGGTTTAACAGTTTTGATTGTTTTATCTGTGATCAAACTTTAATGAACTGCCCTCTTGTTATTCTGCACACTCTGTTCGAGAACTGTGTTCCTTTGAACCGCAAAATAAACAACATTATATGACCTTTGCCAGTTATTTCTGTGAAGAAAGCGTTGACTGTATAAAGTATCTGTAGCATGCAGAGGAGGTCGGGTATGGAAAAACATACTGCCGGGGTTAAGGAGGTGCAAGGTGAAGAGTAAATAAGTTAGGTGAAACTGGATCCACTCAGCCCCTGTGACCACATCTTGACTCTCCTCTGAAGACTTTCTCAGGGGGTTGCGACCAAAGTTTATTCTTAGCGTCCGTCTCAGCCGTCTCTCGTCTCTGTCATTCTGTTCCGCACTTTTTGGGGTTTGTCTGCACTTCAGCTGTCTTAATCGCTTATTTTCTGTGTTTGCCTTTTACTTTTTCTTTAATCTTCCTGAAATTGTTTTTTTTTTCCTTTGTCACTTTTGTGGCTAGACTTTGTTGTCATGTCTTCCTTGCGCTTCTGGTTTCCGCTGACAACACTGCAGGCTATTTTTTACTTTGTCACAACTCCACGTCCTCTAGTTTGTTCCTGTGCCACTGCTTGAATATTTATTGTCCCCACCTTGGCGCTTTTTCTCTCCACAACTCCTTGCTGTCTTTTGCTCCTGCCGACTCTTCACCTGCCTCTCGCCTTCATCTCATTGCGACATCCCTCCATCCCCTTCTCTTCTGCTCAGGCTCGTCTTTTCCCAGAGTAGATCTGCACTGCTGTGTGATGGGAAAGACAGAGCTGTATTCTCTATTTAAGGGTTTTCTGGACTGTATTTGCCTCTGCCTTTCTGTGAGTATCTGCATTTTTTGCGCACGTTCTTGCATCTCTTTCTGAATCTGTGTGATTTACTTTTAACCAGCTGCACTACGTGGAGATCTCTTAAAGATCTCCAGCTTTCTAACAATAAATCCCATGCAGATTGGATGTGTTTATTTATGTCAGTGGCTCATGCCCTGCGCTAAGTGTCACTTACTCACATGCTGAGCTTCTGATATTAATAACAGTCTCAGAATGTAGATGTAAATAGAGCCTCAGCTCCTTCAAAAAGAGTCATCTGGCATTTCTCATTAGCCCCATTTGGAGCAGGCTCATGTCTTTGCCATCAAGCTTAATGCATTAATCATGGCTGTGTTAGGACAGTCTCAGCAGCAGGAAATACACAAAGCTGTGTGAGCTTTTATAACCATGCATGGATATGTCCAGCTGGTGACCCAGAGGTCAGATGTTAGTCTGTTTTTACTTGGACTGTGACAGAAGCAGATTTTTTAAATCTTTGTCATGAATGCAGCTGACTTTGTTTACAGAGGGGCAGCGGCAAGGCTGCAGAAGACAGTAAGAGGGACTCTGAAAACGGTCACCTGATCTACAAAAGTGGTGACATCCTTGAAGACAGATGTAGGTGATAGTATAGATGAAGGAAGAGTGAGCAGCCTCTTTATGCTGCTCCATCATTAAGCTGATCACAATCTGTCTTACAGATGAGATAGTCGACACTTTGGGCGAGGGGACTTTTGGAAAAGTGGTTCAGTGTGTGGACCACAGCAGGTAACTTTTTCACTTAGAAATTCAAGTTGAACCAATATGCAGTGTGTGTGTGGGTTATTGCTTTTAAAAAACTCTGTTTAAACACACAGAGGAGGAAGTCAAATTGCACTGAAGATCATTAAAAACAAGGACAAATACAGAGAAGCAGCTAAACTGGAAATCAACGTGCTGGAGAAGATCAGTGAGAACGATCCGCCCAACAAACAGTGAGCCTGTGGTTATGAACGGGGCTGAAATGATGTCACTTGTTTCACGTGCTTCATGTTTCACCTCTTTCCCCCCCCCCCTCTCTTTCCCATCAGTAACTGCGTGCAGATGCTCCACTGGTTTAACTACTATGGCCATGTGTGCATCTCCTTTGAGCTGCTGTCTCTCAGCACATTTGACTTCTTAAAATCAAACAACTTCCTGCCATTTCCAATGAACCAGGTCCGACACATGGCCCAGCAGATCTGCCACGCTGTCAGCTGTGAGTTCAATATGCATCATGCAGACTGTGCAGCACCATTTTCTCTTGTCTTCTATACCTCTGCTTTAATGTCAGTGATGATACTAAGCAGATTACAGCAAACAGGTTATTTAGAGGGTAAATATTATCTGAAAATTGTGCACATTCCTCTGTTTTAAAAACTGCAGGCCAAGTTAAAGTAACAGGTCAGTGACAAACTGAGCTCCCTCATGATGTCATATTTATTACTATGGCCCTATAAATAACTTGGTCAGGTAAATAATTTGGCCAAATGTAAATAAAAACAGAATGCAATGATTTGTAATACCATAAACCAATATTTAATAGAACATAGAAAGCATATCAAATGGTTAAACTGAGAAATAGAAATGGACAATTTTAAGAAAGAGTTTGGAAAAGTAGGTGATACTGAAAAGAAACAGCTGGAGGACCATTTTGCAAATAATTAGGTTCACTGGAACAGGTCAGTAACATGGTTGGGTATAAAAATAGCATCTTAGAGAGGAAGAATTTATCAGAAGTAAAGATCTGCAAAGGTTCATCAATCTGCAAAAAAACTGCATCTACAAATTAACAATTTCAGGATAATGTGCTTCAACATAAAATTGCAAAGAGTTTGTCTATCTCATCATCAACAGTACATAATATCAAAAGATTCAGGGAATCTGGAGAAATCTCTTTGTGCAAGGCTAAAAATAAATGTTGGATGTCTGCGATCTTCGATGGCACTGCATTAAAAACAGACATGATTCTGTCATGGACATCACTGCATGGGCTCAGGAACGCTTGCAGAAATCATTGTCTGTGAACACAGTTCTCTGTGCCACAGATGCAGGCTAAAGCTCAGTCATACAAAGAAGAAGCCATGTGTGAACATGATCCAGAAACACTGCTGTCTTCTCTGGGCCAAAGCTCATTTAAAATGGACTGAGGCAAAATGAAAAGCTGTTCTGTGGTCAAACTAATCAAAATTGGATTTTTTTTTTTTTTTTTTGGAAAACATGGATGCCGCGTCCTTTGGACTACAGCAAAGAGAGACCATCCAGCTTGTTATCAGTGCTTAATTCAAAAGCCTGCATCTCTGATGGTATGGAGGTGAATTAGTGCCTGTGGAATCGGCGGCGTGCACATCTGGAAAGGCACCATCAGTGCTGAAAGGAGTCTACAGGTTTTAGAGCAGCATGTGCTCCTATCCAGATGACTTTTTCAGAGAAAGCTGTGCATATTTCAGCAAGACAATACTACTGCAGCGTAGTGCACATGCCCCTGGAGACAACTTTTTTGTTTCACTGGGAGTTTTTGAAGGCTCTTTACAGCTTAACTACTCAAAAAAAAGGGCACTATTGAGTAAAGAGCAAATGGCTTGAGACACAGTGTGCTACAAGCATGGTTAAAAAGGAAGTCTGCTATATCTAGCCATACCAAGCACTGATTTAATAATCAGTGCAAACATTTGTTATGATGCCGTAACGTAATTTACTCGACAATTTACGGACAAATTAACTTCAGAATGAAACAGGATGCTGCCAACTATGGCCCATAATTATCCAACGGAACAACAGAAGAGCACACGCTTAAATATTTGAAATGCAAACATAAACACCATTAAAGCTGAACTGCAACCACAGATTGTTTAAGAGATGGATGTAGCCACTGTGAGATCACGCTCTGGTTTTGGACTATGCATTCTGCAGCTGTAGCACTACCTTTTTGGCCATCACCATATTTATTGGAGGCAGAAGTTTTCATATTTGCATGAAACCTGTACAAGTGCAATGTACAGATCAAATACTGAAGCACAACACAGCACATTATAATAATAAAGGTTTCTATTAAAAACTCATTAAAATGCATGCATTAGGACACCTGACAATCAAAGCAGGTATGCCTCTAACTCCAATGTACAGATGGATAAGTCGTAAAAAAAACAAAACAAAAGTCACCTCTGTAGAGTTGTTATGAAAGAGGAAACTATCTGTAGAGGCCAAAACTGGTTTTGTACCAGGCTGTAAACATGCTTTTTAACACAGGGGTCAATGGGGACTGACTTGCTTTTGGAACCAGCCATTAGAGCAGCTTTAGTTTTTGGCAGCGTCACCTTGGTTTCACTTTCAGCCCTGGATGTTGCCCCTTGGCAACGACACATCACACTATCAAAGATTTTCTCTTGCTTTAATTAAACCAACATTTTATCAGATGGGATGGCTTTATTTGGGTTTCTGATGTATAAGCTTTGCAATATTTTCTTCACTAAAATTTAATTAGCTCCTGTAAATCTATCATGACATCCATCTGTTTAACCGGCCAACCAACCGAGATTTGACCAGAGGAGGGCGTCTGCTCCTGATAAATTTACTCAGTTTAATTCCCTCCTCTCCCTCTTGCTCTGTCTCCTCTGCAGTTCTCCATGACAACAAGCTGACTCACACTGACCTGAAGCCCGAGAACATCCTCTTTGTCAACTCAGACTACTCCCTCATATACAATGCTGAGAAGGTCAGAAACAGCTGTAGGCATGAAAGCTGGGCCCTTAAGGGAATGTTAAAAAAAAAAAAAAGACAGAAACACTTGGGATAAGTTTTTATGGCTTTGTGTTCATTTGGGTGCAAATTTGTTTAAGCAGAACTCTGAGCCACCCATATGTATTCTCGTTATAGGCTCAGGAAGGCTGCAGCTTGTTTGTTGACCTCTGCAGAAGAATGGGTGCCATCTCTGAGGCATACTGTTATAAAATTTTATTCATGGAAATCTTTAGTTTATTTAATTAGCAATTATTCCAGTCATATTATACAGCCATGTGAAAAAGAATGTTTTCCCAGGACTCTATGCAGCCCTGTGAAAAAGTAAGTACACACTTACTGCTTCCATAGGAATTCAGAGGGTAAGCAGCAGCCAGGTGCTGCATTTAATTAACTGATCATCAGCAAGTTTGACCACCTCTGTAAAAGCAGATGTTTTGGCAGTTTGCTGGTCTGGAGCATTCAGGTGTGTGTTAACACAATGCCGCGATCTTCCCAGGAGTGGATGTCCCAGCAAATTCAGCCCAAGGTCAGACTGTGCAGTGGACACAGAAAAAAAGCAAACAAACATCACAGACTCTGCAGGCCTCAGTTAGCATGTAAATGCTAAAGTTCATGGCAGTACAATTAGGAGAAGACTGAACAAGTATTGGCTTGTTTGGAAGGGTTGGCAGGAGAAAGCCTCTTCTCTCTAAAAAGATCATGTCAGCATGACTTAGGCTTACAAAGTTACAGCTGATCAAACCACATGACTTCTGGAAACTGTCCTTTGGACAAACAAGACCAACCTGGAGATGTTTGGCAAGAAAACATAGATCTACATTTGTTGAAAACTAAACACAGAACACCTCATACCAGCTGTGGTGGAGGGGAGATGATTTGGGCTAGTTTTGCAGCCACAGGACCTGGGCACCTGCAGTCATTAAGTTCACTGTGAACCCCTCTGTATACCGAAGTATTTTAGAGTCAAATATGAGAGCAAAAAAAAAAAAAGTGAGACCATCTGTTAACAGGTAAAGCTTGGCCCAAATTATGCCATGCAGCGGGACAATGATCCCAAGCACAGCAGCAAATCTACAACAGGATGCCTGAAAAAAGAAAAAAAAAAAAAGAATCACGGTGTTGCAATGACCTCTTAGCTGTGCATAAACAAATACCTGCAACAAAGAAAAATGAGCAAATGATCATGATATGAGAGACTGATAAAGACATACAGAAAACAATTACCTCAAACTAAAAGTGGTTCTGCAAGCTAATGAATTATTGGGTGCCCTTAGTTTTTCCACAGGACTGCACAGAGTCCTGAGACACTGCTCTTCTTCACATGACTGTATTTGCTTTAACACAGCCAAGACTGAAAGAGAAACAAAGGCAAACAGAAAAAAAAAAACGGAATTATTTGATGTTACAGAAAACGTGCTTGTTGACATTCCTGGTATGGTGACCAGGGTTTTTTTTTTAAGGTTAACTGGGTTAATTGAGACATTGATTCAGTTAGTTAATTGAGCTGTTTAATCTAATTAGGTTAATCCAACCCAAAAAGAAGTCACGGATTAAGGGGGTTTATCTGTTGGATGGGGTTGCATCAGTAAGGGCAACTGGCGTAAAATGCTGTCAAATCAAACATGCAGAGTTAGCCGCTACGGCGACACGTGAACAAGAGAGCAGCCAAAAGTAGCTTTAAAAAAAAATAAAAAATCTGGTGGACTAGTTCTTGTTTTGTCCCACCATGTTGCTTTGTAGCTAAAGAAAATCATCATCATAGCTTTTTACCATTTATGTTGTTTTATTTACTCAGGCCTAATACACTTTATTTTTTATCAAACATCATAAAAAATGGCAAAATATGTAGATTAAACTTTAAATGATGAGTGAAGTTAGGAGGCTTCTCACTGTTTCCATCTGTCATCCATTTAGAAGTGCAACGAAAGGCGGGTAAACAACACCACGGTGCGGCTGGTTGACTTTGGCAGTGCCACCTTTGACCACGAACACCACTCTGTCATCATCTCTACTCGTCACTACCGAGCCCCGGAGGTCATACTTGGTAAGAAATGTAACTTTAGCCTGAAAAGTATCCAGAAGCCGTCAGTCCAGCGGGTAACAAAGCTCTTCCTTCTCCCACAGAGCTGGGTTGGAGTCAGCCGTGCGATGTGTGGAGTATTGGCTGCATCTTGTTTGAGTACTACAAAGGCCTCACACTATTCCAGGTCACATATTCAGCAGAAAAGTGAGATGAACCTTGCCTTGTTGTCATGGGCTTCACTTCATCTTGTGTCCTTTTACAGACGCATGGCAATAAGGAGCATCTTGCTATGATGGAGAGAATGCAGGGACCAATTCCTCAGAGGATGATTGAAAGGAGCAGGTATCACACTTGTACACTTTCTTGCCCTTAAAATCATCTGAAACACTTTAATCTGACGGCATTTAATTTTTTTACCCTTAGAAAGCAGAAGTATTTCCACCGTGAACATCTAGATTGGAACGAGTGCTCCAAGGCTGGACGCTACGTCAAGTCCAAATGCAAACCGTTAAGGGTGAGCTGCAGGCAGGTGGAGGTGAAATGACCTGCTCTGTGCCCACTGTTTGAATAACATGCTTCTCTCTTTGTTTTCAAGGAATATTTGCTGTCACATGCGACAGAACACCACCACTTGTTCGATCTCCTAGAGAGAATGCTGGAGTATGAGCCCTCAGAGCGCATCTCTCTTCCCTCTGCTCTGAGCCATCCTTTCTTCCAGCCCCTGACAGGAAGGACTCATGTGTGGAGGAACAGCTGCGACATGAGCAGATGACCTTTCTTAGACACTCAACCTTATGTGGACCATACAGGAGTGTTTACAAGCTTTAGCGATTTTTCATTTGAGAGAGACTAATTCAAAGAGGTTTATTTATTATGGTATGCTCAGCGCATCTTTGAAAGTGGAGTTGAGGTGGACTGCAGCAGCTGAACACTGAAATGACAGCTAACAGCAGCAGAGAAAAAGGAACAGATTTTAAAGTCTGAAGGCATCATTGTAAGCAGGTCCTCAGATAATGTGGCTCGCTGAGCTGAAAAGTATGAACATTTACAGCTGATTGAGCTGGAAGAGGGAGCACAACAATAATAAGACAAATCGGAGTGGTTTCTATTGTATAGTACAGTTCATTTCAAGTAGGACCTGCTTTTTTTTAAAAAAAAAAAAAAATAAAACAAGCTTTATTCATTTAGTAGAGTTTTTTTTTTTTTTTCCAGAGGGGCTAACAGTTTTTCTGAGCATGGTTTAGAGCACATTCAGATCATCAGTTTTAAGTTTACCTGCTTTTCTATGCTTCTGTTAAACTTGAATAGAAAGACTTGACAAATATAAACTATGTAACATCATATTTACCTAAATCTGCAAAGTCTGTGACTTTCTGGTAACTTCTTTCCCTGATGGGTATAGCATTAAGCAGGCTAACCTCCACTTGAATATGATAAATAGCCATCCTTGCTTTCTTTACATTAGGTAGCAGCCAGATTTTAGAAAAGTGCACATCCTGCAGAGCCAGTAAATATGTGAAACAGGAGAACAAGGGATAAAAACACTACGAGTCCCACATAAAGGGAGACATCTGGCCACCCGAGCCACAGCACCTTTAAGTTTGAAAAACGCATCTAGTAAATACACATTTAGGAGTCAGTGGGTTATAACATGAACAAAAGCTATAGTCCTTTACAGACAGACGGCTCTCGTGCTAATAGAAAAATATGTTCTAAATTCAAAATTTAAAAGGAAGAAAGTAAAATGCATTCATGTCTTTAAAATTTATAGATGTTGCACATGCATGCTGAAGGTCTGTGATCCGTTCAGTTTTGTACTTTCAGTCACTTTATAGCAATTTTTGTAATAAATTTTGCATAAAATAGCATCTTCAGTCATAAATTCACTTCATGTTTTGCTTTCAACCTTTCTCACACACACACACACACACACACACACACACACACACACACACACACACACACACACACACACACACACACACACACAGAGCTCATGTAAATGTCACTGACTCTCAGCCCTCCTCTGGGCATCTTGATATTGAATGCAGCTCAGCAGAGAGCACGATCACACTGCTGAGCGTGCACGTGTACTCGCCTGTTTTCCTCACGATGCCCACTCGCCAGCAGTGAATGTGCCACATATTTAGGTGTTCTACTGTCACATGGGTACAATCTGATATCACGCAGACTTTGAAACAAGGAAGCTGGAGGTTAAAGATCAGTTAATGTCCGATCTGAATGTATCAGACTACTGCGTTATTTCCACATGTACCTCCGTTTGGTAATTTCTAGAAAAGCTCAGGGCTGCAGTGCATGTGTGAAAATGGCTTTAGATATGAAACAGCAACAAAACACACACACACACACACACACACACACACACACACACACAATTCAAGACACAGAAGAGAGACATCACAGATTCGTGACTTCTTTATAAGATTGTAAACTTCCTTCCTCATACTGCACAAAGTCTCTACTGCTCTCTTTGTTAAAACCATCTGAAAGAACACAAATGTTTCACAAATGTTCAGTTTTCTTGTTATATTTAAAATATACTGTTAATAATGCTATAAACATGACAACAGCTACTTTTAAAATACGATTATTCACTGTAAACATTTTCCAGTGACTTCAATCAGCCTTCTTGAAGACTTGCTTGGCTACGATGCCTTGAACTCTCATCTCCTGCAGAGAAGAGAGAGGAAAAAATAAGAGAAGAGAGGGAGTAAATGAATAGTGAGAATCAACAAGAACATTTGGCACATCAAGGAAGAGCACAAAACTGGGTTTGTAGCCAGACACCCCCCCCCCCCCCCCCCCCACCAAAAAAAAAAAATCCTTTGACCTTGTGATCCGTCTTACACTTTTTCACCATCTATTCATCTGGTCTTTTCAGCCCGCTCCCACCTTCCTCCCCCACCTCTTCATTAGTCCCCCACCATCCCCTTCCACTGCTTTGTGTAGCCTTTAAATCCCACCATTTTAAGTCTTCACTGGCATTTCTTTCCCAATTCTCTCCCAAGTTTAGCATCAACAACAAACTGTTTTCTCCTAAATGTGAGAGCTTTTTAGTGGGACAATAGGATTGTTTCAGCATATAACCAGCAAGGAAAGATAAGCTATGAGCTTTGACTGTTTTAGAACAAAAGTGCCACTGAGCTCCTGCAGCACTTCATAAGACGAGCATTCAGGGCTCCTCTGCCTCTTTGTGTGTGCGCGCTCCTTTGTCAGGTCATGGAGTTTTCCTCTTTAGGCACATAAAAATTCCACAGACCTCTTAATAAAAACCTCTTCCCACAAAGACGGTAACAGAATTAGACAATGAATAACCTCCAAAATTTGCCTTATTTGCAAACCCTCCCTCATTTAGCATATCAATTTCTTCATCACTTCCCTTTATGCTTTCATTTTCCTTGTTCCATCTCCCCCTGCCTTGCTTTCTCTTTGCACTGGCCTCTTCTTCCCCCTCTTTTCACTCTGCCCATGCACTCTTACCAAATGCAGCTTGTCACCCTCCAGCCAGTGCGTCCAGCCTCGTCCCTCTTTCTCGCCTCGCTGTACACAAACCAGCTTGTCTCCATCCCAATCCACTGTAGTCTGTGTAACCACAGAGATGCCGCATTAGTGTGTGACATTAGAATGTAAAGTAGCTTAAGCCATACAGACACAAGAAACTTTGTGCAGTGCAAAAAAAGGGGAGACTGATACAGTGGTGCGTGAAAGGTCGTAAACCCTTTAAAATGTGCTAAATCTTTTCAAAAACATCTCATTTTTATACAAGCAGATTTGAATGTAAAAATGACACACATGTATTAACTGGTCATTTGTTCACTAAGAAAAATGATCCAAAATTATATCTCTAAATAGAAAAAGTATCATGTGACCCCCTGCAGGCTGCAAAAAAGAAAAAAAAAGAAAAAAGAAAAAAGTTTGACTTTCACTTTCAAAAACATGTTTTTTCTTCTTTTCCTGACTTTGGTAGAGCAGCTTTTGTCCTTGTTGCATGACTCACCTTCTCTTGAGATTTAGTCCACAGACAGATGTGCTGTCGAATTTGCTGGTATAATTCAGAATTCACTGTTTCATCATCGAGGACAAGTCGTTTAAATGCAGCAAAGCAGGTCGAAACCACCACTTCCTTTGTCCAAACAGAACACGTCTCAGTTTATACCAAAAGGTTCTGGTTCAGTATCATCTGTACATGAATAACAGTTGGAACAACCTCCTGGTTTGTTCATGAAATCTTTATCAACCTGCAGATGGAGAGCAGTGATTTCCTTCTATCCCTGACTGCAGATTAATGGAGTCCAAAAGGTTTTGGAACCTTCCCAGCCTGATGAGCATCAACAAATCATTTTCTGAGAAACCTCCTTTGTTTGGGCCATGATGCACATTTGTGTTTTTGAACATCAGACTTCAGATCCCCATCCCGCTCACACCTGATTACCATGCAAAGGACCGACAACATCTCACTCAATTTTACCTCAAAATTTCACAGCTGGGCTGAAAACATAAATTTACGATTGTGTTGTTTTTTTAACCACCTTTTAAAGAATATATAAGCACAGAAGCTCAGAGACTCACAGTTCATACAGAGGGAGATGCTGCAACAGTCTGAAAAGATGAGACTTCCAATCAATTTTTGAAGTATTTTATCTCACAAGATCATAATGTATAAACTGTCTTTGATGTCAAACTGTAAATTTTCATCAAAAGATAAATTTATCCAAAGATAAATCTTCCACTCAAACTATCACCCAGTACAGGACATGCAAGGTTAAAACACAATTAACAAAAAAAAACAAACAAACAAACAAACAACAACAACAACAACAACAACAACAACAGGGAAGGAAGGAGTGCTCTCAGTTACTTCATCATTAGTGGCTGGCCTTCAGCGAGAGATTCTTGTAATGAATCACAGAAAACTAGGAAGGCTCTCCATGTGTTCATAAAAGTTTGAAGGGACCCTTTGATTGCGCATCTAATTTTTTGTCATTTTAAGAAATATAACGTATTTAATCCATTGCAGAAAGGCTGGAGGAGCATGCTCTATCCATTTCAGAAGAATCAAGTGGCTTGCAAGCAGCACGGTAAAGGCTACTATCACACCAGCCCCGGATGGCAGGAGTGCACAGGACTGTACTGATAAAAGACCAAAAAGGGCAAACAGTGTCATATCACATTTTAAACATTTCACTAAATGTTTTAAAAATCCGTAACCATTAGGAAGGCAATCTCGGGCATGATCAAATCATATGTGCCAGATCTGCCATCTGGCCTCTAAACTGAGGACATTTGGGGTCAACATTTGGATAAATCCTCTCTAATCTAGGATTTATTAAGTGAACACTTTGCACCAGTAGAGACAGATGATTAGTGCACCAAGTTTAGGACAGAGTTCCACTGCTCATCAGTTAAAGTTATCCCCAAGTCAATGTCCCAGGTCCTGCTCAGATTGTCAGTGGAGTAGGGATTAAGGTTAAGTTGATAAGTTCTGTTTTGAATTCAGCTGAAGAATATCGTCTATATATGTTTATATGGGAAGAAGCTGAATGTCTTGTGTGTTTTTTTAAATACACGTCACTGCTAATCGCTCATTTAAACAACGAGCAATGGTTACAGAAAAACCATCGCTAATTCTGCTCAAATACTTAGCACACAAAGCAAAACTTGTATAAGAAGTAATGATTTACATACAAAATCAAGCCTGTGTTCGCATTTGAAAAAACAAAGCACACACCTGACAGGTACGGCCGTCCACTATCCCCAGGTCCTCCGTAAATTCTTTTCCAATAATGAAATCCATGTTGAAGTTCTTGAAGGTGGTGACTGTGTTGATTTTCATGGCACCTGTCTCCGGGTCATGGGTGATCTCTTTAGTGGGCGTCAGCATACACACGATCTTCCTCAGAGCAATGTTAACGTCTGAGAGAAGACAGAGAGAGATTTTGAAGCATAACCTAGACTTCATGGAGGGCGCTTTGGTCTCACACACACACACACACACACTGCAGGCGGAGGGAACACAAATGAAGATGACCCACATCACTGAATCAGACACTGAAGATTACAAATCAGTGAACATAGACAAAATAATTAAAAAAAATAAAAGATTAATGTTACATTGGAGGGTTTTAGCTGCATGCCTGTTACACAAGAAAATGTGTTTGATGGTTATAATAGTATAAAATATGCTGCATAAAGACTCGTACCTAAACCTGTCAAGTAGGCGTCCATATTCTCCTGCTCCATCATGTGATAGGTGCCGGTGTAATTAGGTTTAGACATTTTTTGTTTGTTTGGTCCTTACGAAATTCCAGAGATTCCTGCTTTTCGTTCTTCTTGCTTTTCCTCCAGTCCTGTCTGGATCCCACAGATCTGCTGCCGCTTTCTGAGTGGAGTGAAATTAGTCCCAAAGTGATATGATCCGCAAGCCTAAACTAAGATTTACAAACGTGAACAATTATTTGTGTGTAAATTTTGAGCACTCTCAAATGCCTGCTCCGATCCACACACAAATACAATTCAAACACACGTAAAACCAATTTAAAAATAACATTAATAAATAGTGACAATTAAACACAATTTTTTAAGCTCAGCTTCACAAATCTGATCATTTTCGCCTTCAAAGAGCTTCCTGTGCGTACAAATGTCTAAAAAATAAGTGTAACACCCGTCTCGCTCACTTACAGATCGGTAAAATAGGCGTGCACGAACCGGCTCTTGATTGCAGAATCAACACTTCTGCTGTGAACCTTTGTAAAGCCGGCGACGTAACCTACGTAAGTGACCAACGCAGTTGCCAACTTGTGCGTGGTGTTGATGGGTTAATTAACTTGTGCTCATGTCCCGGTGTTATCGGTGCCAGCCTCCCGATTCCCCTCTCCTCCTGGGTCCTCTTTATTTGTTGTTTTCTTTTTTTTCTTTTTTTCCGGAGGCAAACATATTCGTTTCTGGAGTTTCTCATTTTGTACATTCTCTCACAATCTTACTGAAAATTACTGATAGTTTCATCAATATCCCACCCATCCATCCATCCATCTTCTCCCGCTTATCCAATTCAGGGTCTGTGAGTCCTCATATGATTCTTATTCCCTCAGTGATAAATTCAAAAACTGCGGCGAAAAAGTATCCGGAAACACATAGGAGGAATCCACGGTACTGTACAGGCCAATCACAACAGCTGCGGACCTCGTCGATGCCACGTGTAGTTACATTTACAGGTAGGTGCACGTCAGGTTACGGAGTAGGGTTCGGAGGGGGTTGCGGTTACGACGTGCCTTCACAAAAGTATTAAATCCCGGTGACGTGCACAGATCCCGTCACATGTGCACGTGGGGTTTGGAGACACTTTGCAGGCTTCCAGCTTCTCACAGACCCACAAAGGTAAGCTGCGTTCATGTGCTAGGAGAAAACTCGGCTGGAAGCATACATTTATCACCTTTACATATGCCATATAGTAGCCTATGAAAGTTAATATATGCTTTAAATAATCAGCACTACATGCTGGGTGTTCTTCTGTTGGGAAAACAGCACAGCTGCAGACAGGAACACACCATGGCCGCTCATCACTGTGGCTCATTCTCTGAAGTGAGTATATGCTAACTAGGCTCTTACATTGTTTTTGTTTTTTTTTAAGTGATGTGGAAAATCTAGGCTACTATATGGCATCTGGACATAGGAATCTATAGGAAGCCCAGATGTACCAGGTTTTTCTGTAGCATTTAAACGCAGCTTACATTAGTGGATCTGTGCCGGCATCCCGAAAAAGAGTCTCAAAACCCCACGTGCACATGTGACGTGATCTGTAATACCCTCTGCATCGGTCTGTGCGTGTATCCACTCGTGTAGCCGGCCAAATGAGGATCAGTTCACGTTTATCCTGCCATGTGGGGTCTTTAACCTGATAGCCCACCAACCTGTGTGGAGTTTTGTCACCATGAAGAGAAAAACTGAGGACCCCATGAGCCCCCTTTTTGTCACAAACACTTGCTTTTTGGCTGGTCCTTTATGGATCCACATATTTGATTTGGTGGCAGATTTCACACCAGATGCCCCTCCTGATGCATCCCTCCCATTTGTCCAGGCTTGAGACCAACAATAGGAGTACACTAGCTTGTGTCTCCTGCTCTCAAACCTGGGATCTTTTGCATGTTAACCACTATACCACTGAGCCACTTGCTGAAGGTTAGGGTAAGGGGCTAAGGAAGGCATTAGCCTTCCTTATTGCGTGAATCCACCTGTGTGCATGTGTGTGAGAGACAGCTTTTCATGGAAGTCACCCCCAAAAGGAAAAAAGAGCCAGTTAAGGAATTTTCAGCTGGATCAGTAACAAAACAACAACACACACACAGCTTGAGTATGATCATTTTACATGATAGTGCTGATTTTGTTGTCGAAATGAGACAGCTTTGCAATACTGGAGACTATGAACATGTTTTCATAATGGTCCGTAATGTGCTCTGTTAGGTTCGGACCACCGTTAAATAAGGAAAGACACAGAAACCCGTAGTTGATCTTTTCACCTGCAGGAAGAGTCTCCGTCAGCCAACACGCGTGTGTGTGTATGTCTGAGGGAGAGTCTGATCCGTCTTCCTGCTTGGCTCTTTTATTTTAGCATCACGTGAGTTTACACAAAGCTCAGGTAACAACATCACTCATGTCACATGATGTAATCATGTATGTGTATGTGGGTGTGTGTGTGTGTGTGTCCTCAGGAAACAGGCGTTACCTGCTTTCCATGTGCATGTTTATGATAAACACATTGTGATACATAGAAAAACAGTTAAACGTTTATCTATTCTAACATGCTCCTTAGCTGTGTCGCCCTTTGTCCTGTTAATAATTTATATTAACTGATGCAGGATCACCCCAGGCCCTCTCCATTCAGTGGTAAAAGCCTACACTTTGGAATAGCAAACTGATTTCAGACCTGTATGAGCTCAGTCGTGGCATGGCTTTGCTCTGTGATCTTGTTAAAGCATTAAAGCTTCCTCACCTGTTAGAAATCAAAGTGGTCTGGGCATCAGATGGTGGTGGGGGGTGAAAATGAGTGAGGGACTTTAAACGGGTTGGTTGAGGTGTCCATATGTGCTCTCAGTGCCAAGTAGGGCATTAGAGTGGGTCACAGAGAATAAAACTCACGGTGGAGTCGTTCCAAGACATTCAAACAAATGTGCCAAAAAAAGAAATCAGGAGAAGAGCTGAACACATTTCTCAAAAAAAAAAGGGACACAGAGAGGCCTGAGTATCCTCATTTTGCATTCAACAGCAGTATGTAGTTATATTTAATATATAATTTATCACAATGTTGTAAGCAGATAAATTCTTTATAATCTATTTGTCTTTGGAGGCAAATAATAAAATTAAAAGCTATGTTGTTTTGCTTTGTTTTTTACAATGAAGAATGTTCTGACAGTGGAAATTATAGTTGTTGGTAGCAAATAACTTGGATTACATAATATTGTGTTACAAACAATTTAGTAAACACTTATATTGTAAATGTTAACTACAGTGACTTCAAGCAGACATTTTTATAAATGGGTTCTTGCAGTATTCACTGTTTAGGCAGTTTCTTTTTGATAGAAACATATCTGCAAACTGTAGTCAGTTAAATATGAAGAATTTAATTTAATGTATCAATTCAAGAAGCAACAAAGCCAAGATCAGCAAGGAATTAGGGTGGAATAATTGAAGAAAAAAAAAAACTGATGTCAGTGCCAGTCCGAGTCAGCTGATGGCTCAGCTAAAATCTTGGTCTCCATCCAATTTGCTGTCTTGTGTAAAGCACGTTATTTAAAGAGACTCTGACTGCCTATAGTTGCATGTGTTATCCCCTTTGCAATCCACTTCCAGGTCAGTTCCTTCCAACTTAAAGTCTGTTGTCTCTGAAGCCTGTTTTGTCCTGGGGGACTTCCCTGCACTTTCATGTACTCACATGGAGGTGCAGGGAAGTCCCAGAACAGCCATACCTGACATGCAGCCAATGGCAATGACTCACCCTGAACATCTAATTCTGGGTCAGACTGACCTGTTGTCACTTTCAGAGTGTCTCTCTCTTCCTCTTTGCCTCTCTCTTTCTCTGTGATGATGTGCCTGCTTTTGGAGGAGTGGAAACAGGTGTACTTTGGTCAAAGCAGAGCTTCACCAGCTGCAGCCAGTTCTTTAAATCAGTGTTTTTCAACCTTTTTTGAGCCACAGCACATTTTTTTTTTTTTTACATAAAAAAAATCCTGCGGCACACCACCACTCACTTGTTGTTTAATCTGTGTCTTGTAGTTACAGATAAGATAACTGACATGTGCAATCATTTTTTTCAGAAGAAAACATTCAAAACTATTCATTTGAAATCTTCTTCTTTGACTTATCTATGTCTTGCAGGATTTTGGAAGTGATTCTGATTATTATGATTCAGATGTGGTCCACACAGACAGCAGCAACTCTGAAGACAAATGCTTCACCTGCAGTTTGCCACAGCAGACAGGATATGGAAAAAGTGCAGCTCCTCCATGCACGTAACACAGAGTGCAATTATGTTCTGTGTTTAAAATAAGTCCACATGCTGGACATGCTAAAAAGTTGTGCCTTGTTATTAGTGCTTTATAACAGCAAGACATTTGAATATTTAACAATTTCTGTTATGTTCTGACTTTGTGCCTTGTCTGTTAAGATTTCAACATTACTGTTCTGTCATGAATATTCTATACTGTCAATGGCTTCAATCTTAAATGTTTTTCAAATTCAAATATATAATTGGAATTCATCTTTGTTGTTTCTATCATTCTGAAATTGTGACTTCCACTATCTGTACTGGGACTCCAATTTCAATAGGAGTACTAAATCCAGGCAAATAAAATAACCATCTCCTATTACCAGCATCAATTCACTTTTTATATCAAATGCATTTATATAACAATGGAACTATGTGTATATTTGAATACAATCAAACTGTCTCTTATTACTGTGGGCCCGAAGCATGACACCATGGTTTGGGAACAAATGAAGTACAGGAATGTAACTGGATTTTGCGCATAATTTTGTCCAAAACCGTACAGTTATTTGAGATGAAAGTCAGTCCATACACAGTGGGGGTCAAGCTGAGCAAGAATCAGGTTTAAGACCTGCGTCAATTTAACAGTGCTCCTATAAATTATAAATACAATTCAAAAACGTCAGTTTGAGTAAAACAGTGCAGTATACATTAATTCATTTTTGTATTGAAAGTTTGAGATGATAAGAAAATTACACCTTTACAAAGCTGAGTATTTAGAGGCTTGACAGTATTTCTTTTTTATGAAATATGCATTACAATGGTCGAAATTGAAGGATAATAAGACTTCCGATGTGTTTTTTAGGTCGACCGGCAGCCGTACTGTAATATGTGGTATAAATGCGCAACGTAATTCTACGTGCGGCTAGCTTGACTGTGTCTTCGAAAATGAGGGCTCACATGACCGCAGTCATCGGTTGTCGGTTAAAAAAAAAAAAAACTATCTTCTTTTTCTTCTGTAAGCTTTATTCACGCTGGACATTCCTATTTGGCTCATTAGTGCTACTGGTGTTTCTGCACGAAATTGCATTTGATCCTCGCTCTCGGACAAAGGACAGATGAGTGACAGGACAGGGGCACTTCAGGGGGCCAATCAGATTTCAAATAGGGCCAACGTCCCTGTGGCCCCGCCCCTAGAACCGCCAATGTTTTCAGGGGTCTTGACGTTACAAAGTTTACCATCCGCACGACATCATCCAACACAGGCGCTAGGTCTGCTGGTAAAGTCTTTGCAACGAGCGCCTCGTGGTGCAAAAAACAGTGCGTAACAATAACAGCTGGGTGTTTCTCTTTAACTCTGTCTTTCTCTGCACCCAGCCCAGTGGCCTCTCTCAATCCTCACGCTCTCAGCCATCAGTGCAGCCACCCCATCTGGCTATATTCTTGCCTGCTGGCAACCCCTGGCCCTCTTCCTTTCCACGAGAGATTTATAATAAATCAGTTTAGCTCATCTCATGTCTCATGGTCTGTGTCTGCACATAGGTTTACTTGGTTTGTGGTTTGACATAATATTGATAGATACACTCACTGGTCACTTCATTAGTTACACCTTGCTTGTACAGCTTTGGACCTCCTTTTGCCTTCAGAACGGCCTTAATTCTTCATGGCATGCATAATAGTGGCCTGGAATACATAATATTGTGTTTAGTTAGTGTTATGAATTTTTACTACTGTTTTTCTTTGTGTATGTAGATTTAAATATTGCAGCTTTCATTAAGAGACTGTCTGCATGCCTAAATGCGCTGAGTTGCAGCCACGTGACTGGCTGATTAGACATTTGCGTTAACGAGTAGTTTAACAGCTGTACCTAAACCACCCGTAACAATCCTAATAACAATCCTCTTTGTCTGTAGTGATCCTAACAGAAACTGAAGTGATTAGCAGAGGAAGAAAATGCCTCAATGAACGTTTTTTTTTTAAATTAAAGTGACAGAGGGGTAAAATGAATAAACAAAAACTTTTACATGGATACAGTTGCAGTGTAATAGATTACACTGCAGTTACACTGATTATTTTAGTTAGGGGTAGTTTAGTGAGTATCCACGTAAAAGGCATCTTAGTTTTTATACCTAGAAACATTTTACCATTAAATCAATTATGCAGCTGTTTTAATCAACTGATTTATTATTTGTCTTTGCAGATAATATTTAATATTTATTTAAGACATTGTTAAAACATCTTTGATGCAGGAAAACATGCTCGGCATTTAAACAAATTTCAGCACTGATTACACACACACACACACACACACACACACACAAATAATGCTATTTATGGCTATTTTTGTTGTTGTTTTTTGGGTGAAGAGGCTGAGGGAGACTGGAGGGTGACCCCACTCTGTCCCTTCCTTTTTGACAGTTTGGGCAGCTTTTCTGGCCAGCTGTCAGTACGTTTCTCTTATCTCCCACTGACTCAGACGCTGCTGTCTCAGGCTGGATTCCCTGCATCCAGGTTTCATTTCTTCTTTCTACATCTCTGGTCATTTTTTAATCTATGAATATTCAGTGAACTAAATGCCAGCATTATTCTTCTTGGAAAAAAAAAATAGCACTACAATTCTCTGAACTAGATTATGCAAACAACACACACAGGAAATGGAGCTATGCAATAGCACAAATGAATCTATAAATATACAAACAATGCTGATGTCAGGCCTGTAAATACATGCGTGTGTCACTCAACATCACCTCTAAATCTTCATCACACACGTGAGTCATCGGGTGCATTCCCTGCCACAGCTAACAAGATTCCCCTCATTAAGTCCTTTAGGTAGTAATCTGTATGGTAGAGTTGGGGGTAGCGAAATGTGAAAACGAGCCTGAGGGAGGGAAAGAGGGAAGGAGAGGCTGAAACCTGAACAGCAAACAATAATTTTCTCCTGTGAAGGCTGGGAAGGTGCTGGCTTAACATCTTGTGGAGAGTCTACTGTTTTTTCTTCTTGTTTTCCTCAGTTAGTTGGGATTGCCTGGTGGTGGTGGTGGTGGTGAAGGCCATCTGGCAGGGGTGCTTTACCAGGATTTTATGCTGTAAGCCTTAGGCCAACTGTGACCACCTGCACGGGTAAGATAACTGTGAACAGGAACACCATGGCAAACCTAATTTGGGTTTAAATCAGTGGTGTCAGACCTTGAAAAATTGGCCTGTCCAACATGTTAGTGTGGCATTTGTGATGTTTTGCCTTTGCATAGTTTTCGTGTTTCTCCTTTAGTGCCCTCCTTAACCTCATCTAGATGATAAATACTTCATCTGTGTATGTAACCTTTGTGAGTCTGTATGTCTGAGCCTCGTCTGACTGCCGTCCTTGTCCTTGGCAGGAGTTATTGCTGTGAGATGTCAGACTGAGCGTCCTGAGTTTGTCCTGTCAGAGCAACACAACATGAGGGAAGGAGAGAACAACTGTAAATTCACCTGTCATTTGTTGAGGAAATAAGGGTGTGTTTGGTATATCATGGAGTCTGTGATGAGATTAAAAAATTCCCTGAGCATGCCCATCAGGAAACTGACCAGCTGCGTGTCGGAGGTGAAGGGGAAGAAGTTGTGCGCCAAACGCAGGAACAAGTGGGGCATGGGTGGCGGAAGCCGAGGAGGATGCGCAAAGTTGGGGAAAACACCCCCACCCCGAGCTGCACATCCCAAAGATTTATCTATCATTTGCTCATACCAGACAGAGCTGGAGAAGGAGAGGCAAGTAATGCTGTGTATGATGTAGAAACAGACATGCAAGGGTGAAGGAAGTCTTCAGATACTTTAAAGTAGCAACAGTTACTATTGTAAACATGAAATATTACAAGTAACATTGTTACAGTGAAAATGTTACTTATAGGTGTCTTTTTAAAAATATATATATATAAATCACATTTCTGGAATCTAAATGAGAAAAAGTTATTTATTTTCTCCTGAATTGTTACGGAGAAGAAATAAAAATGAAATATAATGACTGGCTCACAAACTGGCAGAAGGAAGCGGTCCACACAAGAATTTCTCTTGAATAAAAGAGAAATTATGAAAGATAAACAAAGCACAAATACTAAAGAGGGTTGATGCCAGGTAGAGAGGGCGTGTGTCATATTGTTTCTCACCAGCAGACGACCCTCCCGTATCAGCTGATTGCTGCCCTTAACTGGCTCTGAGACAGTGGGAGGGGCATCACAAATGGAAAACTCCTGTGTATCTCACGTATCACAAAACTGCACAGCACTTACACCAATCAAGCGTAACATTATGACCACTGACAGGTGAAGTGAATAACACTGATTATCCCTCCATCGTTGCACCTGTTAGTGAGTGGGGAAATACTTGGGAGCAAGTGTACATTTTGTCCACAAAGCTACTGTGTTACAAGCAGGAAAAAGTGTCTATCAAAAGTGGTCCAAGGAAGGAAAAAAGTGGCAACAGCGTCGTGGTCGGCCGAGGCTCACTGATGCACGTGGTGAGCAAAGTTTGAGCCAACAGACGAGCTACTGTAGCTCAAATTGCCGATTTAATGCTGGTGCTGATAGAAAGGTGTTAGAATACACAGTGCATCGCAGTTTGTTGTGTATAGGGCTGCATAGCTGCAGACCACTCAGGGTGACAATGGGCACGTGAGCATCAGAATTGGACTACGGAGCAATGGAAGAAGCCTGATCTGACGAATCACGTTTTCTTTTACATCACGTGGATGGCCGTGCACGTCGCTTAGCTGGAGAACACCTTGCACCAGGATGCACTATGGGAAGAAGGCAAGCCAGCGGAGGCAGTGTGATTCTTTGGGCAATGTTCTGCTGGAAAACCTTGGGTCCTGCCATCCGTGCTGATGTTACTTTGATATGTTCATGGAAACATTATTCCCTGATGACTGTGGCCTCTTTCAGCAGGATAATGCTCTCTGCCACAAAGCAAAATGGTTCAGGAATGGTGTGAGGTGCACAACAACGAGTTTGAGGTGTTGACTTGGCCTCCAAATTCCCCAGATCTCAATCCAATCAAGTATCTGTGGGATGTGCTGGACAAACAACTCCGATCCGTGGAGGCCCCACCTCGGAGTTTACAGGACTTAAAGGATCTGTTGCTAACATCTTGGTGCAGATACCACACCTTCAGGGATGCAGTGATGGGTCAGAGCAGCACAATATTAAACAAATGGTCATATTATGCCTGATCGGGGTATTTTCTGCCATTACAAATGACAGGCATAGTTGCTTTTTAGATGCATATTGTAAACAGGTGTTATAATTCTCAGACTTTGAACACACATGAAATCAAGTTTTTTTTTTTTCCCCCGAGTTACATGCAATTAAAGCACAAAGTGAAACCACCTGAAGTCCTTGTCTGCTCAGGTCACGTGCTTTTTTGTTTTGTTTTGTTTTTTTTTTTTTTGTTCTCCCTCTGTGCTCTCACTGCAGGATGAATCTAAGATTAACTGAGTTAATGTCACCTGTGCAGAGATTTCATCTTGTTATATTTAAGATGTATTTGTCTGCTGTGTTTACAGGAAGCTGCGGGAAGCCACGAACGCTCAGAAGAACGCAGAGAGGGCAGCTATGAGAGCTCACTTCAGGAGAAAATATCAGCTCTCTGAGGTCTGTTTGGAAAATATTTATACTCTAGTTTTCTCTTTTTTTTTTTTTTTTTTTTTTTGTTTTTTTTTTTTGTTTTTTTGTTTTTTTTTCCCCCCCTTTCAGTATCTTGCAGAATTCACACTGGTTTTATTGCTTTGAAACAGTCTTTACATCTTCACTAAGAATTGAATGGTAAATATTGGAGAGATTTCAAATATCTATGCATCCATTTTCTTAACTGCTTATCCAATTCAGGGTTGTGGGAGAGCTGGAGCCAAGGTGGGGGTACACCCCTGCAGATCACCAGTCTATCACAGGGTTAAAACAACCAGTCACACCTGTGGCCAACTTAGAATCACCAGTTAACCTAATATACATGCCTTTGGCCTGTTGGAGGAAGATGGAGTACCCATGTGTATATACATGGAGAACATGAAAACTCCACAAGGCCCCAGCTGGCTGGTGGATGTCAACTCTGCACCCTCTTGCTGTAAGGTGACAGTGCTAACCACTGCACCACTATGCAGAATGAAATTTCATAATCATTAGACCGGGCCTTTTCAACTCCAGGCCTCGAGATCCCCTGTCCTGCAGGTTTTAGATGTGTCCCTGATCCAACACACCTGAATCAAATGGCTGAATTACAAGTTCAAGTTCTCCAGAGTCCTGTTAATGACTTCTATATTTGACTTGGGTGTGTTGAAGCAGAGATGCATCTAAAACCTGCAGGACAGGGGCTCAAGAGGGCTGGAGTTGAAGAGCCCTGCATTAGACATTTAAATGTTTGTAGATCAAAGTTATAAATCAAACTTGTATACAGTTTCTCTTATACAGAGACTTAATATTCTCTAACATTCTCTACAAATACTCTGCACACTTTGATGCATGCAGTTGATCTTTTATTTTTTTGCCACATGTTCAGCCCTGTAACCCATTTATTTATTTTTCATTCATCCTTCAGAACCCCAAGGACGCGAACCACCTGAGGTCAGTCGGAGGCAAAGTGTCACTCCCCCACGAGCTAGCAAAGATAATTCATCCTGAAACCGAAACCAAGGACGACGGCTTCAACCTGCTGAGTGCCTTTCAAGGCCTCAGCTTCAGCACAGCAGTGCTCACAGGGAGAAGAAAACGCAGCGGGACGCCCACTCCTACAGCAAATGGGGCTTCATGTAAAGTCATGTAATCAATGTGTAGCCACAGTGCTGATTATTACTTAGTAAAGGGAACAGCATGGGAGTTTATGATTGCTGCTCACATCTGACTTCTTCAAATGAACTGAACTCAGACTTCTATTATTGTGTGGCTATCATAAGTAAATTTCTTACTTAAAATGACCAAAGATTTGAGGCAAGCTGTAATTATGATCCCCACATAACTTTGATGTATATGACAGTGAAATGTGCTTACTATTTATAAGCTATTACATATATACGCAAACAATTTTATCCTTATAAGGTGTTGAATTATTGGTCAATACATGACCATGAAAGTAAAAGTTGTATTAGTGATCCCTTTAATGGTTTCCCTCCTTTAAAATTTTCTGTTTTAGAAAGCTGTTTTATAATTACATTATAGATTTAATGGTGATATAAGCTAACAGGGTTTTTTTTTTAATTAATATAAGCTAAGTCACAGCTACTCTAGAGCTGTTGGTGCTCTTTTAAATGAGATCCATCTTGGTGATCTATACACAAGTGAGGAACCTCAGGGCAACATGTTCACAACACATTCACACAGCAAATGTAAAAAAAAACATGAAACTTGCTTATTAAATGTCTTGTTTTCTTGTAAAGTTGTTTCTACATCATGTCTATAGTATCTGGTGCGTATGAACCAAATCTGCTAGTTTCTAAAGACTGTTAAGCTTATCTTGGTGCATTAATTGTTGAATTTTATACAACATGAAGAAAACCAGGAACTCACCATAGTAGACATTTAGCCTGTTTATTTGCAGCTGATTAGCTGTGATTGAACTTGAAATAAAACACATTTTGGGAAGCTATACTTGCCCCTTATGTGGTTTGTGTGTAATCAGCTTGACATTTTGGCTCTGTTGTGTTTCTCTTGAACTCTGGCGCTCAGATTTATAAATCATCAAACTCCTGTCAGCAATAAATCCCATTCAAGGGTGAAGTTTGGTGTTGGGGGAGGGCAGTGATGAGCCCTGCAGAGACAAGAAGTGTCACAATTCTGGATGAGACTGCCTGGTACAGCTCACTCAGACCAGAGCCAGCATGTCCACACGAGTGACTGCAAGTATCAGAGCAAAGGGCACTTGTGGATCCAGAAATGTGTTTTTTGGCGTCACACCACAAAAGAGTCTTTGTGTAACTGCAACAGGGGCTGTGGTGGATAGAAAGCTAGAAGGGGGGAAAAGAGCAGTGAAAGGGGTGCAAAGCTTTGAGGAGATCCCTCACACAGGCAGGAGTGGATGGCTCAACCTGGTGAAATTCTGGAGAGAAAACCGTTTCCAGCAGCTCCACAAGCACATGGAGTCGACCTTCAACACACTGGGTCCCATCTACAGGTATAGCGAAGTTTAAAGCTTAATGTTCTTCAGTATATTGATGTGCTTACACCATATCCTTTCTGTGTGTGACTGGAATAGAGAGAAAGTGGGCACCCTAAGCAGTGTGAACATCATGCTGCCATCTGACATCAGTGAGCTGTTTAAGTCCGAGGGCCTGCACCCCCGACGGATGACCCTGCAGCCCTGGGCGACACATCGAGAAATACGCAACCACCGCAAAGGAATCTTCCTCAAGTGAGTGCCACATCTGTGTTTTAAATTACTCATGATGTGGTGATATGAATCTGTTTAAGCAGTCACATGATGGGGACTCTCCTCCCCTCCGTGGGTAAAATCTCATTATTCTACTGATTAAATTTTAAGTGTCGAAATTTGACTAAATCAGTTCAGTGTTCCCTCGAGCGATGGAAACAACACAGTCTGTGTAAATTAATATAATCACTTGTACCATCATCATGTCGCTTGATTTTGGGGGGGGGTGATTTAATCAGCGGGGAAACTTTTTGTTCATTATTTAATTTCTTCTGACAGCATAAGTTTTGCATTGAGTGTTGCTTTCTGCTCATTCATTTCTATGACAGATGATAAACATCGCTGCAAAGGTACCAAAGCTGACACATGTATGGAGATCAAGCAATAATTATGACTTTAAAAAGCACACTGAAGATGTTAATGATAAGACCACAACAAAGTGTAGTTAAATTTCAGTTTCAAAATGAAGCCCTAAAAGAACAGCTTTTCCAATAACATTTCAATTAGTAGGAGAAAATACAAAATTAAAACAACGGATGAAGAAGTCTTCTCATTTCATAGTGGCATAGTAGCACAACTAAATGGAAGTGAGCCTACTTAAAAGGCCACTGTTGTAATATAAATTTAAAATTATATATAACTAGAGATCTATAGACATTACTTTGCTGTAGGCAGTGGCGGATCTAGGATTTTTCTAAGGGGCATCAAGGGGCCACAGTATTCATAGAGTTGCCAAGTATTTGTGGTAGATGTGGTGATATACGGACCAATAAAAATTAAAGCCATTACATTAAAGTTATGGTAAATCTTATCACCATGAGGTGATTCAGTGAACTTATGTGCCATTTCACTAAATAACAATATCAGAAGTTTCATACATTACAGCATTAACTGTTGTTGCTCTCCCTAAATGATTTCTGACCTGATGAAAAGGGACTGGAGGTGCTCTGCTCTTGACCAGCCTCTGGTCTGCTGTGTCCTGCTGCTCTCTCCCTCCTCTCACCCTGCTCATTTTCAGCTGGCAGACTCACTCTGCTCAAAAACTGCTGAATTCCCGCCTGAGACTGACCCTTTCTTTTCATATTCTTCTCTGTCACTGCCAAACATTATAGTTAATGTCAACACACAAATGCAAATTACAAAGTACATGAATTAGTGAAATGCTAACATTCATGTCCAAACACAAGTAGGGCCTCAGTTAACATTACTCTTAACTAACTTTGCCTCTTAAATTAATGTTTGTCAGACTTACGCTGTAACAGCTGTGAGCAAAAAGGGATTTATGACTTATTACCAACAAACTCCTCAAAATGTAGACTGGCATCGGTTGCCGGTTAAAAAACTTTCTCCGCGAGAGCGTTCAAATCTTCTCTTTCTTCTGTAAGCTTTATTCACACTGAGCATTCCTATATTGGCTCATTAGCGCTACTGGTGTTTCGGCATGGAATTGCATCCACCTCTAATTTGATCCTCGCTCTCGGACAAAGGACAGATGAGTGACAGGACAGGGGCACTTCAGGGGGCCAATCAGATTTCAGATGGGGCCAATGACCCTGTGGCCCCGCCCCTAGAACCGCCAATGGCTGTAGGTATGTAGTAAATTTGTTGTTTTGGATGGAAAAGTTCTTTAAAAAGTTGTGATTTTAGTGCATTCACACATTGTCTAATTCATTATTTGCAAGTAAAACAAATTCTTTATGCAGTTAGGATTGCTGGAAAATTCTAGCCAGTGATTTGGTATCATGCCCATAAAGTCGGGACACTCACATGAGAATTTAAAAAAAAAAGATAAAAACTAATCATCAAAATCAAAGCAGCAGAGGCTGAGGAGGTATGCTGAATCCCATATTTTCCATAATTTATAATGAATTATCTTTTCTTACTCTTTTAGGCTCAGAGTTTGGAAAGCCATAATGAAGGGTAACTTGAGATTCCCCATTTTAATTTGCTTTAACTCAAGCAAAGACACACACACTGCAGTCTAACTGCATATATAGGAGCTGTAATCACAAATGTGCTTTCAATTTAAATAAAAATCTTATACATTTTAAATTAACTGGCTAATATATTTCAGTTATATTAAAATGGTCACAGTTGTTTAGTTTCAAGGGGTCAACAATGCAAAAATACACAAAAGACACAAAACATTTTGTGTGGGGCTTTTTGTACCTGACAGTCATATTAATCCCACCGCTGTCTTCAGGTGCATGTGGAAAAGAAAATTTTCACAGGATTCTGTGGCGTTCTGTGAAAAACTAAATACACACCATGATTGAACAGCTTGTAATGACCTTTAACAGCAGTAACTTGAAGTAATGACTTGCTTTGCATTTGGTGTTTGTTTGACTTTATCAGTCTCTTACATCATTGTGGAGGAATTTTCCCAGTCTTTTTTACAAAGTCAATTCAGTTCATTGAAGTTTACGGGCCCTTGTGAGCCTGTGGCTGAAAAACAAGCCCAAATCTTCAGCCCTCTGACACCATGCTTGACCGTTAGTTAGATGAGCTGTTTGTGCCGATGTGCCGTGTTTGGTTTTTGCAAACTTGGTGGCCAAACATCTCTACGTTGGTTTTGTCTGTCCAAAGGATATCGTTCCAAAAGTGTTGTGGTTTGTTCAGATGCAACTGTGCAAACCTAAGTCATGCTGTCATGTTCTTTTTAGAAGGAAGAGGCTTTCTCTTGACAATCCTTCAAAACAAGTCATGCTTGATCAGTCGTTTTCTAATTGTACTGTCATGAACTTTTACATGCTAACTGAGGCCTGTAGAGTCTAAGATGTAGCTCTTGTTTTTTTTCTGTGAGCATTGCACAGTCTGACCTTGGGGTGAATTTGCTGTGATGTCCACTCCTGGGAAAATGGTGGCATTGTGTTAGCATACACCTGAAAGCTCTAGACCAGCAAACTGGCCACCTGGCTGCAACTTACCCTTTTAATTCCTATGTAAGCAGTAAGGGTGTATTTAATTTTTCAGAGGACTACATAGTGAAAATTTTCTTTTTCACATGACTGTATGTTCCATATTGAGGATTGGAGAAGTAAATGGTTTGGGTAAAGGTGGAGGAGAGGTTAGAAACAGGTCAAGTACCAAAAAAGAGACTTCTTTCATTTGGGCTTTCTTGGAATTCATGTTTAGGCAACAATAAATCTAAACTGATAGGGAATCAGACTTGAACATGATGCCCTTACTTTATTTCACAGTGACTGAGCAGAAATAAAAGAGGCTCATTTTAATGCTTCACTTCCACCTTTCTCTCTGCAGGAATGGTGAAGAGTGGAGAGCTGACCGTGTTCAGCTGAACAAGGAGGTGATGATGAGTGCTGCAGTAAAGCGCTTTCTCCCGCACCTTGATGAGGTGGCGAAGGATTTCTGTCGAATGCTGCAGTCAAGAGTGGAAAAGGAGGGAAGAGGAGAGAAGGGAAAACACAGTATCACCATCGATCCCAGCGCTGACCTTTTCCGCTTCGCGCTGGAAGGTTGGAGGTCACCTCCCCCCCATGATATCTTTGTGTATCTCTATCTGTCACAGATAGTAAAATGAGTATTAATGAATTCCTGTTTGTTTACAATAGGGACAAAAAAACTGACTTATTCTATCTAGAAAAAGTGTAAGTATAGAGAGGTGTGAAAGGATGGATGTTTGATGGAAACATCCCATCCCATCCCATAACTGTCAAGTCTTGTTTTTCATCCAGCAGTGATCGACCTTGAAGCCCTGGGGGATGGGAGGGCGTGGATTCATGTTGCCTCCCCCTTTTGACAGTCTTTCATTCAGCCTAACTATCAGTTCTATGCATTGACTCACAAATGCTGACGTGAGCTGCGGCAGCTTTTGACGTCAGAGGAATTATAAAATCTGCAGGAGCATCACCTCTTTAAAATCTTCACACACACACACACACACACACACACACACACACACACACACACACACACACACACACACACACACAAAAGAAAAACTTCACCCTTGCAAATAAATCAGTGCTGCTCTCTCTGCTTTAATTCCAAAATATTCACACCTTTCATGAGAATCAAACCTCATCCTATCCCCAGGCATCTCTTAGCGTACTCTGGGTGTAGGAGGTCAAAGAGAACATGCACCTTTAAAAATAGAAACGCCAACAAAGATGATCAAAGCTCCGGCGTTATTTCAGCAGGTCTGCTCCTTTCATGTGCCTATCTGCTGTATGCCATGTTCACAAGTGTGAAAGCCTGTATGACTCAGTGAGCTGTACACTTGTTTGCATCTGTGTGTATGTGAGTGTAAAGGGGACAGAGCTGATGACTTTGAGTCATGCTGCTTTTCTCCTAATGGATCCCAGCACCAGAAACCAAGTGCTAAGCCGGAGTAAGAAACTCTATTCCAGTCACTGATGTTGTGTTAATATAACTCAAGCATGTCTGATAGGTGATGGATGGCTGCTGGAGGGGAAACATCATGTGCACTGTGGGGAGATGCATATGAGAAAGGGTCTTTTTTTTCCCTCTCTTTTTTTGTTTACAGTTAATAAGAAAAAAATTTGGCTTTTTGAATTTGATTATCTGTTATTTGGAAGAAATAAATGAATTCATGACTCATAGAGACATTCAGTACAAAGGTCCATGTAATCCTCCAGGAGGTGTAATAGTCTACTTAATAAGTCTCAGCGATTATTCTATAAATCCTTTGTTTGCTCATGTTTAAGCACATCAGTTATCTGTCTCATCTTAACCTACCTATACCTCCCTCTTTTTTTCCTCCCTTCCTCCCCTTCTAGCCAGCTGCCACGTGCTCTACGGAGAGCGTATTGGCCTCTTCTCCTCATCCCCCTCCCTGGAGTCTCAGAAGTTCATCTGGGCTGTGGAGCGAATGCTAACAACCACTCCTCCTCTCCTCTACCTGCCCCCTCGCCTACTTCTACGCATGGGTGCACCCCTGTGGACCCAGCACGCCACTGCGTGGGACCACATCTTCAGTCATGGTAGAAATAGCTATAATCACACAAGTCTCAAATCAGTGTCAGTGTGCTTCCTTGTCCTGTCTCTTCTGACCTGACTCTGCTTCTTCCAGCGGAGGCGAGGATCCAGAGGGGGTACCAGCGCCTGTCATCCTCCCTAGGTCGAGGGTCTGTGACTGGGGTAGCTAGAGGCCAGTACACTGGAGTTCTGGGGCAACTGATGGAGAAAGGGCAGCTATCTTTGGACCTCATCAAAGCCAACATCACTGAGCTGATGGCTGGAGGAGTTGACACGGTGTGTGTGGGTGTGTGTGTGTGTGTGTGTGCTGATACGTCTGATACCCTAACTCAGCCTGCGTCTCTATACCTGATTCTGTGTCACTTCTTATCCCATCCTCTCTGCAGACAGCAGTGCCCCTGCAGTTTGCTCTGTTTGAGCTGGGACGCAACCCTGAGGTGCAGGAGAGGGTCAGGCAGCAGGTGAGGGTGTCGTGGGCACAGGCTGGTGGGGACCCTCAGAAAGCCCTGCAGGGGGCACCACTTCTGAAAGGCACAATTAAAGAGGTTCTCAGGTACACACATCAAGACTCTGACTGCATATGGTCTGTTGTATCCATTTGTTTGCACCTGGGAAATAAATGGATACAACACCTACACAGACACATCTCTGCAGCCTGTTTCCAGTGCCCACACTATGGAGGACACGTTTACTACATGTCCCAGGGCTCACATGTTTTCAATCACCTGTCATTGGGGACACCGTGGATTTGTTGACATGTGACTCATATACGATTTTTCCCACTGCACATTAGGACTTTTGTTTTATGTTGGTGAAAAATTGAATCATGAAAGGTGATTACTGACCTTGGAAAAAAGCAGTTTGTTCAATCAATACCAGCTCAGTGCCCACTTACCACCACATGATCACCAGATCTGCTGACTTGGAAACTTAGTTTGTGTCTGTCTTGTCTAAGCATTTTCATTGATTAAATCAAAAATATCTACTGGGTTCACATGTCAACATGTCAATCTACCAATGAAGACTTTGTAACAGATTTAAAAGCTCCAGAAAAAAAAATATTGAGTTCTCCTTGAACCATCTTGGTACTTTCGATGTCAAGACTGAAACTTTGCCCTTAAAATTTCAACTACTGTTGCAAAAGAAGTGCGATGTATCAAGGATACTTTTAACCTTTTATTCTCCTAATATCCTTTGCTTATAAAGGAGAAATATGTGGCAGACAAAATGAATAAATTAGGTGGGTAATAGTGCTGTAAAACTGAAATGGCTGCACTTAGGATTAATTTATTTACTTAACATTGCTTTGAACAGTCATTTTAAATATGCATTTACACACCTCAAAAAGACTCAGCCACAAGCCTAAGAATGTGGGATACAGATGCTGTATGCTGTATGATGAAAGCTTGAAATTCATAGTTTATCACACTGCAAGCAGCTGACACACAGTGAATCTGGAGCATTTAATGGGATGTGGCAAATGACCAATAAATAAATCCAGCCTTGTGTCTGCATATCCATGAAACTGACATGAAACCATAAAGGGCTGCAGGTTTTAGTAAATATTAATGTGAAGCAAAAACATCTCTAGCAACTTCAAACAGGAATGGCCTACAGTAATCGATGTCAGTGAAGATAAAACAAATTGTTCCTTCAAATCACGTGTTGAGATTTAGATCAGCCATCTGAGACTCTGTGTCCATCACAAGGAATTTCATCAGAAGACGTTTCCATCAAGCACCTATACTGGGAATTGATTACCAATAATCTTGACCATATGAGACAATTGATGGAGGAGTCAAAGGTAATATCTTGAAAACTTAAGGTTTTATATGTTTGGCTTGCTTTTGGTTTAGGTTATACCCAGTGGGAATCACAGTGCAGCGGTATCCAGTCAGAGACATCATTCTCCAGAACTATCACATACCTGCTGGGGTGAGTGTTCAGACTGCAACTCTGACTTTTTTCTGTTAGTTTCTTCCATGCATTCACATAGACATTGATATACTCACATTCAGGTCTACATCTCACATGTGTCTAACGTGTGTTTGGTGGTAAATTCTCCATCAGACATTAGTCCAGGCCTGTATTTACTCAATGGGGAGGAGTTCAAAGGTATTTGAAGACCCACTGCGCTTTGACCCCATGCGATGGAGCAGAGAAGAGGCCCAAAGGGGAGAAACTGCAGGATTTCGCTCCCTGGCGTTTGGGTTCGGGGCAAGGCAGTGTGTTGGGAGGAGGATTGCTGAGAACGAGATGCAGCTTTTACTCATGCATGTGAGTGACAGCAGACAAGGGAAGGGGAAAGAGCAAGGAAGCAAGAAAACAAGTGCTGGGATGGGATGAGAGTGAAAGGACATGATGCAAGATGAAAAGAAGAGCTGTAAATGCTAGAGCTGAGTTATAAGGCTGGAAAGGCAGACACAAAATTTGACACTCTGCTGAGAATTATTCTGAACCTTGACTTGAATATAAGTAAAGATACCACAAAGTAAAAATAGAAGTAAAAGCTGTGTGTTTAAAAATTCACTCAGTGCGTTATAAGTAATTGTTTTGCAGAAAATCAGCCCCTGTGAATTATTAATACTGATGCCTAAATCCATAAGCACCATTTTACAATACTGGTTAAGGTGAAGATACTTTTAGCTGGATTATTAACAAGTAGGCAGCTTAGTCCATTGGTTATAGACACAGGGGCCCAATGATTAATGGGAGGAGACAAACACACAATAATAGAATTTAACACTATATTAAAGTTTTGGAGGGAATATGTTACATGTATGTTTATGCAATGAGTAAATAAAGCTGTGAAGTGTGAGGTAAAATTTATTTCACTGAATTATAATGTACCAGAACTATAAGGAATGGGAAATGTAAATGCAAACTATTTAAAGTACAACAAAATATACAGCATTTTGAGCAAATACACTTATTTCTATCCCACCCCTCACTGAAGCATGATTTTAATCCCTGTAAACGTCTCTGCTCCCTCTCCTCATCTCTTTCTTGATGCTTCCATCACCTCCTCCCCCTCCCTGCCTCCATCCTACCCTCTTCTCCCTCCTCCCTCTCTGCATGTCTAGATCCTGCTGAGCTTCCATCTCAGCGTGCCGTCCTCAGAGGACCTCCAAACCACAGTCACCCTCATCCTCCAGCCCAAGACTCCACCGAGGATCATTTTCAGCAAGCTCTGACACACATGCACATAGGAGAGAGTCATGCTGTCATCATTTGACAAGTTTAATCGCGTAGCTTAGTGTGCTTTAATTATTTATTTCTGATTATTCCTAATAAAGGTTACTGAGCTTTTTAAGAGTCCTTATACACTTTGCATTTGAAACTGAGGTAAATAAAGATGAACTGTATCCACTGTTGTATTTTCATGATGACTAAGGCAGCTTCCAAATGCAGCATTAACGTCTACGTCCATCAGGTGGCAGTAAAACTCACACCAACTCATTCATTCACATTTGTAGCCGGTCCCTCCTCACCTTTCACTTGTTACCTGCTTGAGGAGAGGTTCGACAGGTTGGTCACTTCCCTTGTAAACATTAAAACCTTGCAGCATAACGTAAACGGACTGTTGGGGCCAAGTAAATACTTAATTCTGCTTATCAGTACTTGCCTTTGTATCCTTCTGTTATGGAATTAGCTGCTAGATTTTTTTGTGTTTTTATCTGGAAATCTTTCTTGCTGATTATTCCCGCCGCTCCACCTGATAGTGATCGCTCTGTGTGTCCCTTTTTCTGCAACTTACACTAAAAAGTAGTCGATGTAGGCGCCACATGGGAGCAAGTTTTCATAGTAATCCAATAGCATTGGGAATTCTCATATTTGTAGTGTTGCAAATGTAGTTTTAACTTTGGTTTCCGTGCGTAAAATTGACCTTTACTCCTGATAATAAGTGCAGTATCTAGATCATACAGGGTGTGTGCTTTGCACGTCAGATGACTGCAGGGGTAAATTTTCAGCAGTCAACATAGGGGCAAAGTTCTGTTTGTCCTCTGGCTAACGATTTACACTCCCTGTCAACCAACCCGGGTCCATGCGTGACCGTGCATAGAAACAGCTCTGCAGAACGCCACTCCACGGACACGCAAAGTGTTTCTTAAGTGGAAGCCACGTCTCTTCTGCGCGTTACCTCATTTCTCAAAGTCTTACACTTCACTAAAAGCCTTTATCGATCCCACAGTTTTCTAATAGCTGCTGTTGCGAGTAAACACTAAATGTGCAAGAAAAACAAACGCTGTTTGACGTCAGCATCCTCAAGCACCAATACACCCCTTTAATTATTTGCGAACAAGAAGGGCTCCACTGTCTACTCTGAGATCACTCTTTGTAAAAGCTTTATATGTCGTGTAATTGTGGTTAATTATTTTATTGCCCCCAATAGATCAGTTGTAGTGCATTATTAAGAATCAAATTTGGATTGTGGTTGGTGTTTATGATTCCATCAGTAAATAATTTACCTGGTATTAATAAAATGAAAATATTTTGACATACTGACATAATGGTTAAAGTGGCGCTCTGTTGGAAATGTTTAGAATATGCATCACTAAGCCAAAATATTTGTTTTGAAATGTTCTAAAAATGTTGGAAAATATGTAGAAATTTTTTTCCAACCTATTCATATTTCTAGTTTTGTCCAGACAATAGTAGAAACCAGAAGATAATTAGTTTAGAACAGGCTAAAACCACTGGAAGAACTGGAGGGGTGCATTTATTTAGCACTTTTCTTAAATAAGTGATAAATTATTGTTGATCATTTTTCTGCCAATAATATATTACCATTTCATACCAATATGTAACAGGATGAGTTGTGATATTTGGCTTGGGGTTCACATTTTGAGGTCAAGGGAAGGGTTATATAATTTGCAAGCACACATGTGACCCTGTGGTGTACCCTGATGGTTTACTGGACTATTGACAAAGATTTTCCATTTTTAGCATCATTTTTAGCCAGGTCACACTGGCTCTCCTATGCTAATTCAGCCCAATCACGTAAGTGTTGCATGCTGTGGACCCAGTCCAGATGGTGTGAGTGGGAGGAGAGCTAGATGAGGGGGGCAGCAGAGGGGAAAGTGAAAAAATGAATGAAAGCGACATGAACAGGCTTGTTCAGGTGACACAGGACCAGCTCACAACGTTAGTGCGTTAAAGGACAAAGAAGAGGAAATTTGTAAAAACAACAACAACAAAAAAACCAAACCAAGCAGAGACAGGAGAAAGAATAGGACGGTGGAGCAGTGGGTTTGGATCCATAATGGAAGGGTTACTCAACATGGGTAAGCAGATTCATGCACTCTCATGCAGCTTTAGCTTGATTTACAATCCAAAAATGAAAACTTACTGATTGTTCTACACTTACTGCTATTTCATTAAGTACACCTGCTCAGCTATTCAATACTGCAAATATCAAATCAGCCAACCACATGGCACCAACTCAGTACATTTAGAAACATAATGCTTTATTAATGCCTAGGGGGTTAAATGCTTAAAGATGACCTCCCATTACTAGAAGCCAGGGTTGAACCAGGGACCCTGTAGGGCATCAGGCTAATCCTATCCCAACTGCGCTATTTCAGCAGTACTACTTAAGCATGAATGCATGATCAAAGTGACCTGCTGAAGTTCAAGCAAAGCATCAGAATGGGGAAGAAAGGTGATTTAAGTGACTTTGAATGCAGCATGGTTGTTGGTACCAGATGGGCTGGTCTAAGTATTTCAGAAACTGCTGATCTACTGGGATTTTCCTGCATAACCAACTCTAGAGTTTATAGACAAACTATCCAGTGAGCAGTAGTTCACTGGGTGAAAATGCCTTGCCAGAGGTCAGAGGAGAATGGCCAGTCTGCTTTAAGCTGATAGAAAAGCAAAAGTAACTCAAAGGACCACTGGTTACAACCAAGGTATGCAGAAGAGCATCTGTGAATGCACAACATGTAGAACCTTGAAGCAGATGGGGTACAGCAGCAGAAGACCACACCAGGTGCCACTCCTGTCATCTAAGAACAGGAAACTGAGGCTACAGTTCCCACTCACCAAAACTGGACAATAGAAGATTGGAAAATGATTTCTGGTCTAACATTAAGATGGTAGGGTCAGAATTTGGCAAAAAAAAAAATTAGGAAAGCATGGATCCATCCTGTCTATTAACAGTTAAGGCTGTTTGCTGTGGTGTATTGGTGTGGGGGATATATTCTTGGCACACTTTGGGCCCATTAGCACCAACTGAGCATTGTTTAAACACCACAGCCTACCTGAGTATTCCTGCTGAGCATCTTCTGTGTACCCATCTTCTGATGGCTGCCTCCAGGAGGATAACATGTCATGTCTGAAAGCTCAGATCATCTCAAACTGGTTTCTTGAACATGACAGTGAGTCCTCTGTACTCAAATGGCCTCCATTTGGCCTTTCAATGCAACAGAGCACCTTTGGGATGTGGTGGCACGGGATGTGCAGTTGACACATTTGCAGCCACTGTGCGATGCTATCATGTAAATAGGACCAAAATCTCTAAGAAATGTTTCCAGCACATCGTTGAATCTGTAACATCATGAATTAAAGGGGATCCAACCCAGTACTAGCAAAGAGAGCCTAATAATGTGGCCATTAGTGTATGTGGATTGGTGTTTAGTTTAAACAGCCAGGATAAATTGTGTGTGATTTATGAGGTATATCATAATGGCTAAATTTATTTTTTGGAATATCAGTGATTGTGCAGTATCACATTTTTACATTATGTCCTATTTAACTTGTACAACAGATGTTGCCCTGCTGTGTCATCTGTCAAATGCTTTTGAACTTTAGTGCCACCACAGTTGGATAAATATCAGCACTCTTACCGTGGGTTCACTGATCGACTGCACACACTATGAAAATATGAGCAAGTCCAGAGCATTCCTGATATACTGGGGCCACACCCATCACTGGTTTTAATTTTGTTATCTGTCATGAAGCTTCAGTGTTGACCGTTACTTTGCAACTTTGCTGTCTTTGACCTAATGTCTGCTCTATTTATAGCCCGCCTTCCAGTAACAGGTATCTGTGTGTGTACATTTGTCTGCATGTTTGCTTTGCAGGTGTGTGTGTATTGAATGTGTGTATGTTTCCATGTGTACTGTCTAAGATGTGTCAGGAGAGGATCTCAGTGGGACACGTAATGATGTGTGCAGCAGTGCGGCAGAACTGGGTCACAGGGAGGTGGAGAGGAGAGAAATAGAAAATAGAGACATTGAATCCACAGGATAGATGAGTTTTGCAAGTTCACATTATTCTGCAAAACCACCATTACCCATTTTCATCAGGGAATTTCCTTTGCAGACTACAAGCCATGTCCTCGCATGTTTCTGCTTATCCATTCATTGTAGAGCCCTAATGCATAATTAAAAAAACTGCAGACATGCTTAAGACAGTTGCAAAACACACAATTTTGTAAAATTCATCCCTTTTGTCACCTGTTCATCATTCTTTCTTCTGTCGTCTTTCTTTTCTTTGTCGTCACCTCTTCACACAAACCCTAATGTCAGACTCAGCTCTCATCTTCATGGTCTCTAGTCTCTTGTCCTTGTGGTGGCTGAAATTGCAGGCTTGACTGACTGTGACATTCTTTAAAATGGATTCCATTGTACTGGCTCAAAGTCCTTAGTCAGGTACCACAATGCTCTGGATGAAAGGCATGGGCTCCATTTCCTGGTTATTAGTACTCTCAGTTTGCACAGCCCATAAACTGTATATAGAAGATGAAGGTAGCCACTATGCCATCACCCACATTTTTGAACAGTCCTGTTTTGAAGATCTGAGTTTGTTATTACGGCTTTTGCCATTTTTTTTTTTTTTTTGGTTAGCAATGTCCAGCCATAAACTGTAGGCACCATCTCTCATTTCTTCATATTTTGCTAGGAAAATGGGGAAAAGGTGCAGTGATTTATTGAATCATTCAATCATACATGGAAATACAGTATATAAGGCAACAACATAGTGTCTGCAATTCTAACAAGCTTGAAAGTCAATATTTCTTATGTTCACCTTTATTCTTCAGCACAGCCTGAACTCTCTGAGGCAGCTTTCTTGTAATTTCTCAAAGTAGTCTTCAGGAATAGTTCTCCAGGCTTCTTGAAGGACATTCAGAACTTTTCTTTGGAAAATTCTTTCCAAAATTTTTTCAGTACCATGTCTCTCTCTCTCTCGTTGATGTCTCTCATAATGTTTCTGCTGCTACCCATGACCTAATCTAGCTGTGACCATGTATACCATATTCTGTCCTGCACCAGTCTAGCATAGTCCTACATACCAAGCCACAATACTGCAAACTACCGAGTTCAGCCTGCACTTACTGTCCTCTATAACCTCTGAAAAACATGGAATGATTACTTCGTCATTTGTTGTTATAGACCTTCCTCTATATGAAATAACCAGGGAACTTCAGCAGCACATCATGCACAGATCCACTGCCTTGTTAAAAAAGTCTAATAAGAATGAGGACAGTACATGTAAGCTGCAAATTTCCACTTAATCAAATGTCACTTGCTGAGTAGTCTTTACCTTCAAAAATAATCTCTCATCTTCCTCTCCTGTCCTTTCTTACAGCTTTCTTCATCTCTCCAAATTACCTGCTACTTCAAAAAAAAAAACCCTTCATTCATGCTTGCTTCTTTTCAGCAGAGTTAGCTACATGCTGAAGTACTGTGACCACAATGTTACTGATACATGCATGCATGGATATATGACAGAGATGAGAAAGCTGTGTGCAGGCGGGGGCACGTAGTAACTTAACGGGCATGAGCTGCAATCTACACCAGGCTGTAGGACATGAAAAATTAACTCCCATGACAGTATTTTGTATTAAATTGCCAATCAAATTTAACTACTCACCGGACTGAAGGTTCAAACGCAGTTCAGGACGGTTTTGTAACCTCTGAGTACACCTACTTGTATAGCATCTATCAATTTGAGCACTGAAAGCACTTTCTACTATAACTCTCATTCACCTAATCATACACACACATTCATACAGTGCTTGACTAGCACTTTTATCTAATATTCTCACACACACACACACACACACACACGCACAGACAGACAGACAGACAGACAGACAGACATGCATCAGGAGAAACTTGAGGTTCAGTATCTGGCTTAAGGATACTTTGACACATGCACCGTAGGAGCCGGGGATCAATCCACCAACCTTCTGATTGGTAGATGACCCACCCAAAATAGTTAAATAGTAATCTACAACATCAAAGTTTTCTTTAAAAATTGGTGTAATTAATATGTTTATAACAACAGATCAAATGAAAGGGGACGCTGTTCATTATTAAACTGTAGATTTATTAGCCAAGTTCTCTGGTTTCCCTCAGATCGATAAAGGATTGCAGCATTTTCAGCTCGCTGCACTGGTTTTAATGCCCACAACTGTAGTGTTTTGGTTCACTCTCTCAACTCTTGCAGTTTCTTTTCCAGCAGCAGAAGCAGCTGTCAGACTGCCAGATGCTTCTCTCTGGATTTGTCGGAAAGCAAAAACAGAGCTAAAAGGAGAATAAACATTAAACTTAGATCATCTTTGTCGAGTGTACAGCGCTGCACATGAATGCTAATGTTCCTGGAACACTTTTGCCATAACAGCTTTATAGCTCAAAATATCACCGTTACTGAATTACTGAATTATTATTGCTGATATGTGGTTTTAGCTCTTCCAGCCACTCCTTTGCCATTTGCTTCTGGAGGATTTGTTTTTATTATGCTTCACATGCTGACAGTCTGGATAACAACAGAAATACAGCCGCTGTCTCCTTTCAGTCTCAGTGCCTCTTCTTTAAAATAAATACTGTATCCAGTAGAGAGAGAGAGAGAGAGAGAGAATACTTTATTAAACTGTATGCATCTTCGTTTCATTTGGAGGAAAAACAGCCGGCCTTAAATTAAATGGTTGCCACTAGCTTGAAATGTCAGCATAAATACCTTTATTACCTCCCATATTATCAGTCATCATCTCTGCTTTCAAATGACATTTTAGTGCTTGTCAGAGTATAGTGTATCTGCATGGCAGCTGTGTATTGTTTTCATATTAGTGACTCATAAGATGGGTGAATGCCAGCATGTAAACCTGTGTGACCCCTGCCGGTGGCAGTTAATGTCAGGTCGGTGTCTGTTGTGTTTTATGTGAGCATATTCTGTGTGCTTACTCTGGTCCCTCCTTCTTAACACACAGCAGAAGTGTTGTTCCTCTTCACCATTAAAACTGAAGTCACACACTTTGTTCAGTCGGAGGCGTTCAGTTCATTTGTTTTTCACAGGTGCAGTTGGCAGTTGAGTTTCGTACTTAACTTCACCCCACTGACAGCATTTCTCTGTCTCTACAGCTCGCATCAGGCGCTACTCCGATGTGATGACTCTGCCGGACTCTTTCATCCAGCGCCAGCAGCTCGACGCCAGCATGGCTGACACCTTCCTCGAGCATCTCTGTCTCCTGGACATCAACCAGGAGCCAATCACAGCGCGCAACACCAGCATAATCTGCACCATCGGTGAGTGTGACAGATAGTGAGTCTCAGTTTCAAGTTTGTTGTCTAACAACTGTTACGTGTCATCGTTGGCTCCCTGTCAGAAAGCCAAGCTCCTGGAGGGGGGTGGGGGGGTGGTCTTCAGCGTGTTGGCAGGGCTTCTTGGCTGACGCACTTTGAAGCTTTTGCTGCCCAGAACAGATGAAAAATAATTAGTAGGAAATACATTATACAAAATGCTTCTTAGTCATCCAGAGCTCTGACTTTCCAGCTGATGTTTTGATTCCTCGCGAGGGCAGGTGTTTGTTTACTGCTCGCTGAAGGATTTGCATTTAAGTGATAAAGTAACAGAAAGGTGGGCAGACAAAGTTCATTTAATGTCTCTCTGTAACTAACAATCATCTCCATCATAAATGAAATATACAATTAATACAATTATTAATAAAATAGGAAGAAAGGAGATTTTTGTCTTAACTGTCCAAAACCCAAAGATCCTGCCACAGAAAACAAATAAAATCTTTTTTTCTGGGGGGTGGGGGGGTGGGGGGGTGTAAATGTGATGAATGAACATTTAATTATTAAAGCTGCTGTTTTTTTTATTTGCTCTTTTTTCTCTCTCAGGTCCTGCATCTCGATCGGTCCCCAAACTTCAAGAGATGGTCAAGGCTGGAATGAATATTGCCCGTCTTAATTTCTCTCATGGATCACATGAAGTATGTACAGTATACACACTTATCAGCCACAATATTAAAACCGCCTGCTTAATGTTGTGGAGGTCCTCACACCACCAAAACACCTTTTGATCCATTGGGGCATGAAGACACTGGGAGATTGGCAGCTAATCCTGTTGGTCCTGTGGGTTGCAGGGAGGGATTTACATGACTTGTTCTGATGCATCCCACAGAGGCTCAGTCAGACTGGACTCTGGGGAGTTTAGAGACTTTATGGTCTTTGTTTCTTGTGTTCCTTGGGCTGTTCCTGTGTAGTTGGGATGTGTGAATGCCATCTGGAACAATGTTTAGGATGGTGGCTTGTGAGGAAGTAAACGCCAGCACCCAAAGCTTTCCCAGCAGAACAGCGATGATAATCCATGTGATTAATTTCACCTGCTATTGGTTTTAATATTGTGGTTGATTTGTGTACATACAAATGCCTTGATTTTCCACTCAGCCAGGTATTGATTCTCTGTCTGTGTCTTTCAGTATCACGGTGAAACCATCAAGAACATCAGAGAGGCGGTGGAGACAATAACCTCTGACCCATTGTACTATCGACCAGTTGCCATCGCTTTGGATACAAAGGGCCCCGAGATCCGCACCGGATTAGTTAAAGGGGTAAACATACTTTGCTTCATCTATCAAACAGTCTAAACCTAATCAAACAGTCACATGCAGTCAGGTGTAAGAGGTGCAGAAAATATGCCGACATTTGTTACAGGTTGCTACTTTTCTTGGAAAAGCAACAGCTGTGGGCGTGTGCTCATCTGCCTTTTCATCATCGTCTTATTGTGTTGTTCATCGTGTTGCTGTTGCCTGCTGTCTGCTTTGCTGAACAAATAACTCCAGGCTGCTGGAAACCTCTTCGTGCCTTGATTAGCTTCAAAAGTGCTCTGCATGGCATTTGATCTGAGTCTGAGTACTCTAATTGGGAGGTGCTGTATATAACTGTGTTTTTATTAAACATTTGTTTTTTTAACAGACAAGAGATTTACATTATACAGTATTATATAGCTGTACCGACATCAGGAGACATAATCAGTTGTTGTTTAACTCTGAATGTATGTAATTTCAAGCAATTAATTATTATTTTGAAGATATTGGAAGAGAGATGGCGTATCATGACACTTAAAAGTGCAGGTCTTTCCTACAGAGAAACTGTGAAGAGAGTCAAGGCGTCAGTGAGTACAGTCTCCTTCACCATCAAAAGGAAACTGGGGGAAACTGACAGGAAGAGGTCTGGCAGAGGCAAAGCCACAACAGAATCAGATGACAAGTTTCTGAGAGTCAGCAGCTTGCATGATAGGCAGCTCACAGAACCACAGCTTCAAGCACAGCTTAATAGTGGTTGTAGTAAGCAAGTCCCAGTTTCAACTGTAAAGAAAAGACTTCAAGTTGCAGGTTTGGCAGGTCGAGTTGCAGCAAGAAAGCCATTGTTAAGATGTCAGACTAAGACTGTCACACCAACCCTCTGCACGTCCTCCTTCACTACATCCATGAACCTTCTCTGTGGGCTTCCTCTTTTTCTCCTGCCTGGCAGCTCCATATTCAACATCCTTTGTCCATTATATCCACTATCCCTCCTCTGCACATGTCCAAAGCATCCCAGCCCTTCCTCTCTAAATTTGTCTCCAAACTGCTCAACATGAGACGTCCCTCTGAAATACCCATTTGTATTTTTGTATACTCATGATGTATTTCTGTGACAGTTTTCATCATTGCTTGTACCAGAACCACTCATTACAAGGATTATCAACACACAAGCTTTTTGTAACACAGCAAGCCTTTTAATCAATCAGTTGTGGGTTTCACAGTCAGCTTTTCTTCTTCTTCTTTTTTTTTTGCAGCAGCAGCAACCAGAGATCCTGTATCACAGAAAAATCAGTGTGCTAGAAATGACAAGACTGCTGCATGTTTGCTTGGAATAATAGCAGTAATTGGACATTTTGTGCTTCACGTCTGTGTTTACACAGAAAGTGGAAGAAGAGGTGGAGCTGGTGAAGGGCAGCCATGTGCGTGTGGTGACAGCAGAGAGTGACAAAGACAAGACAGATGCAAAGATTATCTGGGTGGACTATCACAACCTGCCCAAAGTCCTCAGGAAGGGAGGAAAGATCTACATTGATGATGGCCTCATTGGACTCAGAGTATTAGAAACAGGTGATATCATTACACAAACTTTAGCATGTCTGTTTTACTTCTGTTGTTGAAACATCAGAAAACAAAATATTGGAATTTATGCTCCCACACCAGTGACAGCTGTGGTCAGAGGCACTATGTTTTTGGTTTGTCTCTCTTATTATTATATTATATTATTAATGTATTTCTTAAAATTTGGCAACAGTTCCTGTGACCTCTCAACACATGTGTTTGGCCATAAAGCGAGAATTCATATGCTAATAATGAATTTCATTCAAATGTCTGATTAGAATGACTTTAGGGTGTCAACACCACTGTGACGCCCTGAAGTCATTGAAACACACATTTCTGGCTATTCTTCCAGTCAGAAACAGAAACAGAGTTCAGATACTAGATATTTATCTCCCCCTCAAAAACCACAGCCCACTAGTGGGGCCCAACCCACAGTTTGAAAACCATTGCCTCCTTTTTTATAGAATCAGGGTGCTGTGTGTGAACATTTGGTGTGAAATATATTGTTTTCCATGTCATATCCTGCTGCAAGGTGATAATTTCAATTTTTAATTTGCAGCAACTTTGCTTTTAAAGAAATCAATGCATTCTTATATACTGTATATTGATACAAACATGTATATACAGTAGGCCTATAAACCTACATTCCTGCATACACAAATATTAATTGTAATTCTTTCTATAGCTTCCTGAGTTCCATTATTATATATTACTTCTCATTCATTTTTCCATATTATCCAACTATTGCTCAATTTCCTGTGCCCTGCTTTGGGTTCCCAAATGTTTTTATAGTGTCAATGCACCACTCTGTTTGTGAGTTCCTTAACCAAACCTGCATCTCCAACAATTGTCTTGTGCGGTCTCCTCAGGTTCTGACTGGGTGGACACAGTGGTGGAATCAGGCGGCGTCCTCTGCAGTCGTAAAGGTGTTAACCTTCCCGGCTGCGACCTAATCGGCATGCAGGCGGTCAGCGAGCGGGACGAGGCTGACCTGAGGTTCGGCGTGGCACAGGGTGTTGACATGGTGTTCGCCAGCTTCATTCGCTCGGCCCAGGATGTCAAGGATGTGCGTCGGGCTCTGGGACCGCACGGACGAGAAATCAAAGTGATCAGCAAGGTGGAAAGCCGGCAAGGAGTTCAAAAGTGAGTCAAGGAAAATGCTTTCCAATAAAGACCATTTCTGGAGAGTTATTTTTAGCAACACAGGCGCTCACGGCAGTGAGTCTTTTATAATGAGGCTTTGACAGGTCTTTTAAATTCACCACTGATGTGATCTGCCGCTCCTGTGGACAGCCAGCTGTCAGCGAAGGAGAAACATATGTCAGCTCTGGATTTTACACATCTATGATAGGCACGATCTCTGTGGCTGTGCGCGAGAGTTATGGCAGCCAATTAATATATCAGACACAATTTATTTCCCTGCCTTCTTACCTCCATTACTTATCTCATGCTTTGTCTTGCTGCTCCCTGGCTGCTGACAGTGTTTAACTGCAGCTTTAATGGAGTAGGATTTTTTTTTAGATTGGATCATAAAGATTAATTCTTAACAATTGTGAGGCTGTGTGTGAAGATTTGATGTTAAAAGTCCTGTTTACATATCCTGCAGCTGTTTCTTTTTTCTTAAATATGCATCAGCGTTACAGCTTCCTGCTCTTTCTCACTTTCTTTGTTTGTTACTCACATAAGCGTTTGGATTTCATCCAGATGATTTAGGATTTAAATTGCAATTTTACGCTATCCTCAATATTTTCTGAAGATCTAAAAGCAGTGCGAAAAAAAAAATCTGTAGTTGAAGACCTAGATTTTGGATAATGTGTAGAATCTCTGCCTCATTCCTCCTTTTGTGCTCTTTTCCAACTCTCTCTTCTTCATCCTACTCCTTCCCCTAATCTGTCTGTCAGTTTTGAGGAGATCCTGGCTGAGAGCGATGGCGTGATGGTTGCCAGAGGCGACCTGGGGATTGAGATCCCTGCGGAGAAAGTCTTCATCGCCCAGAAGATGATGATTGGGCGATGCAACTCTGCTGGGAAGCCTGTCATCTGTGCCACACAGGTCAGAGATGAGCATGTACACACACACACAGAAAAAGGATATAAAAATGATAAAATATTCAGATTAAGACTCTTAAATGCAGTTTTAGTCAGTCAAATTTCAAATGGCTCCAACTGCGCATTAGCCTTACATTCATGCATAATGTCACTTGTCCAGTGAGTTCATTTTGAGAGATGTACACATTCCCTCTCTTTCACACCCCTCTCCTTTTACACACATACACACACATGCATGCACACTCCTGCAGCCATGTTGAGTCACAGTGCTGTACTTTGTTTATGCTACAGCTCTTGACTCAGAGTGACAGCGTTATAGCAGGTTTGCTACTCCAGACCTGAGCCCACAAACAACACCCACACACATGCACTAATCAGCATTAGCTGGAGCTTCTTAACTAAAAATGCAGTCTCACAGGCGATGCTGCAAGCTATCTCATTTTCCAACTGTCAGCCTCGCTTATTGACTCATAACACTGAGTCTCCAGCATACCAATAACAATCTCGCTAAGTCATACTCACCTGCGTCAGCCTAAACAATCTCTCATTACACCTACTCTATCATTTATCCATCTACAAAGCCATTACCTCCTCTCTTTCTACTCTCCCATATCACTTTGCCATACTGGACAAAAATTGACATACAAATACTCAGAGTGGCTTATTTTTAATGGACTCATTGACAAAATTTATAGTACCTTTATAGAGACTTTCTGGTTATAGCTGAAATGTATTATGTGTGTGTCTTTTTGTATTTCTGTCTGTTTGCAGATGCTTGAGAGCATGGTGGCCCACCCACGGCCAACTAGAGCAGAGAGCAGTGACGTTGCCAATGCTGTGCTGGATGGAGCTGACTGTGTAATGCTATCTGGAGAAACTGCCAAGGGACTGTTTCCTGTGGAGGCAGTGGCAATGATGCATTCGGTGTGTGTTTCTGTGTGAATGTGATGTGTGCTCTATTCCATCTGACTTAGTGACCTCTGATAATGCTCTAACCCTCTGCCTGCCCCTCTCTCGGTCTCTGTCGCTCTGTCTCAGATCTGCAGGGAGGCAGAGGCGGCTATTTTCCACCAGCAGCTGTTTGAGGAGTTGCGCCGCCTCACTCCTCTCTCCTCTGACCCCACGGAGGTCACGGCAATCGGAGCTGTGGAGTCTTCCTTCAAATGCTGTGCTGGGGCAATTATAGTCCTCACCATCACTGGCAGGTTGGTATACCAACTTGTAAGAGTGTCATAGCTGGATCATTATGCTAAACCCTGGATCAATCATACTTTTTCAGTTTGGGACAGCACTAATATTTTGAGCATTAGATATATACGGACTCTGTCATGATATGCCACAAATCAGAGTTTTGTGTGAATTTGCATGCCATGATCTTCAGTGAGACCCGAACCCTTATGAAACCTCTGCAGTTTGCCTTCCAGCATGTTTCTTACCAAGAAAGAATAAGTCAGTCAGGACCACTATAGTCAAAAGAAGTGTATTGTTTCCATCTGTTCTGGAGGAGCAGCAGCAAGACCCAGTGCAGTGCAGAACAGGAGATCAGTGATGAAGTCAGAAATGGCATGAAAGGAAGAGCTGTGGTAGAGGTGGGTTGCAAAGTAGCTCACAGATGTGAAGCTGCTATGGGGAGGCTAAAGGAACTTAAATAGTGCACTCTATATGACATTTATTGGTTATATGTGCAGAAGAGCATCAGTCAATGTGGCCTGACACTGAGATCAGCTGATCTACCAGGACTGTAGCTGGACTTGATTTTGTGTCCTGTTAGTTTAATAGAGAGATGTTGGTAGGTGGATATACTGCCATATTGCTTTATTTATCCAGTCCCATTGCAGTGTTTAGCTAACTGGGTCTTGGCTTAGATTAGATTTGGAAAACCATTTGAAAATAATTAACATAAATAAGTTATCATTATTTGGGCAGCATGGTGGTGTTGTGGTTAAAACTGCTGCCTCACAGCAAGAAGGTGTTTGAATCCAGCCTGGGCCTCCCTGTGCGTACAGTTCAAAGACATACCTGTTAGGTTAACTGGTGATCCTAAATTGGCTATAGGTGTGAATGTGAGTGTAAAATGCTGGCTGTCTCTCTGTGGTAGCTGTGCAACAGATTGGAGGTTTAATCAGGCTGTTTCCCACCTCTCGCTCCACAACAGCTGGGACAGGCTCCAGCCCTCCTGCAACTCTGGACTGGATAAGAGGAAGAACATGGGTGGCTATTATGTTATTTAGAATACTTAAGTTTGGTTTAAGGTGCATTATCTGAAGTTAATGTTAATTCTCAAATATGGTACAGTGCATACAATGAAATGCATGCACTGTAGACTTATACATTAATTTCTGTGTTAGACCTCACAGGTGCTGGAAACACAGTTTATTTGTCCCTCTGCAAACAAGCATTCAGTGTAGGCTCTTTAAAGGTTGCAGCTACAGATGTTTGTCTTTTATCCCGAAGGTCCAGGCTGAATATTGCAGTAATTTTCGCTGCTTGAGCATCCTCTGGGTGGAGTTTTATGTTGCTTTATTGCGCACTCTATGTGTTTTTGTGTATTTTGTGATGTATACTCTTCTACCACAACAAGGATTCATCTTCTCATGCAAATCACAAGAGGACATACACATATATATCTCCTGTTACCAAAAAGTAGTGGCATTACATCTAATTGAAAACTGTACAATAATGACAACATATAAGATATTAGAACCAAGAAATTTAATTATGTCTGCAACATGTTTCAAAAATGTCAGGACAGAAGATGTACATAAACAAAGTGTGTGCATGTGGGTGACACTTGAAAGCAAAAACTTGTATAAATGAGTGAAGGTTTCTGCACAGGTGCACTGCACTTAATATCCTACTGAGTTCTGGGTGTTAAGCTGCTGAGTAAGTGGAGATTTCACTTTAAGATGTCAAGAGGAAGAAGTCTAAATGACCTTGAAAGAGGGTTTAATAATGGGGCACGGATGACAGCAGCTTCAATCATAAAATGTGAGTTATTATCTTTGGAAAAAAGCATCAGATATGCAGGAATAGGATGATGTTTTTGAAGAATAGAGTTCATGCCTTGGAGTAGAGGTCAGGGCCCTGTATGAGGAGCACCAAAGCTGCTTTAGTTTTTCCCTCAGTATGAAAGTGTTGTTTAGTGCGTGCCATCACTGATAATTTATTCTCCATCCTCAACTTTGCACTTCTTCTCTGCAGGTCGGCTCATCTTCTGTCCAGGTACCGCCCTCGCTGTCCGATCGTTGCCGTCACCAGAAGCCCGCAGGTACACTCTGCTTCTGCGAACCAAAACCTTTATTTTTGTGCTGACACCCGGTGCATTCGTCTTGTGGTAAACACAGCTTAGATGATGATAACTCACACTTTTCAAAAGTAAACAATTCGCGATGTCTACTCTTACTGTATGGCGTGGTGAATTGCGACAGCGTTGTCAGAATGGTATCACCAATCTAGAGTATTTATTACTGAGTGTATTTCTGTTTTATAGAGTTGTTTTATGCAGTTGTCCCGTTCTGACACCGGCAATCGAAACGTGTCACACAGTCTTTTAAAAGGACTCATGGCCACCTATAATGTTAAAGCAATAATCAGTAAATCTGTATAGAAATCAGTGAATATCAGAGTTAGCTTTGAAGGAGCACAAAATAAAGCTCTATAATAATCCCAATACTATGAATAATCACTGACATGAGGGTTTCTCCCTGTGACCCTCCTTATGACAACAGCCATACTGTTTAATCAGTTCAGGGCCATCTTTTAATGTCAATTAAAATCCCAGGATAAAACATACAGAATAAGTCTGTGTAAGTCATTTGCACTTTTCTTAAAAGCTTATATGCATCATCAACATCATCTGTCTGCCCTCACAAAAATATCCAGAATGATTTTCATGTGGAGTTTTGAGCATAAGTCAAAATATATATGAAAACAGAGTACAGAAAAATAACACAAAGCACCTACAAAATAAAATGATGTCAGTTAACCAAACAACAAGGAATGCATTAGCATTAAATCATTTAACTAAGCAAACGTTTTAGTGTCGACATCATCACCTTTCTGTGTAATGAAAGATATTAAATTGTCTAATAGTGAAATAGACAAAGCTACGTGACATGGGTCCTAGAGCTTTGTGTTGTTTTCTGGTTGTGAATTTTTAGTTAATATATTTGTTTTGGAGTTTCTATTTAGGTTTGAAGTTTTGATTTTTATGTGTTGTGCTGAGCTGAATTTTGGATACCTGTTCTGATGTATTTATTGTTCCAGTAATGTTGAATTAGTTTTATTGTATTATTTAAATTCCTGTTTAGTTTTTATGGATTCTTGGACTCCCTTTAAGTTGGCTTTACTGTCCTAGTGTAAGTTTTGCTTTCTTCATCTTTATAAAGCTTCAATTCCTATTTTAGTTTTATTTCTTGTGTATTTAGTTCCCTCAGTGTTTCTTTGTTCCTTCCTCTCTCTGTATTTATGTATGTACTGTATGTCTTTGCCCTCCAGTGTTCCCTCGTCTCTTTGTTCATGTTTAATGTGAACCTTCAGAGACCTGTACTACAAAGCACAATTTTGGCTTATCCAGGTAACTTCAGGGTTAGTCTTGGGTTTTCTGCACTAAGAAGGTGCTTCACTTCTTACCGGGGTAAATCACCATGGTAACTTATGCTATAGACCAGACCCCCTCTGGACCAGGTTAGCTTCCAGATTTAGAGATCAGCAGGTATGAAATCACTGCCTACTGACAAAGCACGTCTCTAGATAATAGCGTCACCATTCCTGGAATATCCCTCATATCTCTGCGGGGAGAGTAGGCGGGTATTAAGCTTTTCAGTGGTGTCTAAAGTCTTTGTCTTTCCCTGATGAGCATCAGTAATAAATATAGATTCTTAGATCCAACTTTATTCTTTTTTTTTTTTTCTATTGGCTGTAAACAATTTTACAACAGTTTTATTGTTCTACAAGTGTTAATATATGATCCTAAAACAGGACACCTACACTGTATTTTCAAACCGTATATCAAATTTGTATATGTAGAATAAGCCTATGTTTTAATTCTATTTTTATATTTAATCTTTACTCTCAAACCCTTGAACAGCACTGAGTCTGCAGCTGAGAGAATAAAAAGTAGCAGGTTATGTTCAGAGTGTCAGTTTAAAATTAGACTCTGTGAATACATTTTTTTTAATGGCTTATTAAGCCGTACCTTAATAGTGCATACTATGTCTCACAATTTGGGGGTTTGGGAAATGTATAAAATGTTCAACTTGATTCTAATCTGCTGCTGAGTCTCTTTTACTCCGCTAGAACACAGAACACACAGCAAGAGTACCTGTTTGATCAAATTAATTTAACTTTGATCTTCCAAGAAACTAAAGTGACTTCCACATGTCCTTTATCAGGCTGTGGAACAGTAACCTTAAATGTTTAAATGTATCCAGTTTAAAGCTTCAGAGCTCTAATGTGCAGCCATCAACTTACAGCAGCACTGAGCGAGCACTCAGTAATAAAATAATTAACTGGAAGTAAAATGTTTATTTTACCACTCTACGCGCTAAATCCCCTGATTAATGATTTGCTGCAGCATTAATCTCTTGCCCTTTTTACAACCATGTTGCATTTTGCTGTATATTTTTTATGTTCTTTATATCATTTTTAATCACCATTTGATAAACATCTGGTGTTTATCAAATGGTGGAAGAAAAGTCACATGACCCGCAAAACACCCCTTTTAGATTGGTTAGATGCTCCTTTAATGTCAACCCCTGTGCGTGTGACTGTTTTTCCTGATTGCAATGTTAGGGTAAGTGAATCCAGATAACAGAAAGATACCCGGGGTATGTTGAACTCACTTCATAGTATACAGCCCAGGCCTCCATATTTAGTATGTGTCTTTAGGATTTTTTTCCTGTTTTACTTTGATTGTTCATTTTCTGCGCTGTCTTGTTTTCAGTTTTTCTTCCTGTCTGTCTGATTGTCTTGATTGCTTTCATCTGTGTCTCCCTCCTCTCCCGTTTGCCCTCATTGTATATCTATACACTCCTAGATAGATATACATTGTATATCTATACACTCCTCTTTGTCATGCTCTGTTTGTATTCCTGTTTTTGCTTCCCTATTTGCTTCCAATTGAACCCCTCTGTGTTCTCTTATTTCTTTGCTCTTGTCACGACAGAAAAAAAGAATCCAAACAATAAATTACATATTATTTAGAAAAAAAGACATCTTAAAAATCCAACACAACCATCAGAGAGAGTAACAGGATAGAGCTGATAACATATGACACAGTGGTTAATGTGCTTCCATTATTTTGGCAAGTGAAAAAACAAAAATGGAAAAACTGAGCAGCCATCGCTTTATTTACCATTCAGCGCTGAGCAAGCAAGGGGTGCATCTGAGTTACAAAATGAGGATACTTATCTAACCAGCAGCACCAGCCTGAAGTGTATCTTGCTTTGTCATTTATTTTACTTTAAATAGAACCATAATTTACTAATTGGATACTGTGATGTATAAAAGCAGACTTGATACTAACAATAATTACTCAATTTAGGATTTATAAATAAAGTGAGAAGTAGGCTCATTTTCTCATAGACTTCTATGCATTTTGAAATAGGAGGGGTTGCCCCTGCTGGTCATTAAAAAGAATGCAGGTGTAAGGCATTTTCCCCACTGGTGGACCTTGAGGCCCCGCCCATCTTTTATATATGGTCTGTGCATTAAATTTACCAGGGTGTGACCGGGGACTTGACAGATTGACAAACTTTTATTGCCATATATAAGAAAATTTAATAAGCAACAAACAATCTGCAGTTATTTGACAAAAAATATATATCAGCTGTAATATACCCAATCTTTTTCCTCTTCCTCAGGTCGCCCGACAGTCTCAGCTGTTACGAGGCGTGTTTCCTGCCCTCTTCCATCCTCTGCCTGCTCCTGTGTGGGCTGATGATGTGGACAACAGGGTCAACTTTGGCATGGAAATTGGTCAGTCTGTGCTCCGTTCAGCCTGCTGCCAGTTCTTATATAATATAAAGCATATTACTCACATGCCCTTATCTGTCTAACACCACAGGGAAAGCAAGAGGATTCTTCAAGTCTGGCGACATGGTGATCGTGGTGACAGGCTGGATCCCAGGGTCCGGTCACACCAACATTATGAGGGCAGTGAATGTCCCATAACAGCATGACATTACCAGACATCTGACTTCCTCGCTGGCCATCCATTAACAGAGCCTTTAAAATCTAATGATGCGCCTAGAACCCAAGAACCACCACTAAAATTAAACCAATGACCTCTGTCAAAAGCAGCAACAACACTCTCATTTGAACTTGAGGTTATTACGAGGAAACACTTGCTCTAATAGCTGTTCATATGAATGTACTATGACTCCCCTGAAATAAAACTTGACTTTAACACATTGTTCTCCAGTTCTTGTCAGGACACAGGTTTCACTAACTGAGCTGTCCAGCCTCCTGTTTTCATATTGAAAGTGAAAGTATTGTCTCTGTGGCTGCCATTGTTGAAGCACATTGGTGCTCTTTACAGAATTTGGAGATAAGGCTTTCATTCCTGCCCAGAGTCCCAAGCTTATCTCTGTGCAGCTGCAATTATTTGGCTATTATAAGCAGCACCGGATGATGCAGAGCTGACACCCCCTTTGTCAACTGAGATGACCCAGATGTCCACATCTGCATATTGCTCTCCCATAAAGTAATTATATCTGTTCCAGTGTGGGTCTTCCTTATGTCTCATAATCCTTTATTTTGTGACATCCTTGCTCCTCCTCCTTATTTTGCCATTTCCTTTTGAGCTTTAATGTGCCTGGAATCCTCCTGCCGCAGTTTATCTCTCTCGCTCTCTCTTTCTGCCACTAATAGCCACTTTTCCAGAGGCTGACTCACTGTAAATATTTCTGTGGTTAGTCTAATAACAATTTGTCTTTCAAGGACAAATGGAGCAAAGAGTTTTATGTCTATATTTGCAGAAATCTGTTGTCCTCAAAACTGCAGACATAAGAGTGTTTTTCATTGTCTTCATATACATGTATTCAGATCAACTGCCAACGTTAAAGTAGTAATACCACAATTCAGAGGAAAACTTTAAAGTACAGACATCAGCTAAATGTATATTTAATCTTTGAAGCCTCTAATCTGAACAATATATCTAAAAATTGTAACACCACATAAAAATTAGTCTGTTAAAATTCCTTCATTCACTATATTTCTTGACTGAAAGTACTAACAGGATAATCTTTAAAGTACCTTATTTAAGTAGAATATCCAATAAACCGCTAACAAACAAGGTCAGTCTTTTTCTAAAAAAAATTAGTGGAGTTGTTGAATGCATTTAAAATACTTTAAAGAAAAAAGCACATGAAAAATGGCATTTAAGTAAACTATCCTATCATCAATTTTATATTGTATGGGCCTCAATATTTCTCTAGATTAACTCAAGCGCTGGAATTTAACTACAGACTATTATTTCCGTTATAAACGGTATAAAGGTTTTATCTGCTTCTTTTAGTTTGTAAAACAGCGTTTTTAATGACCTAATACAACTGTGTTTGATTTTTCCTTTATTACTTTTGATGTTTTTTTCACTTGTGATTCCTTCCCATTGTTGATACAAAAAGAAGGCTTGCTCCTTTTTCCTATTTAAATAAAGTTTCATCATCCCTCTTTCCATCACGCGCTCCCTCGCCGCATTGGTGAGAAGGGATGACGCGCATCCTGTACCTGCGAGGGATGCGTGCGTCTCGCGCCGGCTGGGCATGCGGCCTTGGGGGAAGGATGATGGGGATGCGGATGCCATGGCAACAAGCTGATTAGATTCCGACTATTATATAGACAGTTATTTATTTAATATTTCATTTGCACGCGCTAGCTGCGCGCTTCAGTGGACGTGCCAGACCGACCTTTGAGTGTTGAGTCAGAAAAGGAAGTAAATTCAGCTGTAAACTGGACTCCATCTGCTGTGTACAATCTGCGGAGGACCAAAGCATATTAAAGGCTCAACAAGTTGCTTTATTTTTCTTTAATGAAGGTTTGAAATTCTTGAGAGCGCACCGTTTTACCTTGGAGCGGCTTTCTTTATTTAAATGTAGAGCCTATGCCCTTGGTGCCACAAGAGGGGAAGGGACATATCCGTATCCCTGTAGACTGGACACAATGTCATTGAAAGTCGGTAGAAGTGGGAGTGCATGGCAGCGCCCACATGTGAGGGAACATGGGATTTGGAGCGTCAGGCTGTGAGAACCTGATCAAGTTAATTCCGGCATCAGTTTTTGCAAAATAGCTTTGTTGTAGAGGAGGTAATCTTTTCTCTGTCTGTCTGAGCGCTTCAGTCGCGGGTAGACGGGTATTTTGATGCGCCTTCCGTCATGGTGAAGGTGTTTTTTCCGTACGGATACTGAAAATGACAACGTGTGGCGGACTCAGTGAAAACATGGGCTAGATCTGGGGTAATTTGACTTCTGTCTCCTCAGCCGTGTTTGTCCCTGTTTTTTTTTTTTCTGTGTGCGTGTTTCTGGTTGCTGGTAATGTGCGTGTCTGTATGAATCAGTGCGCCTCGGAGTGCGAGCGCTCGCGTGTGGCTTTTATGTGCGTCCCTTCTGTCCATTAACAACCCATCCCTCCTAACAGAGTATCGAGTGTCCTTGTCTTTCATCCTCGGATGAATGTTCCCTACTCTGACACCTTAGCGCCCAAAACATCTCTTACATAATGCTATATGTTGAAAGAGGCAAAGATTGGGTAAGCAGTCTGGACATATAGGTTACACAGACAGGACACGGACGGCCAATGAGCGTCGAGCGCTGTTATCTACAATAGACCGGGAATCCGGTGCCAATATGACCGGTGTCGGAGCGTTAAGGGCGACTGAGAAGAGGAGAGGGAGGGCCTCTGGCGGAGAACAGCGTTTCAAGGACGAGGAAGGAGGAATGGTACAGAAACATCTGTAAGGACAAACGAGACTCTTTAAGAAAAGAGGGAAAGTAAAGCTGCTGGCATCACACTGGCAAGGGGAGAGATTTTTTTGTCTGGATGGGGCTTTTTCCAAGGGCACTGAGGTAAGGATGGCCACAACCGCGGAGAGAGGGCGGAGGTGTGAGCTTACGACTCCAGGAGAATGACTGGAGACACAGAGCACTTTTCTTTCGCGTTTTCAGTTTAACAGTCAGAGCGACGTGACACTCTCACCTATGTAACCTAGACAGGTCGACGATACTAAGTAGTTTTTTTTCTGAGGGGTGGGAGTTACAGGTTATATTGATCCTCCCCTCACACTCCTCCTGTTCCCTGAATTGGGATGGATGGGGTGGTGGGAGGTGTGGGTACCCCCAGCAGCACCGGGGGGTCCGGGGGTGACAGCCTACCCAGGCGTAACGGAGGGGACTCGAAGCGGCGCAGTAAGGGCAGCCTACCCTCTCCGGGCTACAGGCTGTCCCAGGCCTCACTGGAGGGAGAGAAGGGCTCCTTTGGGGCAGATAGCACTTCCTCAGGTGGACGCGGGCGTCGCCTCTCCATCATGAGTTCCTCCACCAGGGACGGCCTGCCCTTCCGTACAGCAGGCACTCCAACTACCCCGGTTCCCCTGCCGCCCCCTCCTTCCTCCTCTTCTGGCACAGCCCATCCTCCTCCGCGATCAGTAGGTTTTGCCGCCTCACGTGCAGCCCTGGCCTCTACCTCCTCCACCGGGACTGGAGTCATGGTGGTGGCCACCGGCGCAGAGACGACCACCACCACAGCATGCAACACCACTGCAGCAGGAACTCCTGAGATGGTGGGTCAGTCTGGGCTGGGTGGGTTTGGCATGGGGCTGGATGGGGAAGACTACAGCAACTCCAACCAGAGCACCTTCATCCAGAGACAGTTTGGAGCCATGCTTCAGCCTGGGGTCAACAAGTTCAGCCTGCGCATGTTTGGATCCCACAAAGCTGTGGAACAGGAGCAGGAAAGACTGAAATCCGCAGGAGCATGGATCATCCACCCCTACAGTGACTTCAGGTATGGAGCCCTACCATGCACACACACACACACACACACACACACACCCTCCACAGCAGCTGGTCACGCTGATGTTGGTTTGTGAATTAAATGCCACTTGTAGCATATTCAAGACAGATGATGTTTTTTTTTCTGAGAAATGTGGATCAAAGCAAGTTGAATCTGTGCTCACGTTTACAGAGCCCACTTGAAGCATAATGATGGACACTTAACTACAGAGAGAAACAGGAAAAAGAAAACAGATCATACATTCAGCAGCCTCTTCAGTTATTAACAGGGGAAATGGGGAAGAGGAAAAATGGGAAAGGAGAAAGAAATGCAAGAGGCTAAATTTATATTTCTGGGTGGGACATCAGTAGTGAATTGCAAGTTATGTCAGGGTTAGAGGAGAAGATGAAGCTTAGTGGGTACAACAAAGAAACAGTTATAGGTACTCATGGAAAGAGCAGTGGATAGGAGACAAGGTCTCCAAGATATACGCAACACTACAATGGCTGATCTCCATTTTTAAGTGAAAGCAAAAAACGTTATTGTAGCCTGCTGTTTTCTAGAAATAATGTTTTACAGATATAGACAAGAGGAGACACAAATTAGGAGGACAGCTTTAGCCAAGAGGTACATGATGCCTTCCATGTCACTTAAGTGAAATGTTAAGTATGTCTTCATGTGAACAGTGGCTTAACCCAGCACAGCACTCCCTGTTGGCGACTTTACAGAGGGATTTTGATTTTTCCACTACCTGAGCTGAACAATTAGTACAGGGATGAGTAACTTCAGGGGTGAAAAATGAGTACTGAGACTGGTAAGTTTGGGCTTCCTCCAAATGAGAGACTGGTCTTAAAGGGAAAGAAAGTGAATTTTCATTAAGTTGCTTTTTGGCATCCAGTCTTTTGAATGGAGGCAAGTATGGGAGAGAAAAGTCATGGATGTCTGCCAGGTTGTCTTTAACACTCCAAGCCAGATTGCATGCACCATTGCATACATTAAATATGCATTATTATTTATTAGTTAACAAGTCAGGTATTCACAGACAACAGCTCTCCATAACTGCACGTTCCTAAGACGTGCAGATGGACAGCAAAGGGATAGACAGCGTTCATAATCTCCAGACAGACTGCAGCAACAATGGATGCCTTGATCCCCAAGGCTCCTGGCCCACTTTTGTCTCATCAACCACACACAGGCACACACACTGACTGTGTCATTTTGTATTGTCTGTCAATGTAATGATCACTCTCAAGTGCTTCTTATGGGGTTGCTCACAGGTAATATGATGTAGGTGGTCAGTGGAGAACATAGGGCAGGATCGATAAAGGGTGTTGTGGATGGGTTTCTGTTACGTTGAATCTCAGCCTGTCCTGCACTAATTGATATTCAACCAGGACATCTGAAGAGTTTAATAGTTCTAATTAGCCTATTGCAGAATTACAATTGAATTCTATTCAATTATGTATGGCATTCTAAATTATGCAAGTTGAGTATGCATTATGCATTATTCAGTCATATAACTTTTCCGTTAAGTACCTGAGGAGGAACTTTGCAAGGCCGAGCACGAGAGAAGAGAAGGCATTACCTTCAAAGCTCCTTTATGTGTTTTGGTCTTGGCATCCGCAAGAAACTATATGTGTGTGCAGCAAGTGTGGTAAAATTTATGCTTGTACATTGGGTCTGTCCTTACTGAGTCTGCTGATAAGCGCTCACACCTTTCACCTCATTAAGAAAAGATGTGTTGCTGCTGCACCTATAAGAATACATAACGAGGGGCAGAAGAGGTGAAGAAAATACATACTGTGGCATGAGGAGCGTACAGAATGAGAGATAAAGGAGAGGAGACGTAGGAATAGAAGGGTGAGTTCCCTGCAGAGAGGATTCATGATGAATCAGGGATGCTGGTGATACATGTACAGTTGTGCTTGTTTGTCTGTATATGCAAAGAAGGATGATGGGTGGAAACTTGCAAGAAACTGACATCTGGCCAACTGCAAACAGGGAACCAATCACAGGTGACACAGGAGACACTTGGCCGCAATTATAGTAGATTTAGTTTTTGATATGACAACAGCTGAGCAGGTAGATGCAGGTCGGTTACCCTCCACCACCTGTTCATGTTCAAAATGGAATACTGATGAGGCCACGGAGAACAGCTTTGATTGCATTTGCAATTCTTGTGTGTGTGTGTGTGTGTGTGTGTGTAGTTCACAAGTGCGCACAGCATGCATTTATACCTGAATGAACCGCACAGAATACACGGTACCTGGTGTTGCATCAGTCACCAGGTGGAAAATCAGACACTGGGTCTTGTCAGGTATTTATCCTGATGATTGGATCTCACATCTTCTTGTCTGTTTGGGTCTTCCCTTGCTCATTCAGGTTTGAATCAGCTGCCACATCCCCATGGAAACAGCAAACTGTAGTACATAGAAGCAAATTCATGTGCAGTGTACTTGGACAGTGTCACTTAGTATGTTTCTTAGCAAACTAAAGCAGCATATAAAACCCAAATTCAAATCTGTGCAAGATGTCTGGTAGATAGTGGAGAAGACTGCAAGAATAAATATACTTTCTAAAAACAAATTTCCTAAATACATCATAGAAGGGCAATTCCCTGAAGGGTAATGTACTATATTGGGTAGTAGGAGTAAGTACTCAATAAGTACTCAAGCAAAAACATCAGTACAACAAGAGCTTTGCTCCATTAAAAGAAAAGGTCAAACAGGAATGTTACTGTTTTATTTTATCAAAGGGACAAAGAGAGAGAGAGAGACAGACAGTGAAATTTTCTTTAGGTGAACTGCTAAAAAGTCACCATCTAAAATTTCAGAGTGTGAGTTGTTAACTGGTACTGTAATACATACATACATACATACAAGGAAGCAGCATAAACAAATAGAAATAAAATTAATAGGCCAAAGAGCAAATGCACATGGAAATAAATCCAAGCACTTCAAAATTTATTATGTACATAAATATACACCATCAGGCATGACATTATGACCACTGACTGGTGAAGTGAATAATGATTATCTCTTCATCGTGGCACCTGTTAGTGGATGGGCTATATTAGGGAGAAAGTGAACGTTTTGACCTAAAAATGGGCAAGCATAAGGATTTGAGTGAGTTTAACAAGGGACAAATTGTGATGGCTGGACGACTGGGTCAGAGCATCTCCAAAACTGCAGCTCTTGTGGGGTGTTCCCGGTCTGCAGTGATCAGTATCTATCAAAAGTGGTCCAAGGAAGGAACAGTGGTGAACCAGTAACAGGGTCATGGGCAGCTGAGGCTCAATGATGCACATGAGGAGCAAAGACTGGCCCGTGTGATCTGATCCAACAGACGAGCACGCCCATCCCTTTATGACCACAGTGAACCCATCTTCTGATGGCTGCGTAGGATAACGCACCATGTCACAAAGCTCAAATCATCTGAAACTGATTTCTTGGACACGACAGTGTGTTGACTGCACCCAAATGGCCTCCGCAGTCAACAGATCTCAATATAATATAGCACTTTTGGGATGTGGTGAAATGGGAGATTCACATCATGGATGTGCAGTCGACAAATCAGCGGCAACTGTGTATCTGTGTGTCATGTCAATATGGACCAAAGTCTCTGAGGGATGTTTCCAGCACGTTGCTGAATCTGTGCCATGAAGAAGGCGGTTGTGATGGGAAAAGGGGTCCAACCTGGTACTAGCAGGGTGTATCTAATAAAGTGTCAGGGGAGTGTACGTGCTCTGTAATGTAATTTTTCATAATCTGTTAGATGTGGGAATCAGACAGTAAGCTTTGACATGATATAATCACAATATGTTATTACAATAACAATGATATCACAATATATTAATCATAGCAAGACAGGTATCCACAATGGATCTGAATAATTTAATGGGGAGAAAACCTCAGCTGGCAAATTCCATCCATCCATCCATTTTCTTCCGCTTATCCGGGGCCGGGTCGCGGGGGCAGAAGCCTAAGCAGAGAAGCCCAGGCTTCCCTCTCCCCAGCCACCTCCTCCAGCTCATCCGGAGGGACCCCAAGGCGTTCCCAGGCCAGCCGAGATACATAATCTCTCCAGCGTGTCCTGGGTCTACCACGGGGCCTCTTCCCGGTGGGACATGCCCGGAACACCTCACCCAGGAGGCGGCCAGGAGGCATCCTAATCAGATGCCCGAGCCACCTCAACTGGCTCCTTTCGATGTGGAGGAGCAGCGGCTCTACTCTGAGCCCCTCCCGGATGGCCGCACTCCTCACCTTATCTCTAAGGGAAAGGCCAGCCACCCTTCGAAGGAAACTCATTTCTGCCGCTTGTATTCGCGATCTTATTCTTTCGGTCACTACCCAAAGCTCGTGACCATAGGTGAGGGTAGGAACGTAGATCGACCGGTAAATCGAGAGCTTCGCTTTTACGCTAAGCTCCCTCTTCACCACGACGGACCGGTGCAGCGTCCGCATCACTGCAGAAGCAGCCCCGATCCGCCTGTCGATCTCCCGTTCCCTTCTCCCATCACTCGTGAACAAGACCCCGAGATACTTAAACTCCTCCACTTGAGGCAAGAACTCGTTCCTGAGCCGGAGATGGCACTCCACCCTTTTCCGGCTGAGGACCATGGCCTCAGACTTAGAGGTGCTGATTCTCATGCCAGCCGCTTCACACTCGGCTGCGAACCGTTCCACTGCGAGCTGGAGGCCCCCCCCTGATGAAGCCAACAGAACCGCATCATCTGCAAAAAGCAGAGATGAGACTCTGAGGCCACCAAGGAAGAAGCCTTCCGCCACCTGGCTACGCCTAGAAATTCTGTCCATAAAAATTATGAACAGAATCGGTGACAAAGGGCAGCCCTGACGGAGTCCAACACCCACAGGAAACAAATCCGACTTATTACCGGCTATACGGACCAAGCTCTCACTGTGGTTGTACAAGGACTGAATGGCCCGCAACAATGGGCCAGACACCCCATACTCCCGCAGAACCTCCCAAAGAACACCCCGAGGAACACGGTCGAATGCCTTCTCCAAGTCCACAAAGCACATGTAGACTGGTTGGGCAAACTCCCACGCACACTCGAATATCCTTGAGAGGATAAAGAGCTGGTCCAGCGTTCCACGACCAGGACGAAAACCGCATTGTTCCTCCTGAATCCGAGGTTCGACTAACGGACGCACCCTCCTTTCCAGCACCCTGGCATAGACCTTACCGGGGAGGCTGAGTAGTGTGATACCCCGAAAGTTGTGCTCCAACAGCTGGCAAATTGCAGGAATTATATATATGAATTCACCGAAGCATGGTGTTTGTGTGTATTATCGCTGTAATTCAATTTCAATAATTTGTCAGAGTTAATTAACTGAATTGCTTTCCCCCACCATCTACCGTTTTCCCCCTGTGACCTTCTTCTTTTTGACTGCATCTTCTGTTCACCTTAATCTCATTGGTTTGCCAAGTGTTACCAAAAGGAGTCATGAAATAGTGGCTCTGGTAAGTTAAATTTACTGGGGATCAATTTCAGAGCTCCTACATGTTTTCATTTATTTAAATATTGACATTGTATCAACATCTACAATAAGTGGATTGTAAGAGGAAGAACAACCATACATTACTGTATCCAAGCAATGTTTTTACAAGTGATTAATCCATTATCAAGGGTTGGATAATTGATTAATCACTGGTGTGTGATTATTTTCTGTTGATCAATTACTCACTTCAATAAACACTTTTTTACAAAAGCAAAAGCAAAGACCATACATCAATGTTAAACTAATCATTTTTAAAATACTTTGTCTCTGCAGGAGCTCTGTAAGGTTTTCCATCAGAACCTCGTTAGGTACGGCATTATGGATCATATTATTTCTGTAGTCCAGACAGGCGTGATGTGATTTACAGATGTGTTCGCCACAGTCTGAGTTAACAAAGCGAGTTCTCAAGGTCTGGAGTAAATCGCCTTCACTGCTACGAAAACTACAGAGCCGCTGTGTTGCTGTAAATAATCCCTGTCTTTGTTGCCAGTGATTATGAAGTGATACATCTGTCACTGTAAGTGACAAAGTCAGACAGAAGAGTGTGTGTGGCCAAGCGATGACTCATGCATGCTTAATATTCATCAGTCTAGTGGTAGCATCACACCATGAGGTTGCGTTACTAAATTAGCGCTCAATAGCAATCGACCACAGAGCTTGAGTGTACTTTCTCCAAAAAAGAGACAGTGTATATGTAAATGAGCGAGACAGAGACAGAGTGAGGATGCAAGGATACACAAGTCATTGATAACATGACAGTTAAAGGGCTTAGCAGAAACGAGAGAGATGACACAAATCCTCTCCTGATGATTGGATTGGCTCTTCTCTCATACTTTAATCACTTTCAGCATCCAAATGACATGACTGATCGCCTGCCTTTTTATGAGACCACTACCTCACAGAGTCCTCCAGCATGACATACAGATTGATGAGGCCTCCCAAGGTTACTGATTGTTTGCCTCTCTCTGGTACTCACTGTCTCCTTTTCTTAAATCATTTGTGGTTTGTTTTATTAGTATGAAACACAGGTACTTTATCTTGCCAAAGCACAGGATGAAACTGTCTTGAGGGAAACATTCATATCTACTACAGCTTGACTTTCACTATATTGCCAAAAGTATTCACTCACCCATCCAAATCCAATCAATTCCATGGCCACAGGTGTATAAAATCAAGCACCTAGGCATGCAGACTGCTTCAACAAGCATTTGTGAAAGAATGGGTCGCTCTCAGGAGCTCAGTGAATTCCAGCGTGGTGCTGTGATAAGATGCCACCTGTGCAACAAGTCCAGTCGTGAAATTTCCTCAGTACTAAATATTCCACAGTCAACTGTTAGTGGCATTGCAACAAAGTGGAAGTGACTGGGAATGGCAGCAACTCAGCCATGAAGCGGTAGGCCACGTAAAATCACAATGGGTCAACTGATGCTGAGGCGCATAGTGTGCAGAGGTTGCCAACTCTCTGCAGAGTTAAACTTCATGTGGCCTTCAGATTAGCTCAAGAACAGTGTGTAGAGAGCTTCATGGAATGGCTTTCCATGACCGAGCAGCTGCATCAAGCCTTACATCACCAAGCACAATGCAAAGTATCAAAGGCCGTGGTGTAAAGCGTGGCCCCTTAGTTCCTATAAAAGGATAACAGGACATTTTGGACAATTTGATGCTGCCAACGTTGTGGGAACAGTTTGGGGATGGCCCCTTTCTGTTCTAACATGACTGCGCACCAGCGCACAAAGTAAGGTCCATAGAGACATGGATGAGGGAGTTTGGTGTGGAAGAACTTAACTGGCCTGCAGAGAGTCCTGACCTCAAACCGATAGAACACCTTTGGGATGAATTAGAGTGGAGACTGTGAGCCAGGCCTTCTCCTCCAACATCAGTGTCTGACTTCACAAATGTGCTTCTGGAAGAATGGTCAAAAATTCCCATAAACACAATCCTAAACATTGTGCAAAGCCAGAAGAGTTGAAGCTGTTACAGTTGCAAAGGCTGACATATTAAACTCTACGGATCAAGAATGGGATGTCACTCAAGTTCATAACCCTGTGAAGGCAGACAACAGAATACTTTTGGCAATCTAGTGTATTTAACGAGGACTGCACTCATTATTGATCCTGTTCAGGCATGGAATAAACAGAAGTTATTTAAAGAAAGAAACTCACATTCAAATGTATTTCAGAAAAAAAAGACATACTTTGTCTACTCTCAAACCTGTACAAACACCTGTTTGGTAGTTTATAAGCTGTCCTTTTTATGACAGCTTTCTAAAGCTTAAAGAAAATCATGAGTGTGTCTGTTTGTTTGGTAGAAATGGAAATTTTGAAAGGTCAGGGTGTTTATCAGGCAGGATGGATCCAATGTGAGAAAAAGTTCAGTTGTTTTTTGAGCAACCAGCAGCTGGCCCTCATTCTGCAAGTTTGAGAGCTGAATGTTACATAAAGTTGGGCCCTACTTTTCACAGACACGCCTCTCCTGCTTTAACTAATGTGTCTTGCAGTAGCACCTCCCACAGCCACTGGCATCAGATCCTCCAACTTTGGGACCACCTATGTTGGGTAACTGTACCAGCAGCACCTTTTTACCACTAGCACCAGTCTTTTTTTTTTTTTCCCTCTGTAGATGTAATGTAAGTAACAATTTCTAGAAAATGCACCTGCACCAAGTCAGTAGGAAAGCTTTAAGACTCCTGATACTTATCTTGCCCTCAGCTGCTTCAACTTTGACCAGTCTTGTTTTGATGTGTTTCTTTGAACTGATGGAAATGTAATATTGAATCGTTTGAATTTAATTTTTCAGGTTTACATGTTCAGGATGGGAATGTAAAATGCACAGATGTGTCAGCTCTGCCTTCTGCGGTGTGCAGCAGCACAAGAGAAAGACATGGACACACAGCCCCCTCATCCAGCTTAAAAAAGATTTTTTAAATGAATATGGAGGATACATTATAAGATTAAGTCCATATATGCAGGATACAGTCTTTTTTTTTTATCTTTACAGCAGGCATTTTTTTTCTCTTCACAGTAGAAGAAACAGAAGTGTTATGTGGAATATTTTTGTCTTTCTATACTGTCTCATCTTATTATACTTGACCACATTGTCATATCACAAACAGCTTATCAGATTCACACCAGAAAAGTGAGAAAGTGACACATGGCAGATTTCAGTCACAGTGCATGCTAATCCTGTTGATTTTGAGTATGCTGTTAATCCGCATCATTTCTCTGCAGTGTAACAGATGAGCTGCTCACAGGTGAAAAAACTGTGGTGTCTCTTTGTTAAATATAACTGCCAGTGGCTGTTAGGAAAATCATGTTGATATTTCAGCATATTAACCTATGTTGAACATCCATATATTCACAGCTTATATTTTTGCCAGTAAAGATAGAAGAGAAATTTTACTGACATTAATATTTAATACTTATTTCTTTTGCTTTCCAAGATGTTTCTAAAGCTCTTTCACCACCATATGCAAGTGCTTTTCCTGTTTTTGGAAAGTATTTTTTTAGCATTTGTACCCTATGATTTATGTCATTTTACAATTTTTACAGTGCAAAATTATTTTGCGCAAAAAAACATGCCAAGAATTAGTGTGTAATATGGATTTGGGTCATGTGGCATATTCAGCTCGTTAAGATGCTGCCAAAGTGTGCAAATCTGTTATCAGTCCAAACAGTTGCTTGAGTTTTCTTTTCTTTTTCTTTTTTTTTTTTAAATGTTCTTTGCCTCTATTTTATGTTCCATTTATGTTATTTCATGTTTTAGGTGTCCTCAACATTCTTCTACAAGGGCGCAACTTTAAAAACAAAAAAAACAATCTAAGGACATGAAAAGATGAAATTAGATGGATAGACTAAGGGGCAAATAATAAGTAACTCTTCATCTTTACTGCCTAGATTCTACTGGGACCTGTTGATGTTACTGTTGATGATGGGAAATTTAATCATCCTGCCAGTAGGCATCACGTTCTTTCGAGACGAGAATACTCCTTCGTGGATCATCTTTAACGTGGTCTCGGACACTCTCTTCATGGTCGACTTGGTCCTTAACTTCAGGACTGGCATCGTCAAGGAAGACAACACTGAGATATTACTGGATCCAAGGTTAGAAGAGGGATTTACGTGTGTGTGTGTGTGTGTGTGTGTGTGTGTGTGTGTGTGTGTGTGTGTGTGTGTGTGTGTGTGTGTGTGTGTGTGTGTGTGTGTGAGCGTGTGTGTGTGTGTGGTCTAGAATATCAGCGCAACAGGCCCAATGCCATAAATTTAAATTTGCTCTTCTGGCCATCTGCTGGGTTTGTGTTCAAACAAATTAATGTGTGGGATGTGAAAAGGTGATGTGGGGCCAGTGGCATAGCTTTGTTCAAATCCCAGTGTTTTCCTGTTGAATATTGATGAGGAGGGTTTCATGCCAAGCAAATGTTGAACTCTCTTCCACGAGACTAGACTGCCAAATGAGGACTGACACTGGTCTTCCATCTCACTCTAACTCAGGGCGATCCGCCAGAAATACCTGAAGAGCTGGTTTCTAGTGGACTTTGTGTCATCCATCCCAGTGGATTACATCTTCCTGATGGTGGACAGTCTGGACTCAGAGGTCTACAGGACAGCCAGGGCACTGCGCATAGTCCGTTTCACCAAAATCCTGAGCCTGCTTCGGCTCCTGCGCCTGTCCAGGCTCATCCGTTACATCCACCAGTGGGAAGAGGTGAGAAGCACAAACACAGATATTTGTAAAAAAGATTTTGCTCCCAGCTTATTTAATATTGAAGGCATGACCCATCACAAGCCCCTTTTGTATGAAATAGCATGTTTTGAGGACAGAGGTCCCCTTATTTTGGATGCATTGCTGATTAAGAAGCTTTTTGAGATAAAAACCTAAATCCCCATTTGCTCTCTTTATCCACACTTATTTTAACCTCTTCTTTCTTTCTTCTCAGATCTTCCATATGACCTATGACCTTGCCAGTGCTATGGTAAGGATAGTAAATCTAATTGGCATGATGCTGCTGCTGTGCCACTGGGATGGCTGTCTCCAGTTTTTGGTCCCCATGCTGCAGGACTTCCCTCCTGACTGCTGGGTTTCCAAGAACCTGATGGTGGTGAGCGTCTGTGTTATTTTTAATATGTTTTCGGCGAATGACTTTATTGTCAGATAAACAGACGCAGGACGTGGCGTTTGGGCTGAGCTGAGTGAGTCACACAAGGCCCTATCTGGGATTGTTTGAACAGCATGTGCAATATTTGTTTGAGATTAAAGCAAACCACTGCTTCTGAAAAGACTCGGTGTTTATCAGATTTGACATGCTTTGCTCCTTATCTGTGTTAATTGGCTCATGCAGCAACATGTCCAGTTGGATTGAGATTGACTATAATTAAAGACCTCCTAGAGATCAGGTGTAGGTGTGAATGAGCTCAATCAGTGGAAGGCCTGGGGACCTGCTGGAGATTTTGCATGAAGGCATACAAACTCAGATATTCAGCTGCATGAAAAGCTGACTCATGTCTCACAGTTGCCTATGTGATGGTTGCTAAGCAGATTGATGCTGGGATTTTCCCCAGAGAAGGTCCCTTCATCCATTGGACCATTAAAATCTTAGTATAATTGGAGTCTCTCTCTCTCTCTCTCTCTCTCTCTCTCTCTCTCACACACACACACACACACAAATAGAGGCGGCTCATTTTATTGGCAGTCTTTAGAACATATATTTAATAATGCAAGGTGACGGCCCTTTTATTGTCTTATATGTAGTGCAGCCATTCAGTTTTATGATTTTGATCAGCACAATGGGCTTTGACAGTTAAATTGCTCTCCTGCAATATGTTATATCTCCACTGTATTTTCTAAAGTGAGCAATTCAGAGGGGAAAAGGCTCCCATAACCTGACTAAAATAAGAACAGTTCAAGGCCGCAGTGTCTTGGTAATTAACACTTGAAACTTGTATTCCTCTGTCACCCTTCCTTTCCGTCTTCCACTCACAGAACGACACATGGGGCGTGCAGTACTCTTATGCTCTGTTCAAAGCCATGAGCCACATGTTGTGTATCGGCTACGGTGCCCAGGCTCCAGAGGGGATGACTGATGTGTGGCTCACCATGCTCAGTATGATCGTAGGCGCCACCTGCTACGCCATGTTCATCGGCCATGCCACCGCTCTGATCCAGTCCCTAGACTCATCACGACGACAGTATCAGGAAAAGGTGAAACATGACTCTCATTTATGAGCGTGGTACGAGTGTGGGTATGTCTCACTAAGTACATCTACATTTTAAATTGAGGTGTCAGATTTAAAATGACACCTCAGAGGTCAGAGGCTGTATATGACCTATGGGTCACAATTTGATCTGAAGTGGGCGAAACCAGTAAAACCACTAGATGAAAACCAATAAGAAAAATGCTTTGTTCCTTTACAGAACAAATGTAAAACACCCTGAGACATCAGAAGAAAAATAAACAGAATTTCAAAGATATTCAGTCACTCTACTTAAAGTATGGCTACTTGATTTGTAATGCAAACCTCTGGCTCGAATGACACGAAGACTCTCATTATGTGATTGATTCTTAATGACTTGCAACACAGTGCTTCCATGTAAAGCCCAAAACCTTTGCCCTCCTCCTCTAAAATCTTTTGCTCTTTGCAAAGCCATAAGCCTGGGCTGGTTCTGGCCTGTAGGAATTAAGATGACTCCATTAGTTTAAACATTGAACTTTGTTCAGTATATTTCTGTCTGGAGATTCAACTGTTATTATGAGCTGTAGGCTAGTTTTTGCATTAATTAGTCCATTAATCCTGAAGTTCTGGAACAATGGTGCTAAGAAAAACAATTTAAAATGAGACAAAAAGGCTGCAAATGCAAATGAGAGCCCCAAACCATCAAATGTTTGGTATTTTCTTATTAATCATGATTTAAATACTCCTACATCATTTTCAATATAAGGACTACTCTACTAGTCCACAGTGGTTCCCAAACTGCAGGGCATAAGGGGTGCAAGGGGGAGCATAAATGACCAAGACGGGGAAAAAAAGTTTAGTAAATATGAGTTATGTTGGAAAAATAAACAAGTTTGCTAATGTTATCACAGTGACCCACAGTTACACACACACACACACACACACACACACACACACACACACACACACACACACACACACACACACACACACACATAGGTCCTTTTCATTGTTAATGATTGATAATTGTGGGAGGCATGAACTTTTTTAGCTTCTAATGGGGACATGCCAGAAAAAACTTTGATAACCTCTGCGATAGTGTTTCCCAACTTGGGGGATGCACCCACCAAGGAGTTCATGAGATAAACCAGAGAGTTCAAAAGAGGGGGAAAAAAAAACACATTTAAGTGTATTTTTAAAGCCTGTAAATGAAGCATTTGAGAAGACAGACACAAAAATTCTACTGCATGATAAATATCCACTGCCTGGCCAAAATAAAAAAGTCGCCACCAAAAAAAAAAGGTCACACACTAATATTTCGTTGGACTGCCTTTAGCATGCATCTGCTGTGGCATTGTTTCGAGAAGCTTCTGCAATGTCACAAGATTTATTTCCATCCAGTGTTGCATTAATTTATCACCAAGATCTTGCAGTGATGATGGCAGATTCTGACCACTGCACAAAGCCTTCTCCAACACATCCCAAAGATTCTCAATGGGGTTGAGGTCTGGACTCTGTGGTGGCCAATCCATGTGTGAAAATGATGTCTCATGTTCCCAGAACCACCCTTTCACAATTCGAGCCCAACGAATCATGGCATTGCCATCTTGGAAAAAAATCAGTTGATGGAATAACCTGCTCATTCAGTATATTCAGGTAGTCAGCTGACCTCATTCTTTGAGCACATAATGTTGCTGAACCTAGACCTGACCAACTGCAGCAACCCCAGATCATAGCACTGCCCCCACAGGCTTGTACATTAGGCACTAGGCGTGATGGGTGCATCACTTCACCTGCCTCTCTTCTTACCCTGATGCACCCATCACTCTGGAACAGGGTAAATCTGGACTCATCAGACCACATGACCTTCTTCCATTGCTCCAGAGTCCAATCTTTATGGTCCCTAGCAAATTGAAGTCTTTTTTTCTGGTTAGCCTCACTGATTAGTGGTTTTCTTAAGGCTACACAGCTGTTCAGTCCCAATCCCTTGAGTTCCCTTCACATTGTGCATGTGAAAATGCTCTTACTTTCACTATTAAACATAGCCCTGAGTGATACTGTTGTTTTTCTTCGATTTGATTTCACCAAATGTTTAAGTGATCGCCGATCACGATCATTCAGGATTTTTTTTCCGGCCACATTTCTTCCTTGAAGACGATGGGTCCCCATTATCCTTCCAGTTTTTAATAATGCGTTGGATAGTTCTTAACCCAATTTTAGTAGTTTCTGCAATCTCCTTAGAGGTTTTCTCTACTTGATGCATGCCAATGATATGACCCTTCTCAAACAGACTGACATCTTTTCCACGACCACACGGTGTGTCTTTCGACATGGTTGTTTAAGAAATGAGAAGCAACTCATTGCACCATTTGGGGTTAAATAACTTGTTGCCAGCTGAAAGATAATCACCCCTGCAATAATTATCCAATAGGAGGCTTGTACCTGTTTGCTTAGTTAAATCCAGGTGGCGACTTCTTTTTTTGGCCAGGCAGTGTAAGTGTATAATGAATTAGTGTAATTTATGTTGTACAGTTAAAAGTAATATTACAGTGCTGTGAAAAATATTTGCCCTCTTCCCGATTTTTGTCTTATTTTGTATATATTTGTCACACTTAAATGATTCAAATGATGCTGACCAAAAAGAACACAAAGGCTCGTCTCACCTTTACCAAAAAACATCTTGATGATCCCCAAGACCTTTGGGAAAATATTCTGTGAACTGATGAGACAAAAGTTGAACTTTTTGGAAGGTTTAAGTGCTGTTACATATGGCATAAAGCTAACACATCATTTCATTAAAGAACCACATACTAAGAGTCAAACATGGTGGGGGTAGTGTGATGGGCTGGGGCTGCTTTGCTGAACTATGAGTTCTGTTCTCTACCAGAAAATCCTGAAGGAGAATATCTGGCCATCAGTTCATGCCCTGAAGCTGTAGTGCATTCGGGTTGTGCAGGAGGACAATGATCCAAAACACACCAGCAAGTCCACCTCTGAATGGCTCAAAAAAATAATTAAATAAATGAAGGTTTTGGAGCGGCCTCGTCAAATTCTGGACTAAAATCAGACTGAAATTTTTTGGTATGACCTTAAACAGGCCTGATCTCAAAAACCATCCAGTGTGGCTGAATTAAAGCAATTCTGCAAAGAAGAATAGGCCAAAAATTCCTTCACAGCGATGTGAAAGACTCATTGCCATTTATCACAAACACTTGATTGCAGTTCTTGCTGCCAAGGGTTATTAGTTTAGGGGGCAATTACTTTTTTGCATAGTGCGAGGTAGGTTTGGATAGCTTTTTTTCCCCTTAATTAATGAAATCATCATTTAAAATCTGCATTTTTTATTTACTCAGATTATCTTTGTCTGATATTAAGATCTGTTTGATGATCTGAAATATGTAAGTGTGACAAAGTGGGCAAACACCTTTTCACAGCACTGTATGCCTATGAAAATGTCCACATTGTTAAAGAGATGCACAAAAATCTCTGCTAACTCTCCACTGGAGCTGTGAGTCAACATTTATAGATTTGAAAATTATGGTTGTTCAATGTTACACCTCTCTGTGATTGTGGAAAATAATGATGATGACGATGGTTTACTTTCTAACATTTATAGATCTCATTATTGAATAAAGGTTTGAGTATGTGCTCAGGCACTGACTCACACACAGCCACAAACATATTAAACTGGGGTCACATGAGAAGTTGACTCTTTTAAAAGACAAAAATTTTGGTAGAATTTCTAAGGGAGGTATTTGCACAGTGGCAATGGCAACAAATCACATTATGTACCTTTCTTTGTACACTGAATGTGTTTGTGCCTTTGTTATTGCAGTACAAGCAAGTGGAGCAGTACATGTCGTTCCATAAGCTCCCGGCAGATGTTCGGCAGAAGATCCACGAGTACTACGAGCACCGCTTCCAGGGAAAAATGTTCGATGAAGAGAACATCCTGGGTGAACTTAGTGAGCCGCTTAAAGAGGTAATAAATTCACAAACACCCACACTATCACACAAATGCTCCATTCATGCCTGCAGCAGATCTCTGACTCCTGTCTTTATCCCTTCTTCCTCTTCGTTTAGGAGATAGTCAGCTTTAACTGCCGCAGCCTGGTTGCTAACATGCCGCTGTTCGCCAACGCTGATCCCAACTTTGTGACCGCCGTACTGACCAAGCTCCGCTTTGAAGTTTTTCAGCCATCAGACTTCATCATCCGTGAGGGCACAGTTGGACGTAAGATGTACTTTATCCAGCACGGACGAGTCAGTGTGCTGACCCGTGGCAACAAGGAGACCAAGCTGAGTGATGGGTCTTATTTTGGAGGTGAGGATGCTTTGGGGACTTGTTAAACAAAAATAAGGAGGCGTTTGACGGTAGAGTAGAAGATGAAGATGGTGATAGTTTATTCAGTGGTTGGTTTTGCAAAACTACTAAATGTACTGCAATTTCCCCTATGGAACTGTTTCTCCTCTCATTGTCAGAGATCTGCTTATTGACTCGAGGACGAAGGACAGCCAGTGTCCGTGCAGACACATATTGCCGTTTGTACTCTCTCAGTGTGGACAGCTTTAATGAGGTTCTGGAAGAACACCCGATGATGCGGCGCGCCTTTGAAACTGTCGCAGCTGACCGACTGGACCGTATTGGTAACTTGTGGTTTTCTGATTGCTACATACATTTTCTCACCATCTTGTATGTCCATTCACTATCTGTTTTTTTTAACAATGACAATGCCAAATACTTATCCCTGCAGTTATCCCAGACCCTTTGTTAGGATTGTTCAAACAGCTGAAAGGTCAGGAATCCCCTTTGAAAAGAAACTGCAAGAATTAAAAGTTGAAAATAATTAAAGAATAGAAATATTCTTCATAAAAAACAGAAAATGCTTGAGGCTAGAATTCTAGCTAGATGACAAGTTTACCTTCTTTAACATCATTCCTTTATGCCTATTTTTTTCACACTTAATATCTCAGGTTACAAAGACATCTTTGAGGATTTTATTTTGTTTACATTTGCTCTTTCTTTTTCTCCTCTGCAGGCAGGAAGAACTCCATGCTCCTGCGGAAGTCGTCCCAGGGTGGTTCTCTTGGTGGCAGTATGGGTCGTGGTGGAGGCCGGGGTGGAGGGGGTCCAGGAGCTGGAGGTGGCATGACAGCAGGTGGTCTGGGTTCCTGTGACAGCATGCTGGTGCAGCAGATTGTTAAACACGACAGCATGCCAGCCATGCAGGATGCCATCGCAGCCGCTGCTGCAGGAAGAAGTGGCACCGTGTCTCCTCGGCCTCGCCCTGTCATCTGGGCACCGCTGGTCCATGCTCCCCTGCAGACTGCAGCTGCCACAAGTAATGTAGCCATTGCCCTCATGCACCAGCAGCAACAGCAACAGCAGCAGCTTCAGCAACTGCAGCAGCAGCATGCTCTTGGAGGGGCTTTTTACCTGCCCTCCCCTCTCATTTCCCCGTCTCCCTCCTCCTCTTTCCCTCTTTCTCCTCCTCGTGCTCCTGTGTTGCAGCCCCTTCGCCCCTCTGTGAGCTCTCTCATTGGGATGATGGCAATGGGAGGAATGGGTGGTTTGTCTCCAAGAGGAGGATTTCCCACCTCTCCCTCAACCATGGGCCCTCCTGGTGGGGTGACATCGCCCCCTATTGCTAAAACTCCACCCACTCCAGCCTCCTCTGTCCCAACTTCTGCCCAACAAGGAAGAAATCTCCATTACAGCCTCCGCCTTCAGGCTGATCATCCCTCAGGGATTTCTGGATCTCTGGGAACCCCAACAGGGGGAGGACCAGCCCCACCACCCCACAAGGCATCAGCTACCAACCCTCCTGCCTCCAGTGGCCCATCAGATGGCAACACTTCTGTTACAGCTCAGCAAGGTGCAAAAGAGGCTCTGTTACGTCATGGAGGAAACACTCCACAGGGTCTCCCAGCATTGGGAAGGCTCACCCAGGAGGCCAGGCTGCTGTCAGCCTCACAGCCCACCCTGCCTCATCGTTCTTGGGCTGGAGTACAGCCTCACCCTCCTCTTCATCGGAAGGCCTCTGGTGGTAATTTATTAGCAGCTCCCTTTCTGGCAGGGCAATTAGCCAGGGGAAGCAGTGCAGGCCTGTTGACCTCTAATCCATCAGTGCAGCTGGTGACAAATATGCCATTTAATGCACAAACACAAGCACAGGGCACAGTTCCTGTCCAGCCCACTATAGCACAGTCTGCAGCTCACACTGCCTCTGTACCCACAGCTGCACACATGCCTTCTGCAGTTTCTGTGCCAGCATCTATCTCTCCTCCAAAGCATACCCCACTCTCCTCTGCAACCCCTTCCCCTGCACCCACTCCTTCATCTCCTACACCTATTCTCTCCCAGACACCTCGCCCAAAACCAATCCCAATGACCCCTTCCCGCTCCTCCTCTCCTCCTCTCTGCTCCACCCCTCCATCAGCAGGAACAAGCCCACTGTCATTCTCTTCAACTCCTCGTCCCAAACCGATTCCTACACCCTCCTCCCGCTCGTCCTCTCCCTCTCCATCTTCCACACCACCTCCATCCTCTGTTTCTACCCCTGTTCCACTACCTCAGCCTTACGGGACCAAATCCTCACTTACATCCTCCTCTCCCCCTTCCTCTTTGGTTTCTTCGTCTTCTCCACCCCATCCCCAGAGCCCCAGAGCCAAGGCATCTAACACACCACCTTCTGCTTCTCCATTGTCTGGGGCCAGCCCTGTCCTGACTCCAGTCCCTTCTCCCACTCAAACATCCCGCACCCGAACATCTACCCCCTCCCAAACTACAACTCCCTCCCAAACACCTGCCAGCACTAATGTGCCAACGAAGGTAACTTTTTCAGTTCATCCTGTAAAGCAAACATCTCCTGTCCTTACTCCAAGCTCCACTGCCAAACAAATCATATCCACAACCTCCTGCTCAATAACTTTATGCCCAAACCAGAGCTCCCCTAACTCCCCCTCTCTTTCTACCCCCTCCTCCACGACCACTACCAGCAGCTCTCCTTGTGTCCAGTCGGCCTCTTCTAACCCCCCAAAACAATTACCAAGCACCGTGGCTGCCCCTACCCAGTCCTCAAAACTCAATACACCCTCCACCCCTGTCCAGACCTCACAAGCATCCACCACTGCACCCACCCAGTCAGCACTTGCAGACTCCCCTGCCAAATCCACCTCCCCTAAAGGTGGACAAAAAGACCCTCAGCTGTCACTCAGCAAAAAAGACTCAGAGGGACTACGACACAAGCTGCCCGCCAACATGTAGAAAAAAAATTTAAATTAAAAAAAAAAAAAAAAAAATGAGGAGGTAAACCTCATAGGATGTTGGACTTTGTGTTGTGGCGGGTACCTGAATAGCAGAGCCATGGATATGCAGAGTTGTGTCAAACCTGGCACCAGACAACAAATGATCTCATGAGGACAGGTAGTACATGTCGTTTGCATTCACTCTAGGATGTGATTGTCTTAGAACATCAGGTGTTCATGTGACTCACAGCCAAGCCATCGATCAAGGAGAAAGACTTTATGTGGCTGTGGAGCGATTGATAAGGCAGAGTCTAAAAAAACATCCAAATGTATACATACATATCTGTGTTAGTGATTGTTGGAGCAAGCGGGGGAGCTGAAGTGGAAATATGCTGCAGTGTATCTACACAATAAAACTGGATGGAAGCAATGGCTGAGAGTCTGAAAAATATTTTTAAAAAATAGTTAATGAAAAAAAAGCAATACTTGTGAAGCATTTTTCTCAGTAATTTAACAGGAAATTTCCTTGACAATAATAATGAATGTGGGAAGATAATAATCATTTTGCTGTTGGAAAGAAAGTCAATTATGATGTCAAGATGCAGGCAATAGAGCAGATACTTCCTGGTTTCCAGCTCCAACTCCCTCTTGCCTCCCATTCTTCACCAAAGTGTAATATTTTCTCATCAGAATAATAATAATTATACTGATATAGCGTTTGAAAAGCACTGTAAAGTCAATATTAATATTAATTTGAATAATTAGGAGCAGTCCACTTGTAGTTTTGTTGTCCCAGGTGTGTGGTGTTTAGTTTTTGAACAATACAAACCTTTTAAACCTACATGTTCACTTTAACAGCTTCTGTAAATTGTATTTTTTTTTTCTGCGTGTGTGTGTGAGTGTGTGTGTGTGTGTCACACACAATACTGCTCAGCTGTGCACTGTGGCTGACTCGATTTTTTTTTTTTCCACCCGTCTCACTGTACTGTAAATACGTGCCTCTCTGTGGGTCTGTTGTGTGCTTTCTCACTCCTCGGTCTCTTTGTCTTTCATCTCTCGCCTGTCTAGCTGCCTTTCATCTGATTTCACAGCTCTGGTCGCTAACTGTTTCTTTGACGCTCACAGACTCACTCCCTTTCTCTCAGTTTGCCCGACACTTTGCTCTCTGCTGCCGTCAGCCTCATGTTCAATTAGCGGTCTCCTTCTTCTGTCGCCCTATGACACTGTTTCAGCACAATTTCCAGTGATGTTTGATGTTTTCTGTGGGTAGCAACAAGGCATTTCTGTCTTAATCCCTGATACCATGTTGCCTAGACTATATATTTAAGGACCAAATGTTTTATTTTTTATTTATCACAGCTTTAGTTTTTGGAAAGAAAAGACAGCTAATAGTGCTGTCAAACTGATGATCATGAGCGTGGCATTGAGGATGATGATTCTGCTTGTGATGATGATGCTGACAAGATGATGATTATGGTGGTGTATATCTGGATGTAAGAATAAAGTGGATTTAGATATCATCTTGTTAAGTGTGTTGAGTCGTGAGCTTATTGTGTGTGTGTGTGTGTGTGTGTGTGTGTGTGTGTGTGTGTGTGTGTCCAGTCTGGCAGAGTTAATTTAGATTTGAAACTGTATTGAATCCATAATTTTTGGAACATTTAAGCAGAAATATTACGCGGGCATTCATGACTAACACCCCCCCACACACACAAACTCAAGCAATGTGAAATAATTATATAGTTTAGTGCCACAAAATTATGGAAAAAAAAAAACCCTGAACACTGTCAAAAGTGACCTCTTCAGTAATGAGTGCGTTGTGTTTTTGTAAATGTGTTGTTTAATTATCCTCGGAGCTGTGACTGGGCCTGAAACCAGGAGTCAAAACACTCCCACACAACTGTGAAATTTTTGACCAGAAAAGTACAAAGATTGTCTCACAGATTTTCTGGGGTTTTTTTGTTTGTTTGTTTGTTTTATTTTGCAGCTCAAATATATTTTGCATTGTGATTTTTTTTTCATCAAAAAGGTGTAAATGATCCCATAAATACAATTCTCAGGAAAGTACCAGCATAATTTGTATAAATAATCAAATTTAAAACTCTAATTGTCTTGTAGTATATCCGTATTTTGCAACTATAGGTTGTAAAAAATTTTAAACCTTATTTTGGGGGGATAAACTCAAAGTTTTTTCCTTATAGTTTTTTTTTTTTTTCAGATTTTAGTGGCAATCCACAGTGTAATCATTTTCTGATGGCTGCTTCGAGCAGGATAGTGTGCCATGTCACAAAGCTTAAATCATCTCAAACTGGTTTCTTGAACATAACAATGAGTTCACTGCACTCACATGACTTCCACAGTCACCAGCTCTCAATCCAATAGGGCACCTTTGGAATGTGGTGAAATGGCAAATTATCATCATGGGTGTGCAGCCAACAAATTTGCAGCAACTGTGTGACACTGTAATGTCAATATGGTCCAAAATCCCTGAGGAATGCTTCCAGCACATTGTTGGATATGTGCCATGAAGAATTAATGCAATTCTGAAGGCAAAAGGGGGTCCAACTCGGTACTAGCAAGGTGTGCCTAATAAAATGGATGGTGAGTTTTTAAGACAAAAAAAAAACATTTACTATTGGGTGACCTGAGAGCTTCTAATAAGTTTTTCTTTTTCAGATTGGGATGTGATGAGCTTATCATATGTTTTTCATGTAAAATCCTTAAATTAGTAACAGTCAGCAAAATGCCAGATGTACATTATTATATACAAGACGCAGAAATTAGACAGTGCAAACTCCAAACGTGCCTTAAAATTCAACTCAAGCACAGAAAATAAACAAAAATCAGCTACTGCTACTTCCTTTCACTGCCACTATCTGCCAGTTTTATTTCCTGTTGAATAGATTACTTGGATGGATTATCCGTCCACAGAGTATCACTTGAGGCCCGACTTGGACTTGACCCCTGTGATTCAGACTTGGAGTCATACATGATCTCTGAGGCTTTAGGACTGAAGGTTTAGTGATTCAGGCCCAGCGCTGTGCAGTATAACCTTTACCTGCGTGGGATGTGTCTCTCCTCAGCCACCCATTCTAGCTCTGCTGCTGCTGCCTGCTGCTCATGGATCCCCAACCCTAATCCTGTACCTCTCCGCAGAGGGCAGGCACACTCACATTCAAGGTTAAGCTTGTGAATGTGGGGACACTTAAATCTCTGCCGCTCTTGAGAGGAACTAAATGAATATCCGCCTTCATGAGGGTGGATTACATTCTCACTGATATACCTGCTAACTTTCTGTCTCTCGCATATATTTCCCCTCCCCTCTCATTACAGCCCAAGAGGTTTTCAACAGCTCTTCAGCCTCTGTGGGTGTCAGAGAGGGAATTATTTTTCACATCTACGAGTTAAGAGGCATTACCATATTGGATTTGCACTTGTTTTTATTTGCACTGTGTTTAAATAGCCCCTGCAGAGTCTCACAAAGCAGCATTAATGTTTTGGTAAAAGGATGAGTGCCTCCTTGTAAACATTTCAGCGTTTTAGCACCTGTACTGGCATTTTAATTGAGAGATTAATTGAGAGAGAGGTGTGAGGCTGGAGAAAGCGGAAAGAAATGTGCTTCTAACCCATTGGCGGTTCTAGGGGCGGGGCCACAGGGTCATTGGCCCCATCTGAAATCTGATTGGCCCCCTGAAGTGCCCCTGTCCTGTCACTCATCTGTCCTTTGTCCGAGAGCGAGGATCAAATTAGAGGTGGATGCAATTCCATGCTGAAACACCAGTAGCGCTAATGAGCCAATATAGGAATGCTCAGTGTGAATAAAGCTTACAGAAGAAAGAGAAGATTTGAACGCTCTCGCGGAGAAAGTTTTTTAACCGGCAACCGATGCCAGTCTACATTTTGAGGAGTTTGTTGGTAATAAGTCATAAATCCCTTTTTGCTCACAGCTGTCACATAGCGTAAGTCTGACAAACATTAATTTAAGAGGCAAAGTTAGTTAAGAGTAATGTTAACTGAGGCCCTACTTGTGTTTGGACATGAATGTTAGCATTTCACTAATTCATGTACTTTGTAATTTGCATTTGTGTGTTAACATTAACTATAATGTTTGGCAGTGACAGAGAAGAATATGAAAAGAAAGGGTCAGTCTCAGGCGGGAATTCAGCAGTTTTTGAGCAGAGTGAGTCTGCCAGCTGAAAATGAGCAGGGTGAGAGGAGGGAGAGAGGAGGGAGAGAGCAGCAGGACACAGCAGACCAGAGGCTGGTCAAGAGCAGAGCACCTCCAGTCCCTTTTCATCAGGTCAGAAATCATTTAGGGAGAGCAACAACAGTTAATGCTGTAATGTATGAAACTTCTGATATTGTTATTTAGTGAAATGGCACATAAGTTCACTGAATCACCTCATGGTGATAAGATTTACCATAACTTTAATGTAATGGCTTTAATTTTTATTGGTCCGTATATCACCACATCTACCACAAATACTTGGCAACTCTATGAATACTGTGGCCCCTTGATGCCCCTTACTTAGAAAAATCCTAGATCCGCCACTGTTCTAACCACATTTATACACTTACACAATGAAGCAGAGCAGGTTTGGAGGCCCTCAGTTCAGCAGACAGACTCGAGCCTGCCGGTGATAAAGTGGCCACTAGATGGCGACGACACTCTAATAATCAGGTGAGCACATTAGGAAAAACGAGCATCTTGAGAGATAGACGCATGCATGTTTGAATATGTTTCTCTAGAGTAACGCGAGAACAGGCGAGCCATTAAAGCGATGACAGTCTGTGAAGTGAAGAGGAGAACCCAGTGTGGAGCCAGGAGCGTAAACGAGGTTAATAAAGGCAGACCAGCCTGGATTACCAGCCATGAATAGAGGCGGGGGGGATGAACAGGACTTGTAATTGCCGCTTGTAACCTAGGCTCGGAAATAGACTTAGAGGGAAGTCTTCCTGCTGGAAACTAACCAGCCTAACAGGCTATTTGCGAAGGCAACTTTGATTATTTGAATTCTCATTATTCTATAATACACAGTGACAGCAGTCAGCCAACAAGCAGATTAAAGGGCATTTATTTTTTTGCTTCCGATATTAAAAGCAATGTAATGTCTGTCTCACAGGCTGTCAGTCCGGACATAGACTCGTGCTGCCTTCTCAGAGTGCTTCCTCTGAATATTGTTAGATTAGGTGGTGCACCTAAAGAATGTTTTGTACCTAAGTAATCTTTTTAAAATTTATATTTCATGGTTTACGATCTAAAACTCCCTTACTGATTAATTACATTTCACTCCATTAAGTCTACTGGGAGTTTTTCAAAAAAAAAAAAACTTGTACACCCAAAACATATGATCAGTTTATAAAATACCCCCCAGTGTGACCACACCAAAAGATTAAAATGTATCAGTAAAAATAATCCAGTAATCGGACCTGGTACATTTCTTTATGAACACCTTTCTTTTCTTTCTTTCTTTTTTCCAGAAAATACTAAAATTCTGTGACTGTGTGTTACATATTGTAATGAATTTAAAATAATAGAAAAACTAGAATAACAATTTTTGAAGCAGCAGCTTTTCAAGCATTTTGGGAGGTCCCGACCCTCAGTTTATGAGCCACTGTATAGTCTTATGTGGGGGAAAAGGTGCATTTATGTAGCGCGTAACATGTTATTCTGGTAGCACAACCACAGCACAAGCACAGATTTAGTGTGTGTATGTATGTATGTATGTGTGTGTGTGTGGGGGGGGGGGGGGGGGGGCAATGGGTGGGCTCACCACAAAATTATATATAGACTTCCTGCACCTTCACTGCAAAACCCACCGACGCACACTCCAGGAGCTACAGTAGATGAGGATAAGACTGAAGCTTTGAAAGAGCGAGGTGATTCCCATAACCACTTCAAACACGAGGCGCAGGCTTATACGCAAGTCTTGAAAGTTCAGTAGGGAAATGAGGCTGCTGTTTAGTGTCTGTGGCTGTGTCACAAAAAAATATACCCCACTGTTCTCTCTCTGGAAAAAAATGTTCATAAATGAACTGCTGTGTTTTGCACTTCAGCAGATTATAGCTTATACTTCTTTTTTCTCTCTCTTAACTGATTCACTGATTCACCAAAAGTCCTTTTAAAAAGTCCCTTTACAGTTGCCCTTTGTAGACACCACATTGGATGTGACACATCCTCTATACGAGTTTCATTTATCATATTCGTTTCCGTTTAACTTGAATCATCTATCAGCATATGTCCTTGCCTTTAATTGGAGTTGGTACCCTTTCTCTTGGCTGTCTTCCACTTCTCCATCCCTGGTCACCTCCAGATGACTTCTCAGGGAATATTGCTGAGTCATGATGAGGGCGAGAGGGGGCGATGTTTCGACTCAAAATACTTGAACCTGTGGCAAGTGTTCTGCGCAAATAGGCAGATATCCTTCAATCCGCTTTCAGCGCCCACTGTGCTCTGCTTACCTTTGCACGGTGATGCCCAGAGGAGAGAAGGGGAGGAGCGGGGTCTCCAAACCTGCCCACCTTTCTCCTCCCTCCGCTACTGACAGCTCGACAGACACCGCTGCTGGCCTATCGCACCAGAGCCGGACCCCCTCTGGTCCTTTCTCTCCCTCCCTCTGTGCCCTGCCCACCCCGGCGGTCTCCTCTCCAGCCCTGCCAGAGCCAATCCGCGACTGGGTGTAAGTAGGGCAAGCCGCTTCCTGGTTCTCAGAAAGGAGGAGCTGGGAGTCGGAGTGGGCCAGCGGAGGCAGAAGACAGGGGGTCAGAGCAGCCCAGAGAGCCGGCGGTCTGCAGAAAGAAGCGAAGGGAGCTAGAACAGGGAGAGGAAAAAAAAAAACGCCGACGCACAATTTGGCGAGTAATAAAACCTCGCAGGTGTCGAGCCGAGGACTACAGGGGCGGCGAACCCCCCCCCGCCCCGTTCGCCCCCTCCAGGCGAAGAAGAAGCAAGAGCTGGAAGCATAAAAAATAAATATAAGAAGTAGAAGTCTGCAAGGTGGGAAGGAATAATCCAGGAAGTGTGGAGGACGGTCAGGTGGGAGGCGACGAACCAGGACAGGTGACACACCGGCACTCAGGTAACTATTCACCTGTCTGCCTTCGAAATGACAGCAAACTAGAACAAACCTGAAAGGTAAATGTTGTTTAGGAGACATGTTTTGCCGTGACAGCACCGGCTTGCCTCAAGCGCTTGCGTCCCTCCTCCCTCCTTCCCGGTTCTGATCGGGGTCACGGGAGGACTAAACACGTCACGGCTATTGAGTAACTCCCGTCGACATTTATTAAGCGGTTTCGGTTTACTTTTTGAAGCGCACAAAATAACACACAGTCTCGTGGTTTCTTTGCGGGGGGAGAAGCAGGTGCTGCAGCCGCTGTTTGATACGTGCGTCTGTGCGCGGCGGCCAGGTGAGCGATAGAGAGCGGGGTCGCCGGGTACATTTCTGGAGACTGGGCTGCTAATTATAGCCGAGAACACCGGCTGACATCCAAAACCTATAACCTGTTCTCACGCACATCACCTGCCTCTCTGCGCCGCTCTCGGGCACGCAGTACAGTGGATCTGCTGGATTTAGTCTCTTGCACCTAAATGATCCACCCTCAGTGGTCTGTTAATCATCATCATCATCATCATCCTCCCCGTGGCGCACCCAGTGTTTTATTTTAATCCTGTCACAATCCTGTGTTACAAAGGCTGTAATGTTAGGTTAAGGTTTCAGCCTGCATCGTGGGTGGAGAGGGCTGTCATACCAGTGGGCTTCTGTATGTGTATGTGTGTGTGTGCCGTTGAAGAGGTAACTGTGTTGCTGACTTGCCCCTCTGACAGACCGGCCTAACAAGCTCAACTGGCTTGGGTTTGGTTTCCCTGTGTTGTGAGCAGCTTGTTTGGTTAAATCTTTAGGTGCCCTTGCAGGCAGTTAAAGCCTCATGAAGATTCCAGGCTCAGGTGTTACCAAAGCCTTTTTATTGTCTTCCTTCTGCCTCACTTCTCTGTCTATGAGGGGCAAGAGTGGGAGGCTGTGAAACCAGGGAGAGAAAGTAGCAAAAGACAAGCAGGAGACCATGAAAGACAGCCTGGGTACTTTCTGTTTTCATTTAGTCTGTGTCTCTATGAACCAGTTACCACCATCATGTGACAGGGCATTTCTAACACTTATACTGGGCTGGCTCTGCACATGGAAGAACCATCAGGGGTTTTGAAATAATTTCTTAAAGCCAGCTCTGTTTGCCCTAATGTTGTCTGCAACATAATTAGACATCTGCGCTTCATCCCTCGTTCTCGCTGTCCTAACATGACCTCCATCCTGGCCTGCTGTCTACACGCCTGCTTCTTGAAGCCTCGGTCATTTCATCATCGTGTTTAGTCTGAATCTGCAGGTACATGAATACATATTCACTGTCCTTCATTTACAGAGCTGGGGACATTAAAAAAAAAATGCCCTCATCACTTCTGCGTGGTATGTTGCTAATCATGTTCATCTAAAAGATATGTGTGTGTAGGGGTGGGTGGGTGTGTGTGTGTGTGTGCGTGTGTGTGGGCTTTCCCAACCCTACTTACAGTTGGAGAACTTCTTTTCCGAAGAAGTCAAAGTAGGAAGCAGTTGGTTTCTGTCGGTGATTTTTTTTTTTCTGTTCTTCTGCAAGAACTCCCCACTCCACTCTAAATTACATCTGGTGCATCATATGATAACTTGTGGGTGTGCAAATGTGTGTGTGCTTATCCACATGCACCGTAGCTAACCCAACATATTTGACAGAACAAAAAACGAAACAGGCGTTAGTCAGCACCTTGTTTTATCTTTATCAATTGATCAAAACTCCTGTGCTTGTTCGTGCACCGTTTGGTTAAAGGTAATAATATAGTTAAATCTGCAGGCATTGTGTTCTTTGATATTATTGGGCAAAAATCAATAACAGGCTCTCATATTGTGATTCAAGTGCTCTAAGAGAGAGCGACACTCCCGCACCTCCTCGGAGCTTTGTTTTCAGCTTTTAGCTTTTTTTAAAATCTAGACTATGACAGGAAACGAGTTACAGGTATTTTATAGACCAGATCAAGAGAGTAACACAGAGCAGTATAAAAAGTGAAAATTAGCAAAAGTAAGGCAGAGTGATGTATTCAGTTTAAAGCAGAAGGTTTAAATTGTATCTGAAGGCAAGAGTATATACAGTACTCATTTTTAGCCCATAGCGACTACTCTTTTGGAGGAAGGGGTATACAGCAGAGAAGGGAGCTGGTTTGTGTATCTTCTAGGTTTCTCTGTGTGTCATTAAATTTGATAATTTTGTTATTAAATCGTTAAACCTCCTTTATTTTTTTTCCCAGGTGTATGACCTCTGCGGACCTCTCTGCAAAGAACCAAAGAGGAGGGGGGGGTGTGTGTGTGTGAAAGAGAGAGAACAGAAAGCAGGCACCCATCTTCTCCTAGGTTTATGGACTGGAGGTAGGGATCTCACACCTTTTTTATAATATGGTTAACACTGTAAAGAGGCGTGCATTCAGGAAGAGACTAGCACTTATGTGGCAACCAGAGACCATGAAATGTCAATAGATTTCAGGAGGGTGAAATAATCAGTAGCAACACAAAGTGGGCAGGTACAGAATTATCCTAATCTCAGCTTTGAGGTGAGCAATTGGAAAAATACTGTTGACTGGCATGTTGCGTATAACCTACACAACCAGAGTTCGGAAAGTCCAGGAGCAGCTGTCAGCCGTGGAGCGATGGCAGACGGGCAAAGCTTTAGTCTGCATGTCACACTCACTCTCTCCGTCTTCCTGACACTTACGCTGTCAAGCAGTGGCGCGTTGCTGTGTAATGGGAAAGCGATTATCTTGAAATGCTATTGTGTCATTCAAGCATATTTAAAAGCCAGGGTTTTAACACCTGTTTAAAAAATGGCCACGCTCAGAAATGGAGCTGAAAGTGTGAGTCAAGGACTAGGTGGAAATTAACAGTACGAGTGGAGATAACACTTGCAGGACATGTGTTATAAAAGTTATGTGTGGTGTTGAGTCACAAAAGTAATTGTGTGAAAAGGATGAAAGGAGCTTGCGTCAGTGTGTATAAGGTCACCTCAGGAACTGTGATTTTCCTGTAACTTCAGGATGCGGGTCTCGCCTAATAATATTCAAAAATTGTGACGTGGGAAGGGATTTCAAAATGAGACGTTACCCTGCTAGACTTTCTTCCTTCCTTAACAATTGTTGCTCTCTTCACCTTGATGGTATGCGTCATATTGATACTAACCAGCCCCCCCTGGAAGCACACAGATGAATTAGAAAAGCGGCATTAAACTTTATAACTTTTCATATTTATTGTAGAGAAAAGTCAGCATTAAGATGGTGTCACATTAGCAATGCTTTTTCACCCCATTGCTAACTTGTTAAAATGCAATAATGCAAATGTGAACGTTAATACGCTGGATGAATTTCATAACAATGTATTAATTTAAAACTTTTGCAGATTTCGGCAGTTAAGCCTGCTTTAATTGCCACCAAAACTTGTCTTTATATCGTCATTGTCATATATGAAACAAGATCAATCACTCCCTTAATGGCTTTAAATATTCTGAGCTCCATTTACACTCATTTATCACGCTGAGTAGTACATACATGACTAATTTCTCTGATATTACCTAAACATGAGCTTTATTAAATCAAACATGTTGCGTTCGGGGGGGGGGGGGGGTCAGTCCTCAGGAAATACTGGTCTCCGTGGGATGGGAGCAGCATCTTGAAAGCATCCCTGTCCTTGGAATAAATATGAGCTGAATAAAGTGGTCAAACAGTTAAATATTTTATAGGCAACCTGGAAGTTAACTCCACTGTGGTTTGTTGGCTGCAGATGCTCTACTGGCTTTTAAAGATGGTTCAGGAATAAGGCCAAAAATAAACCCTTGTGTTTTTAAACCAGGCTGATGATATTTATAGGTTTTTGTTGTTGGAAAATAAGCACAAAGGAGCTTTTGAGAAGCTTTAAGGACATCATAACAGTAATGTTAGACGTAATCACATAGCAGAGGATGCAATCTTCGAGGATTAGCAGCTCCTTCACCTTCAGCGAACAATTTGCTGGCTAATTTAAAAAACACGCAATTAAAATGGAACTATGAATCTTATTCATTTTTTTTTAAAGACCCAAAGCTAAATTGTAATTCCAGTTTTGATTGTAAAATTGTTATTAACAAACAAACCATGCAATGCATGATACCCCTTCTGCTAACATATTGTCAGCTCAACCTACTGAGAAAATTGAACTCTAAAATAAGTCTTAAGGCCAGATTACTCATGCTGATTATTATTTAAATGACGACGTTAGAGTTTCCTGTCAATTTCAGCAAGAGCCCGCAAATCTAACAAAATTTATGCTTAATGAAGTACAGTTCCAGCCACATTCAGGGCACATTTTGTTGTGTTTCGACACAATCCAGACAACTCTGATATTTAGATCAAGTTAAATTTCACCTATAAAACAGCTGCATTTCTGTCTCATAACCGTCATAGGAAGCAAAGTATCTTTAAAAAAAATTGCATCATCACATCATATAGATGACACTGCAGAAGACTTCTCTTTTAAGGAAGTTGGAGCATGAAAAATGTTCTGTATAGTTATCTACACTGAAGGTTAATTTGAATTAGGTTTGAATTGGTTTATGACTTTGTGTGTGTGTGTGTGTGTGTGTGTGTGTGTGTGTGTGTGTGTGTGTGTGTGTGTGTGTGTGTGTGTGTGTGGTGGGCAAGCTGGTGTGACAGTTCATGTGATCACTGTTTTGCTAGAGTATGACTACTGACTACCATGTGTCCGTGAAAGGGTGGGTAAAGGGAAGTGACATTGAGTGGTCTGTGAGGCGAGACACACACACACACACACACACACACACACACACACACACACACACACACACACACACACACACACACACACACAAAAAAAACACATACATGCATGCACACAGTTCTGGGAAATGCTTTAATTAGGGCATGTGAGCCCATATAAATTCCCCCTATTCAGACATGGGTCTTTCAGTTTCATATGAGCCGACTGAGTGGGAGGAAGGTGGGGGGGAGAGAGACAAGAGAGAGAGAACGGGGGATGGAGGATGGAGTTGAAAGAAGTCAAGCTTTCTATTTTAGCCCCAGATATTTGAAGGTGTCTCACCCTCTGTCTTGTGTCTCCTTTGTTCTCATCCACCATCAGTCCATTTACCAACACCTTAAATAACGCCTCTGCACTCAGGCTTGTGTGTCATGCTGTGTGTGATCACGATGTGTTCCTCCAGTGGTTTACTGTCATGATATCCTTAAATAAATCCACTGCGGTAACTGTGCTAATCAGATTTGTGCCCCAAAGTTCCCTTTATTTAAGCATGCATGTAAACCATAATCTTTGAGTTTTGGACTAATTGCGCGTTTTCACCATATATGGCAGTTGTTTCTCCACTTTAAAGCAGTAGTGACAGAGGGGGTGACTACATGGTGTCCGTAATCCAGTCTGCAGTGACTACAGTTGAGTCTTGCCCCCACTCGATCTGTGTCAATAGAGGAAGTTATGTATCTGCCATTTCCTCTTTTCAGTCATGAGTTTCTGTAGCATTTGACAGCCCTCCCTTGCTCTCGACCACCAGCCTCGCAGCCCACGCCACCCTAGTGTTAACCAAGCAGCAGGTGGCCATGACTCTTCTTCTTCTTGTAAAGAGTTAAAAAAAAAGGGGAGGGGGGCTGAGAAAAAGCTACAGGCTGAAGGAGTGATCATGATTCAGCTCTTCTAGTAACAGTGCAATTGTTTCTGTACACATTGAGCGGGCGGTTATCATAAATAGGTACAATGAGACAACACTTCAGGGAAAGTGAGAATAAACACCCAAACATGCACAGGCAAAGGGAGTCATTGCAGCTGAAACTGACCCCTTTCATGTGTGCTGTTCAGAGGGGGAACTCCAGCTGCAAATGGAGGTGTTCATTCCAAAAGGCTGCACATTATCCCTTTTGGAAAAATACAATCACTTTTGGTTTTGTTAAAATGTGGATTGCATTGTTTTGTTTTCAATGTATTCGGCATTTTTGGACCACAGAGTTTTGGTGAAGTGTTTCTCCCTTCGTTCGAGCTGCAGAGGTTCCACTAACCGATCATTTATCAGATAAAGGTTCAGGTTTGTTGTTGGTTTTTTTGTTCTTGCCTGGTTTCTGATACCACAGCAGTGGGTGTTGCAGTTGTACACCAGTCAGTTCCACAGTAAAGCCCTCCCTGACACTACGCTGAAGTTCTGATAATATTTCATGGATTGTAGTTACAGTAAACACAAACTGCCTCCTCCTCTCACATACAGCTGAGCCGATTTGTCAGGAAAGTGACACATTGTGCACTCATATCCTCTGGTTGTCTTTCTTTTGATTTCTACCAGTCTGACGATGTTTACCTGTTTTTGTGCCTAATCTTCCCCTGAGCCATTTCTTTTTTCATGTGTTTGCCTTGCATTTATCTCTCCATCTGTTCTAGTGGTCGACCTTTTTTTTTTGTTGTTTTTTTTACTGAGCACAGGAAGAGGAAATTGATCAGGATCAGTTAGTTTTGCAACATTGCTCTCTCTGAGGATGTGTGTGTGTCCAGTGCTTTTGCAATATCTTCCTCTGATGTGGGAGTGTATTTGTGCAGGAAAACAGCAGCTGTTAAGACCCCTCCCACTGTTTTGGCAACTTAATGTAATGGACCCGCAATTACACACATGCATATGAAGTGCTTATCTAGGTTTTTCCGTTGATTCCTCCATCCTCAAGTGAGATATTTATAAATATACTGAGCTAAGCTGAATTGCAGTATATTTACTGGCAATGTACAGCAGTACACTTAAAAATCCTGCAAAAATATGTTGCTGAATGGTTTCACCTAACTTCTTTTACCGCATCTACTGATTGCTGTCTCCAAAAACACCTCACCTGCCCCACCTACCACGGCCTTAACTGTATTCTCAAACACCCTCGAGAATATACACCTAAAAGTTTGCTTAGCGTTTTTGGTTTAGGTCTTCTGTAATTTCTGCAGCGCAGGTGATGGTGGGGGTTTGCGTTTGACTGCATTAGGCTGATCACAGGGTGAAACCTCCCCAGCAGTCCTATAAATATCATTTTATATGCTGCACCTCAAGGCTGAACGCTTCAGTTGGACATTATATTATAAGCGGCTCCATGATGAGTATTGCGCAGGACAAGTTAGTTTTCATTTAGCTCGAGGAGGGAACTGGAAATGTCTAGTGTAGAGTACAGGCAGGGCTGTCACGATTTCAGATTTTAAATGCGTGATCACTGCAGCCAAAGAATTCATGGTAATGATATTATTGTGATCTCGCTAGAAAACTGTGAATTGTTGAGTGGTTTGTCTTTTTTTTTTTTACAGCAAATTAATTATTAACCATAAATCTGCAAAAAATATATATTTTTTAAATTACGAGTATTATTTTCATGGTATATTGCTGCACACTTAGTAGTACATTATACATATTTCTATCATTTTCACAGTACATATATCGGATAGGATTGTGGCATTTACATACTTGCTTTCCACAGTCAGGACATTGTTAGTTGTTCTTATAATATTGCTCATATGTTTACACACACAGACATACACACACTTATACACCTATGTATACAGACCAGGAAAAAAAAAAAAAGAAAAATAATATTTTATGTGTGTGGGTATCACATGTAATTGCATATGTATTACTTATCTACGTTTTATTTTCATTCACAAATAAAGTCTGTTTAAATATGTTATTGCTTTGTTTCTGTGTTCCTCATTTTTGACACTTTTTTTTAAAAATTTAAACAGCTGGGGGTCATAAAACTATTTGCATTTACAAATTATGTTTTACTAATACAGGCTTCTTTAGCGAAGGTTACTTTGAAAGCTCACACTGGCTTGGATTGAAAGTGTTACTGAAAAATGACTTTCTAGTTGCTCGTGAACTTTACTACTGCACCTGATTTAAATATTTTCTCAGGTAGTTTTTTAAATTAACATAATGAATAAATATAATTTATTTATTCTTGGCTCTCCAAGTGATTGCTCATCTAAAACTAACTGAGCGACTTTAGGTTATGATTTTGACCACAGTTACTGCACTCGGTGCACTACGCCCACACACTTCATTTGCTGTACCTGATTGTCATGTTTAAATAACTGACAGCAAGTATATGTTTCCATATGTTTGACTGTAATGATACTTTATAATGCTTTCGTGGATTCTTTCTTGTTTTCACATGTAGTCGTACGTTGTCGTTCTCTCGGTGGAAACATTCCTCAACTTCATCAGCTCAGTTCAGCTCATCAGATATAAAAGCGCACTCAATAAGATAACGTTTCCTGCTTTTTGCCTATTAATTGACGCAGGGCGCGGCATTCAATTCGCCCACACACCTTGATGCTCCAGTGTTCACACATGCACAGCTGTTTAGTGCTGGGGCTAGAAACTGCTGACCAGATAAGGAGCTAAAAGAGGGGGAGAGCAAAGTGTGAAACCACTCCGTCAGCATGCCTTCTCTCTCACACATCTGTGCATTTTCTAAATCTTAGGGTGAAACTCCCTTTTGGTGATGCTAATGATAGAGGTGGCTGCTACCCTCAGACATCTGCACACACACGCACCCACACACACACACACACACACAAATGCGTACACCTGCAAGGACTCAGTGACTTCCTGTGGCTGCGTGCATGTGTTCACCTCTTGCTCTATCTCTCTGTTTACCTCCCAGTCTTCATGTCAAGGCTCCTCTCCCTTCTCTTTTTCTGTCTCCCCCTTCCTCCCCTCCACCCCTTGTAACTTAACCCTCTCTACTCTTGTTTCATGTCTCTTCACTAACACAGATTGTTCGAGGCCGGGACTAGATTTTCCTGTCTTAACCTCCTCTCTGCTTTATCTTTCAGAGTATCTCAACACCCACTCCCCATTCACTCACTCACTCACTCACTCTCATGTGTTTCTCCTCCCCCATACCCTCCTTATACTTGTTTGATTTCTAAGAACATGTGTGTTTTTAGAAAACATACCTCCCTCATGTTCCTTTTTTTAACTTTTGTTGCCTCTTCTCAAATCTCAGACCATTTTCCTTCCAACCTCAGATTGATTTTCCTTTTGTGCTTCTCCTTCTTTAACTGGGGCAAACAAACAGAAACAGTCGACCTAACGCCGAGTTTGGAAAAAAAATGGGTTTTTTTGTTTGTTTTATGGAAAAACCATATTACACTCAATGATCTGCTTTAGAAAATATTTTCAGAATCCAAAACTGAAATGGCTTTAAGTAAAAATTGGAAAATTCACTGGAAATTTAAATTGTGTCTGCCAGTGTTCTGCTCTGTTTTCTTTCAAATACAAAATCATTTTGGAGCCTAAACACGAGTTTACTTTTATAATTCTATTACACGGAGGAAAAAAAAAAATCTAAAATGCAGATATGGTATTGTTTGAAAGTCTTGCAGCATCCCCTCATCCTCTTCCCCTGCAGCAATAAAATACACACATGCATAAAATTACATTCATCTCTAAAAAAATATAATTGTTAGAAATGGTAGCCCCACACAGCATAAATCCTGCATTCTAGGTTACAGCTAAACAATGTTCATAAAATAAAATAATGTCTTTCTAGCAATTATTTCTAAAAAGCCAAATATTTGTCCCATGCAGATTATTATAATTAAGGTTTTCAGTAGAGGCTTTGGATGTTCAGTTTTGTAGATCGCTCATATGGTAAAGCTTTTATTCACATAGACCTCAGGTTAGAAGTTGGTGGATATTACACAATGTATATGTGCACCCAAATGTCTTGCCCCATGTGCTGATAAGCTGATAATCCTCCAACAGATTCACACGGGTGTTCAGGTCTGGCATGCAAACCGGCTGCTGTTATAGCTCGCAGTGGAGTGTTGTGGTGTGGGAGGGCGAGGGGATAAGGGCCTTCGCTCTGCCAACCAAATGAATAATGTAATGTGTTCTTGGAACTAAGACCACAGTGTGCGCATGCGTCACACTTTATGCACACACACACACGCACGCACGCACACACACACACACACACATATCATAACGCCCCAGTTACAGTAAGGACAGAGGAGGGCTTGGTTGCAGGGGCTCTGTTAAATAAAGAACAAACTTCAGCTGCGTAACATCGACTCAGCGGACTTCTCTTTTCTTCTTTTCTTTTTTTTCTAAATTCCTCTTCAGTTAATGCTGGGTGCAATCGTTGTAATTATCAGGATGGTGTCTCAAGTCTTGTCTTTGACAAATTCAAATGGCGATTCAAATTCAGCCCCCGGCTGCGTCTGTTTTTATATCTCCTGGTGGGATGCAAATGTTCAGTCCGGAGGGAACTGTCGGGACACAGAGCAGGTGGAGTTTGTGTTTTATCTCCCAGCAGAGACGAGGTGCTTTATTAGAAGGCCAACCTGTGTCCATTTTAGTATTTTTTTTTAATTTTTTAAATGCAGTTTTGGACACGGCTGTCACTCAGATGTGAAGGTTTTGCGCCCCTGTAGTTCTTTTTGAGAGCGCTCAGCCTGGCTGAAAGCAGCAGTTCTGGTTTGGCAGACATTATGTGTACACTCTCATCTCTTCTCATCCCCCCCATTTCCTCCTCCCCTACTCTTCCTCAGCGAAGGTGTCCCAGTACCACATTCAGCTCACTACCCCAAATAAGTGAGGTGTAAAAAAAAAAAGAAAAAAGGGTGAAATCTTTCTAAACCCTCTAAATCTGTCTGTCACACAGAGAAGAGAAGTGGTGTGAGCAGGACGAGGTGTGTGGAGGAGAAACGGTATGAGCTCGAATCTTACTTTCCATGTCTTTGGCTGCTTAGTGGTTTGTTTGTTTTTTTGTTTGCTTGCTTTGTTTTTTTGTGGCAAAGGTTGTTCAGCATCATCATTTGTTTTGTTGTGGTTTGGATTAACTTTGTGCTAAATGCGGGTTTTTATATGAATGAAAACACTTGCACACGTGTTTTGTTTCTTAGTCAGTGTGTGCCTCCGTAGGAGGAATTTCATTTCATACAGAAACTCCATTTGTAATGAGGATTTTTTATAATATATTCAGAGCTGCTAAAGTGCATCTATGTGTTCCTTTTGAGGCACTGAACAACATAAATGTTTAAACATAAAGATGTTTAAAACTGCTGCAAAATTTCCTTAAGCCTGCTTTAAAAATGTTTTGCTCGTTTGCTAATTCACATGCACTTAATGACGTTGATAAAGTCTAAAATTGATCCATAAACTTGTCCTTCAGTCAGCGCAAGTACTGAGAAAGCCTGTCGCAACACCACAAGTGCTCACATTAACCAGCATGGACACACAGACGCATAGTCACAAACACACACATGAGCAGGCACTCTCGAAAACATCTGACATCAGAATTCATAAAAGCTTTTCTCCTTCTCCCTCTCAGCCACAGTTTTCTGTGAATAGTATAAAGTCATATTTTCCCCCTTAGTGCTGGAGCCTGATATAATTGAGGTGGACTGGGAAAACTTACAGCCTTTAACGGAAAATAAGAGCCATAAAAATAATACCAACAGTTCTAGTTCCAGTTACCACACGCTCTTAGTGTGTGCAGTGGGATTTCACGATATAGACGGTGGAAGCTGCTTTTATACTGAAGAGTAAATCTTTGTGCACAGGTTTGGTCAATCTTACAGCTGTCATTTTCCTGGCCTTCGCACAAGCTGCTCTCTTTTTCTATTAGGGGCCGCAGAGAGTTGAGCTAGTGGACAGTAACAGTGGATTTAAGTTTCCATTTCCTCTTCAGTAAAAGCAAATCCACGGCAGATTCTCCTCTGCGTTGTTTAATAACTTCTTTGATTTATTTTTATTTTTTTTGTATTTTTCATAACCTGCAGGTTTTTGGCCATTGGTCTGGCAGTTAGAGGGAGACAAAAGTGATTTGAAGTTTTCATCTGTATATTTAAAAAAAACAAATAATTCTTTGTTGTTAAAAGAGAGGAAGAGCGTGCACACAATGAAAGCAAGGGATGAGGAAACCGTAGAGTTGCAGAGGTGGTGAATTCCTCCACCGTCGACTAAGAGTAGGAGGTGAGAGCAAAAAAACTAAGAAAGAGATGAGATGCAATTGTTGGAAAGATAACATCCGCAGCATTAAATGCACAGAAAATGAAGACATAACAAAAATTGGAGAGCTAAAATCCCTTTTTAACCTACTTTGCATACTCACTCATTTGTAGGTGTATGTTTTGGCAAGAGTAAGAGTGACATTAAAAGACACACCTAAAAGCAAACAGTCCTATCACTTATTTGACTTTAAGGTACTGAGTCCTGTTTAACATAAATAAACTAAGCGTGACAGTTATTAAGAGTTATGCTAGTAGTTGATTTGCTTGAAAGTTCTCAAGTGCATGACAATGTGCATTTGTGGTGTCTGCCTGTGGGCTGGTATAACATTAGTTACAATGTGTTGCAAGATTCAGCAACTTATGCAGACATGTCCTTCGTACGCAGCAAAAACAACCAGAAACAAAGCGACAAAGAACAAGAAGGGGGGATACGAACAGTGTGTAGTTTGTGGCTGTTCATGTCATAATGTGTCAGTATTAAGTGACTCACAGGCAGACAGAAAATTGATGGGAATCATTGAAACTTCTATGCAGTCTTATTATTTTCCGAATACGTTTGCGTTCTGAGGAATATGCCTAAAATAACAAGCTTGAACCACCAACCACCCATGATGCTTTTTTTTTTTTTCTCTCTCTCTCTCTCTCTCTCCCCTGTGCCGGAAATTTAATGTGCACCGTTGTTTGCTCCTACCAAAACACCTTTGTGTCTCGCTTTTCTGCACGGCTTCAATTTCTGGTTGTTGCCTCTGAGTGACTTTTTGCTCGCTGAGGGGCATTTCCAAATTTTATAATATGTTCTGTGTATTTTAAAACAAAGAATCAGGTTTTAATAGAGTTATTACCAATTATGGAGCTATTTGTATGAGTTTCTGGGCTAGTATGATGTCTGCTTAGTTTTTCAATTCATGATGCTTTGCCCACATTTTGATTTGTATGTTGGGTTAAAACTTAAATAATAATTTTCTACATTATTTTACACATTTGTAATCATTTGTCTGTAAAATGTCAGAAAACTGTGAAAAATGGCTGTGACAAAGTGACATCTTAATGTTTTCTCTGTCCAGCACATGCTCCAAAAGTCAAACGTATTCAGTTTGCTCGGATATACAGTCAGTGTGTCCAAATGTTTTACTGGTACTGTAAGACAACAAAAAGCAGCTTATCCTCATCTGTAATAATCTGAAAATGTTTGGCATCTCAAGTCTCAGAACTGTGAATTTAAAAGAACAAAATTAAGTATCAAAAACAAAGTTGAGAAGGCCCTGAACTTCTTCACTCTTCTTTATCAGCGGGTGGCCCGACACGTCGTCCTTGATGCCTTAAGTTCAGCGAGATAATTCTTACTAAAATGCTTTGGCTTGAGAAATATTAGTAAATATTTGTAATAGAGGCTGCGGTGGTATTTTGTGACAAGTACCTGGTGACATTCAGCATGCCTGGGTTTCAAAGGAAGAGCCCTTTGCACAAGTTTGTCTCAGTGGTGCAATGTGATATGGTTTAACTCTCATATTGCACCTACCTGAATGTTTTAATATGACTCACAATGTCAATATGATTTTGGTTCTTACATGGTTGTTCAATTTTTTGGATTCTTTGATTTCAACAAAAAAGACTTTCTTTTTTGTTTGTTTGTTACTCATGGTTTTTGGTTGCGTGCGTTGATTTCCTTCCTGCGAAAGTAGTTGTACTAATGTGCATGGTCTCAAGAGGGATGGGTATTAATGCAGAGCAACCGCAGCGATGCCATAACCTTAGCTCCGCTGCAATCCCCATACCTGTTAGCCTCCTTCTGAGCAGGGAGGGGACGACAAGGAGATCGTGTTTATCGGAAAGTGTTCGGAAAATGGGCCGTTGGGTTTTGGAGAGAGGGGGCGCGTAGGCGAGTTGGGGGGGAGGGGTATCTCTCAATCTGTCTTCGTCACCGTGCACCCTCTTTTGGTACGACAGGAAGGAGAGTGACAGACAGAATGTGCGATAGAGGTAGACATCCCCAAGGATGAACGCTTAACCCCAAATTCTGACAAAGAGATCAGACCTTTAAGTTGTCTGAACATCTAAAGGAAGGAGGAAGTAGGAAAAAAAAGTGGTTTAGAGAGAGCGTGACAAGGAAAGTGAGGGAGAAGACTTGTGAAGAGCAAAAAGATGGAAGCCGTGAGACAGCCGCTGCCTCGTCTCCAGCTGACGGTGCCCATGCCCATAAAGAAAGGGAAGGTAGGATTAACGTTTGTGACCTCTGGGTGCTTCATCCTCTCATCTTCAGATGAGAAAGGGACGGTTTGAGAAATCAGAAGGATCAAAAAGTTTGCAGAAAGGTATCGGCATGTTCTTGATAGGTATTTAACTGTCTGTACTTTTCATTTCTTGTTGTTGAATAGGTGGGGTGTATTTCTCCATGACTTAAATAGTCTGTCGTTAAGATCGTCACATAACAGGTTATATCTAACAATGGTGGGTGGGGGGAGCCACAGATTGGCACGCTATGTGTGCAAGTGTTCATGTACTGTGTGTATATATATATATGTGTGTGTGTGTGTGTGTGCGCTTGTGTGCATGCACGTGTGTGTTTAATAGGGTGTGTTTTGGAGCAGGTTAGTCAGGTGGATGTACTGTTGTTGAGCAGAGCCCTCTGGGCACTGTGTGAACACTGTTATTGGATGGCCAGGGGGCTGCCAGTTGCTATGGGAGGGAGATGAAGGGCAGGGAGGGGGAATCTGGAGGGTGAGTTGTTTGTGGAAAATCTGGTCTGCTCAGGTGTATGAGAGATATTGTCGACCAGGTACAGTGTGGACAGGGTGAGGTGCGAGCTTAGGGATCCAAAGAAGGGAGTTGTTGGATCTTATTACCATCACATCTCACAAAGGGAAATAAAGAAAGTCATTGTCCTAGCATGACGTTCATTACGGGATTTTACGTTCAACCCCCCGCTCATGCTTCTTGTCGAAAAACTGGTTTCTAAAATATCCTCTTGTGATTTAATAAAATAAATAACACAGAGTATTATAATGAGATAAGATGCACTTAACTATGGCAACCTATTGATATATTTATTTTAGTCCTTTATAAAGTTCATAATTCTCTTTCTGTTTTTTTTCTTCCTCATTCTTTCACTGGTACTCCCCCTTTCACCCACTCTAGTCTGTCACTTCCTCCCTTGCTTGCGTTTTTTTCCTTCTCTCTCGCTTCCATCGGCCCCCTCTACCAGGTATTTTATTTCAATCACCTAATGCTATAAGGGTTTCACACGAATTAACCTACTGCCCTCTCGTTACAGTGCCTACAGTACATTACATAACCTTTCCCCGTCTTGACTATCATTTTTGTTTTATATTTCCACTGTGTCACTGATCATTCCTCTTGGTTTTTATATTTCACAAATCTCTGACACTGGCTCTGTCATCTTCTATGCACTTTTTCTCAAATGCCCCAACCTCCTGACATTGCCACCAAAAATCACCAACTCCTGATTTAACAATCTGGAGCAAAACACAGGGCGAGTGAGGCGAGGAAGATCATGAGGGCGAGTTGTTGTCAAGCAATGTTTAAACTGTACGTCAGGTTAAAGGGGAATCCTAGCGTCAGTGACGCTTCTAGAGATTTACTTAATTGTGGAAGAGCTGAAGGATGGTCTCTTATTTTTAGAAACTACAAATCAGTAATGCTACTTTCTTTGAAAAATGAACCTGATTAAAGTACCATATTGTAATTTGCTCAGCGCTCTGCTTCTCCACATATATTAAATTACCTTTCTTTCATGTAGGTGGTAATGTCTCCAGGAGAGGACGGGCTGATTGGGATTCCCTTCCCGGAGCACAGCAATGAGCTCTTGTCCCATCTCAATGACCAGAGAAGGACAGGGCTCCTGTGTGATCTCACTCTGACTTCCCGCGGGGCACGCTACCCGACGCACCGCTCTGTCATGGCTGCCGTCAGTCTGTACTTCCGCCGGCTGTTTGGCACAGAGGAAGGGGGCGGCGAGGGCGGAGGAGGTTTCAGCGTTTGCCAGCTGGACTGTGTGGCACCTGACGCCTTGGATGCTCTGCTGGAGTTTGCCTACACTGCCACCTTAACGATCCCCAGCTCTGGGATGAGAGATGTGCTGCGAGGGGCTCAGCTTCTGGGCATCCAGTGCGTGGCTGATGCCTGCAGAGACATCCTGGGGGAGACTGCGGAGGCAGAGGGGGAGGCAGCAGAGGAGCAGAGAGCCCAACACACAGCTACTGAGAGAATGATAGAGAGAGAGAAGGTAATAGAGAAAAAGTCCAGAAGAAAAATAGATGGAAGGAAGGTGAAAAAAATTGGGCCACATCACAACATCAACTCCTCACCTTTGAACCCACCTCCTGCTTCTCCCATCTCGCACCCTTCACCTGCATCTGACAGCCTTCGTTCCCTGCCCTCTACCCAGCCTCCTAGCCCTGAACAGCAGGAGCTTCGCCTCACACCTGGCCAGAATGGGGATCCTAAAGAGATTAGAGAACCTGGCAGAGGGGCCACACTAAATGGAGGCCTCCCTTACTGGCTACAAGAGCGCCCCCGTATAGCCCACCCACCACCCAAACCACCCTTGAATGACAAGCTCTCAGGGGATGATGAGATTGAGGGTTTGGGCGATGATGGTATGCTGATAGGAAGAACCTCCTTGCCTACCTCTGTAGCTAATCGAGGTGCAGCCACTTCAATAGTGGCAGGAGGTAGGAAGAGGAAGTCTCAGACCCCCCAACAATGTCCTGTCTGTCAGAAAATCATCCATGGAGCAGGAAAACTGCCACGACACATGAGAACACACACTGGAGAGAAACCCTTCCAGTGCACTGCTTGTGGAGTCCGCTTCACCCGGTATAGAAACTTCTTACTACAAACATTCACAAAAATCTGAATCTGCTAGCAGTTATTGGTTTTACATCATATGTTTACAATCTTTCTACATCTTCATCCTTTGTCTTTGCTCTCTTTTCATTAGCAATGATAAATTGAAGATCCACATGAGGAAACACACAGGCGAGCGGCCCTACCCATGCCCCCACTGCCCTGCCCGCTTTCTGCATTCCTATGACCTCAAAAACCACCTGTCCCTCCACAGTGGAGCACGGCCCTTCGAGTGCCCGCTTTGCCACAAGGCGTTTGCCAGGGAGGACCATCTCCAGCGTCACCGCAAGGGTCACAGCTGCCTAGAGCTACGCACACGTCGGCCCAGACGTGGGCCTGAGCTGGTGGAGGATGGTTTCATTGATGGAGGCATGAGGGAGCAGTCCAACTCCCTGGAGGCTATGTCTTTGCAGGGCCACTCCTCTACATTCCTCCCCCGCACAGTGCTTGAAGGGGGAAGTGGCTCGGGCACTGGCCCTCCTCTTATATTTCCAGGTGACATAGAGAGGGAGCGCTCTCTCGCCCTTCAGGCTCTGGCCCAATTTGGGTCTCAGGGGCTAGCCAGCTACCCTGAGCTTTTCTTGCGAGGGCTGGAAATGCGAGCAAACAGGGAGGCGGAGGGAGAAGATCCAGGAAGAACCCACTCACCAGCTACGCAACGTGACCGGTGGGCCGATGAAATAGAAGAGGAAATTGGAGATGAGGAGGCAGAAGAAGAGGAATAGTGAAAAGAGAATGTCTGTTTGATTGAATGTGTGTATGTGCGTGTGGTAAAACATCCACAATAAAAACAAAAGAAAAAAATCACTCAGGTGGCTGGACTAATTACCTGCTGCTCACAGATAGAGAGCGCTTAAAAATAAAAAACAAATATTAAAAGAAAAATTATATTAAAAGAAAAATTGTAAAACGGGTTTTCTGAGATATTTTAAATGTTTGTCTTCTGGTTGTTGGCATTTGATTTCATTTGTCTTTTAAAGTTTATTTCTTGTTTGCTGTTTAATTTCATGTACTTTAGGTCTGAGCTGTTTCTTATGTCTTGATTTTATTTTTTTGAGCTGGTGTGTGTCAGTGTGTGTGTTGTTCTTGGGATGCTTTTTACTATGCAAACTCAAATCCATAGCTGCGGCATGGAATGATAATTTAAGATGTATATTTTAGTTACAACCTAAGTTGATTCAGGTGCAGTTCAGGAGTCATATCACCTAGATCACAACAATGAGTTTGTGTGCCCTGTCCTCTGGTGGTTATCAGTGGAAATACAGTCTAAATAATTAGACTTACTCTGTGCATTGAAAGCAATAATCTTACCTATTTTTGTTAGCGGTACAGTGAGCTTTGATTTGGTGCTTAAACCAAAGATTTTAGGTTTTTCTTAAGCGGAGGGGAGAGAGGTGAACTGTAGCCAATGTTGGGTTTGAAGACAAGATTCTTCCCAACTGTTTTGATAGCCATGAGAACGAATCTGCTTCTGCATTTGAGTGTTTAAGAGCTGCAGATCTCTGTGACCAAAAGAGACAAAGTCTGGGTCAGTGAGTTGATGCTGATAAATGGTAAAGTCAATTCTTTTTTTTTTTTCTTTTTTTTTCTTCTTCCCCAGGAGCTGTGGACTTCAGTCTTCCAATGCACTCATTTGGGTTCTAAGACAATGTGCCCCCCCCCCCCTCATCTCTATTTATTTATTTATTGATATTTATTATGGCTCTTCTGCTCAAACTTTTCAAAGACCAAATAAAGGATTGGACACAGATCTAATCCACTCCTCATCCAAGCTGCATTACGCTAAAAATCTTTCCTTGTGATCTCCACACACCTCAATGCCTTTTTACAGGCAGTGTCTTTGTTTTTTTTTTTGTTTGTTTTTTTACATTATTATTTTAAATTTTTTTTTGTTTTTTTGGCGGCCATTCGTCCTCAAATGCGTTCTTTGCACATTTAACCCCATCAGGTTCCATAACACAGACACATTCCATCCTTCGGGGTAGAGAGAAGGGAATAGCAGTAAGAGGGTTTAAAACCCTTCCTCTTAAATGGATTTTTCAGCATGCTTTTTGGTTCTTAACCCGGCATGTAGAGTACTGTATCGCATATTGTTGCATGGCAGTTCTTATAGATCGGCCACCGCTGTGTGTAAAAGGGCCATTATCTTTTCAGTTTGTTCATCTTTGACGAAAAACCTTTATCAATGCTTTACCTGCAGCAGAACTTGTACAGGGTGTGGTGCAACCATTAATTGCTTGAAATGACAGCAGTTGTATTTTTATTTTCTCTTCTATCAAAATCTGCAGTGTCAGAGCCTGCTGTATCAGCCACGCTGGTCTGGCCTTGTGTGCACTATCAGCTCCTTTCCATGTAGTGAATCTTTTCTCTGTTTCCAGTTTATTTGCACTATGAGATTTTGGAGCTTCAAGCTTTTTTTTTTTTTTTTTTTTGTCTGACCTTTAAAATCAAGTCCATTAACTCACTTGGTACCATTAAAAAAATTGTGATTGAAATAGAGAATACTTTGTTATAACCCTCATACTTCCTCCTGTATATTAGTACAGAGATATTGTCAAATATATATATATTGGGATAAAGTTGCCTTAGTTTTTGTTTTGGTTTTTTTTTTGTGCTGCAACTATTCTCAGGAAATCTTGAGCAATGCACTAAATGATTATACAAAATATCAAATGGGAAGAAACCGGTGCTGTAGGGTGATTGACACTCTTCATACTTGTGTAATGCCAGTAGTTAAAAGAAATTTGCTTTTATATTAATATGTTTGATGTTTAAAACACGAATGGATTCATTAAAGTGTAGACAAGTAAGAGTAGTGGCAGTAAACTACTGGCCTTACTAGAACCAGTCTTACTGGAATGGCAGTATGACGGTTGGTACTGGGCATGAAGGGTGTTGGTACTCCCAGTCAGAGCTTTGTGAATGAATGTGGTTTAACTGATGCCAGCTGTGAAGTGTGAGTTTTTATGTGAGCTGTTTGTTTTCCTGGCTTTGGTGAAGGGACATGGGGTACAGTCTGAGCAGGGACCCCGCTATCAGGGATACATTTTTGTCTTTCAGTTTTTAGTGGACCTTCTCAGAGATATGAATTCAGTTTCCCAAGATTTGTTTCAGTTATTGTAAAGAAAATAAATAAAGATATCTAAGCTTGGCTTTTCTGCGTTACTGTTATTTTCTTTCGGCCGCTCCATTTAGAGGTCGCCCCAGCAGATCATCTGCCTCCATCTCACCCTATCCCTTAGCATCATCTTCTGTCACACATCCATGAATCTTCTCTGGGGGCTTCGTCTTTTCCTCCTGTCAGGCAGCTCCATCTTCAGCATCCGCTATTCCTCCTCTGCACATGTCCAAATCATCTCAGCTTTTCCTCTCTAACTTTGTCCCCATCTGCTCAACCTCCATCTGACACACTTACCCATTCATATGAATGGGTCACTTTTGACTGGTACTGTACTCATTTCTAATCTTGCTCCTCCTGGTCACCCCCGATGAAAATCTTAACATTTTCAACTCTGCCACCTCCAGCTCCACTTTCTCTCATTTTGTCTGTGCCACCTTCTCCAAACCATACATTACAGCAGGTCTCACTACCATCTCATAAACCTTCCCATTCACTCTTGCTGCTATCCTGTCGCAAATCACCCGACACACATCTTCACCTACTCCACTTCCTCACTTCTCTTTGTTCACACTTGTGTCTGTTGTTTTGGATGGTTGACCCCAGGTATTTAAACTCATCCACCTTCACTTCCTCTAGTCCTTGCAGTTTCACTGTTAACACCTGTCTCCCTCTCATTCACACACATGTATTTTGTCTTGCTGCTACTGACTTTCATTCCTCTTCAGTGCATACCTCCACCTTCCCAGGCTCTCTTCCACCTGATTCCTACTCTCACTACAGATCACAGTGTCGTCTGCAAACATCATAGTCCACGGAAACTCCTGTCTGATCTCATCTGTCCATCATCACTGCAAACAAGAATATCTGCAAAGATGTAGTATAACTCATTTTGACCTTCTCTACACTTCTCCATCAACACTCCATACTGCTGCTTACTGATTGTCACCTCTCTTAACCTAGGATTAACAACTCTTTCCATTCCTCAGGCATCCTTCCACTGTCCAGGATTGACCACTGCCCTCTCTCCTAGATATTTTCATACCTCCACAGGTATGTCACCTGGACCAACCACCTTTCCACACTTAAGCCTCTTCGTAGCTGCCCTCACTTCCTCCTTACTAATCCTCAGCACTTCCTGATTCACTAACTCTCCTCATCTGCCCTCATATACTGCTCTGTAGCTGTAATATTAGTGAATTTTAACTGTTTTAAAAGGAACACCAACATTTTGTGACTGAGCTGTGTGGGTGGAAAAGTAACCTGTGCTCTCTGGTAGAAAAAAAAAAAACTCTAAAATAGAGATGCTGTTATTTTTAATATTCTTGTGCTTTCTTGTTAACTGCCAGTGTGTGATATGAGCTAATATTTTGAAATATCACCTCAGTGAGTTGTCAGTTTTGCTTTCAATGGCATTGTCAGAAACAGTGAAAAGTGACAGGAAATGAGGTGTGCCTGAGCTAGCTGACATGAATGTATAAGCTGAGCTCTCACTGTGTCTTTATAACCTGATTGCCTTCTGTATTCAAAGTTCATTCTGCTGTCAGACTCAAGTGACAGACGAAAGGACGATCGGTTAAAATGTTTGTCTGTCCAAATTCCAATCAGCTTATTAAATGGTTTTTGGTGGTTTTCATTTATTCTTTTGATTTTTTTCTTCATTTTATAGAATCTAATTGGTTCTTTATAGTATTGTTTCCTTTATTTACTTTGACATCATTTTGCTTTCAATATTTCTTATGTTTATTTGTTTGGGTGTTGCTCTACTGGTCACTTGATTGGGTACATGTTTCATGTTGTTTATGCCAAATTCTGACCCCCTACCATCCAAATGTTGCAGCAGAAGTCAAGACTCATCAGACCAGGCAACATTTTTCAAATCTTCTTTTGTCTAATTTTGGTCCCCCCAGGTGAACCGTAGCCTCTTTCTGCTGTTCTTATCTGACAGGAGTCAGATAAGAACTTCTGAATACCTTGATTGTGACAAATGGTTATTTGAGTTACTGTTGCATTATTATTAGCTTGAAGCAGCGTGGCCATTCTCCTCTGACCTCTGGTATCAACACGGCCTTTTCACCCAGAGAACTGCTGCTCACTGGATAGTTCCTCTTTTTTGGACCATTCTCTGGAAACTCTAGAAATGGTTGTGTGGGAAAATCCAAGTAGACCAGCAATTTCTGAAATACTCAGAGCAGTCTTTCTGACAACAACAGCCATGCCACATTCATAGTCACTTAAATCACCTTTCTTCCCCATTCTGATGTTCAGTTTGAGCTTCAGCAGGTCATCTTGACCGTGTTCACTAGTTTAGTTGCTGGTTGATTAGATATTTGCGTTAAAGAACAACTGAGCAGGTGTACCTAACAAAGTGGCCAGTGAGTGTTTGCTTCAGCAGCTTCTGTAAATCATAATATAGACTGAACTTAAGCTAACTTTCTCTTATAACTCCAGGTTACAGAAACTTGCCTCTAACACTTGAAACCCATTATTTCTTAGTTGAAGTGACTGAGCTGGAAATGGTGGGGGAAAGAGTGAATAGGTATTTTACATGGAAGTCATTCTGACATATGAAAGGCACAGGTGCGAATAATAAAATAAACTGTGGCTGAATTGAATGGCTCACTTTCAGGCTCCTAATTTTGTTCTGGCTCTGTCTCGCTGTGAAACACGGCTGCTGTTAATTTAATGAGTAACATTTGTATGTTTCATTTGGTGACATATTCAAGCACCTATGGACTATTTCCACAGCAGACTACTGGGAAAAGCTCGGGTGTCCCAGTAAAGTACTTAGGCTTTTCCAGTGAACCAGCACACACAATTCTAAGACAAGTGAGATGCCAACCCAGGTGGGAAAGCAGGCCTCACGGATGGTATTAAATACATCTGTGCTTCTCCTGCTATGCCATGTCACATTGTTTGTCGTGAAATGAAGCCACGGGTTTATTTTCACATTAATAATCCATTTATAACCTTGTAAATGTTACACGAAATCCCTTAATGAAAACGATCGTATGTGGCCCTGATACTGACCCAATAATTGTTTCTGTGCATGCGCATGTGCGTGCGCGTGCGTAGCACAGCATAACGGATACCTGCCGCGCGCAAGACGTGACGTGGTCTCTAATCGTCTTAGTTTAATTAAGCTGAACCAGCAGGCGTACGCTGCAGCTCCTTCGGCAGCCGAGGTTTAAAAGTCGACTCGATCTTCTGAGAAGTCAAACGCAGACCCTGGGAGGAGCAGCTGTGGAGTTTAAAGCAGTTTAAAAGGGAGCTCGGTGTAGGTGTCTTGGGCCCCCTGCAGGATGCTGCCTCCGCGGATGCTGTGGGGAGCTGTGGCGCGTCAGGTTGCTCCGCGACTCACCTACAGCACTGCTGCACAGCCACAGGTAGGTAGGCCTGCGGTCACAGAAACCGTCACACACGGTACATTGTAGAAAGTGGCAGATTTCATTTCATTTCAAACTTTTATTTAACCAGGAAGAAAAACACATTGAGATTAAAATCTCTTTTTCAAGTGTGTCCTGGGTGGGACAAATATTCACAGAAAACAGCCATAAAGGATAAAATTTGTGACTGAAGATTTGTGAGTGAAAGAAGATCATCCAGCAGAGCTAATTTTTTTTACACACGATCCAATACGATGGCGTTCCTAAGGTTTTTTTTTCTTTTCTTTTTTTTTTTTTTTTAGAGCAACTTGTTGTCTTTGAACTTTTTTTTTTTTTTTTTTACTATATTGTTATATTTACTGTAGATGCTACTGTGATCGATAAAGATGAATACATACTGTGTAATTTAAAATGTCTTAAAAAATATCCTTGGGTTTGATTTAGATGTAGTCCAAGATTAACCTTAAAAAAAAAACTTGCCAAATCACATCAGTACTGATTTCGATTCACTTTTCATTGTAGACAGTGTAAGCACTGTAAACCTACAACATTAGAAGGTGTTTAAAGTAGCAAATCTCCAAACCCAGAAAGCCTCCACGTATAAAGCTATCTGGGCTTCAGCTTCTCGTGTGTTCAAATGACTTTTCAACTTAATATTTTCTAGTTTTTGCACTTATGTCAACACTATAAATTCATAAGCAGTGGCTGCTGTAATATTTCATTTCAATATTGCATTTTTCTTACTTTGAAAAAGCTGGCAAGAAATAATCACACCTTTCTTTAACCTTTCTTGCTTCCAGCAGGTGAAGCCAAAAAAGACCAAATTTGGTCCTCTGAGTGACCAAGATCGAATATTCACTAACTTATATGGCCGGCATGACTGGAGGTAAAAGTATTTAACGTAAAACAACCTTCATTACTCTCTAATGACCTGTAGAAACATCCCCCTCCTCTCTCTTCTGCTTTTCTTTTTCTCTTCTCTTTTTATACCAGACTCAAAGGAGCACTAAAAAGAGGAGACTGGTATAAGACCAAGGAGGTCTTACTGAAGGGACAGGACTGGATCCTGAATGAGGTGAAAATCTCAGGACTTCGGGGCAGAGGGGGAGCAGGATTCCCAACAGGCATGAAATGGAGTTTCATGAACAAACCCAGTGATGGCAGGTAGGAGCGAGAGGGAAAGAAACCATCTGTGAGGGATGCAAAGGTGTCATCGATTAGCAGCCCATTGGCACAACTGTGCTTTTCTACTTTGCTGTGTGGTAGGCCAAAGTATCTGGTAGTAAATGCTGACGAGGGTGAGCCTGGGACGTGTAAAGACCGCGAGATAATGCGTCATGACCCCCATAAGCTGGTAGAGGGCTGCCTGGTGGCTGGGAGAGCCATGGGAGCTCGTGCCGCATACATCTACATTCGAGGGGAGTTTTACAACGAGTCATCAAACCTGCAGGTATACATATGGACAGATGGGTGATGAACAGTCCATGGATAAAGAGTGTTTGTCCTAATTGCTTTCCTCAAACAGGTGGCCATTAATGAGGCATACAAAGCAGGGCTGATGGGAAAGAACGCCTGTAGCTCTGGGTATGACTTTGATGTATTTGTTATGCGGGGAGCTGGAGCATACATCTGCGGAGAGGAGACGGCACTAATCGAGTCTCTTGAGGGCAAACAAGGGAAGCCCCGACTCAAGCCGCCTTTCCCTGCAGACATAGGTGAGGTAAACTCTCTACAGCCTCCTACATCCTGTTTCCTGCAGCACTTAATTATGGTTTAAGAAACTGTAAAATAGGGTTATATTGTAATTATAGTTATTTACTGCTCTCTCTCTCTCTGTCTTCCTAAAGGGGTGTTTGGATGCCCAACAACAGTGGCCAACGTGGAGACAGTTGCTGTGGCGCCTACGATCTGTCGTCGAGGCGGAGCTTGGTTCGCCAGCTTTGGGAGGGAGAGGAACTCTGGGACAAAACTGTTCAACATCTCTGGTCACGTGAACACCCCATGCACAGTGGAGGAAGAGATGTCTATTCCTCTGAGGGAGCTGATAGAAAGACATGCAGGTGTGTGTGTGTGTGTGTGTGTGTGTTTAGCCCAATTCTGTCCATGGATGAAGAGTTTACTTTATGAAATATTATCATTTTTTCTTCTCTTGTTTCATGTGACTGGTGCAGGAGGAGTGAGAGGCGGCTGGAGCAATCTATTAGGAGTGATCCCAGGGGGGTCCTCCACTCCCATCATCCCTCAGCATGTGTGCGATGATGTGCTGATGGATTTTGATGACCTGCTTCGCGCAGAGAGTGCCCTGGGAACCGCAGCTGTCATAGTCATGGATAAATCGGTAAACAGTTGCCCAAATGATCATACAGTGCACAGGATCCTCAGTGACAATGGAATGAAAATCTGAGTGTTCCTTCTCTGCAGACTGATGTGATCCGAGCCATTGCACGCTTGGTTGAGTTCTACAAACACGAGAGCTGTGGCCAGTGCACACCCTGCAGGGAGGGTAAGAAACTGCATTTAACAACAGGATCAGGCAGTGATTGTTTAAACATCCATCACCTCACCCTTTAAAATGTTTTTACAACCTCCTTACATTTCCTGTGGCGCTGTTCTCTCTTTAATAAGCTATAATAAGCACCCGTGGGAAGTTAGTTTAAATAAAGTCTTTACTACTCAGGATATGCCTGAAGGGTACATAGGTGTGATAAGTACTCAGATATGTTATTAAAGCAAAATAAACACTCTGGTAAGGTAAGATGTATCTGTAAATAGTAAAATTATTGAAGCCAAGACCTGCCAAAATAAAGCCAATCCTAATCTGATCCTCGGTTTACTCAGTTGATGTATTTTGTTTGCACGTATGGAAAATAGAAAAAAAAAAAAGTATATGTTTGTATTTTATATGCTTTGTATATATGATAAGAGATGTCCCGGGATGAAAAGTGGCACTGTTCTGTTAAGTACACTTCATATTGAATCATAAAAATGTGAATGGAATAAATCATAGTATCATCACTCTTATATACAGTACTGTACAAAAGTCTTGAGTCCCTCATTTCTTTATAGCTCGTTTCCAAGGAGCCAGATGTTTTTGTCATTTTTTTAAGTGGTCTTGATCAATAGCTCTCCAGCCTTTCTTAAGGTCTTAATGTCTTTGGACATTGGCTGCTTTTTCACTGATTTTTAGTCCAGTTCTTATACCTGACATTTCAGGGGATTTTTTTTTGTGCCACCTAACACTGACCTATGAATCATTCAAGCATTAAAAAACCACCTAACTTAAGAACTGACTCAGGACCTGAGAGATGCATCTGGCCCTTCAGTTGATCCATCTGCTTTTCACTGAAGCCTCATCAGAAATAATCTCAGTGGAAGGGTGGCTTATGGAAGGGAAACAGGGAGAAAAGGCTGAGATATGCCAAATTACACAAGAACTGGAATGAAAATCAGTGGCAACACATCTGATGGAGTGATGAATGCAAATTCAGAGTTTTTGGTTCAAATTGTAAGTTTGTACAGAGGAGGTCAGGAACAGGTACAACAGTTTGTGTCTACAGCCATCTGTAAAACACAGTGGAGGCTTGGTCATGGTTTGGGGTTGCATTTCCAGCAGTGGTGTTGAGGATTATGAATGCAGAAAAGTAGCATCAGATTTTGATCCATCATGTAATACCATCTGGAAAGATCCTGATTGGCCATGGCTTCATTTTTCAACACGACAATGATTTCAAACACAATGCCAAACTGGTCTTTTAAGTTCTGTTAAGTGAAAGTTTATGCTTCCTTAGATTTCATATCCAAAGACATGTATGCCATGGATGTGAGGTAAACTGCAAAAGTGCTCTGTGAATGTATGGTTAAATGTGGCTTTTAGTCCAAAGCACTTTGAGGGGTCACTAAGGCTTGAAAAGCACTATGCAAATGACAGCCTGCTTCCAAACAGTTAAAAGGTAATCAAATCTGCCGGCGGCGGAGCACTCCGGACACCGACTGAGAACAGGATTCACCTTTTTAATATTCATCCGAAGAGGAAAAAGCGATAGGCTTTAGCTAATACTGACTCTCAGTGCAGGATCAGCTAAAGCCTGAGAGTCATGGATAAAGCAGCACATTTAAAAAGCCTGACTTTTTAAAGATGCATTTTTTGGGGGAATTTTGCCCGAATTTGGACAAGCAGTGCAGCAGTCCTCTTTTCATTCTCCTGGTAAACCTAGATTCATAGTGTACAAATCGAGGTTTAATGTATGGATTAGTAGTTTGTAAAAAAAAAAAAAAAAAAAAAAAGGAAGCTATAACTGTCATTTTAAGGTATCAGACAGGTTTAAGTAGATGTTAGAATCATTTGCCAAAGGCGGACTATGTTGGAATTAAACAGCGCTTAAAATTTCAGTTGAGTACTTGTATGCATTTTTCAGCTTTCTCTTCTTTGTCCTCTCCCTCAGGAGTGGACTGGATGGATAAAATAATGTGGAGATTCGTGCGAGGGGAGGCAGCAGGTTCAGAAATCGACATGATTTGGGAGCTCAGTAAACAGATTGAGGGACATACCATTTGTGCCCTTGGGGATGGAGCTGCTTGGCCTGTGCAGGTGAGATTTCTTGGAGCAGTTTTAACCACTTAAACTAAACTCAGCAAGAAAAAGCCTTTCAATTCTAAACAAGTACTAAATGATAACAATCAGGGGTGTTTACATCCCCTCCCCTCCCCCTCTTTCCTGTGTGTAGGGTTTGATCCGCCACTTCAGGCCAGTTATGGAGCGCCGCATTGCTCAGTATAACAAGAAAAATCCTCCAAGAGAGCCAGAGATTGAGATGATCTGAAAGTGAAATGTCTCCATAGACCGACCATTTTAAAATACAAATATTTCTTGTTGATCAAAGTTATGCACATTACAAAAGCTATGCAGTTTGTCATGTGTGGACACGTAGTCTGCTTTGGTGATATAAATGCATATAAATCCTTGACTTAGTTAACTGCCAACTATATCAAAACTGATTTTAAACAGCAAATGCCCAGTTCAGTGAAAGAGAGGATCAAACACGTCAATAAATTAGCTTTATTTCATAAACTTGTGAAAGAAATTCAAATGGTTCACTGCATACATTTCCAATATGATCTGTACAAAAAAGGAAAAGATCAGGAAAAGGATTATGTCACTCATGTTTTTTACTTTGAGGAAAGAAAAGGTGGCATGAACAGGAAAAGCTGTGTTGAGATAAAAGGAAAACTGGTCTGTGATTTACAGTCTGTGATATATATATATATATTTTTTTTTTTTTTTACAAAGACATTTTGTAAAACAGTTGAGCTGGTGTGGATTTTCCTTCAATTCAGACCAACTGTAGGCAGAATATTGCTCAACTGGCCATCTACACATCCAGACAGAAGTGTTAGTCCTGCAAAAGTCCATCTTTAAACTATAATGTTTGCACAGAAAAACAAACAGGAGTCTTCACAAAACTTTAATTTGTCCATTTGGACCAAAGAACTAAAATAATGCTGAAACCAACACAGAGCTGTTAAAGAATCATCCTTGCGATGAACAGATGGGCTCGGTTTGGGTGAATATCCTGTAAGACTTAGCAGAAAGCACTCAGTGAGTTCAGATTCTTTTTTCTGTATTAGGGTGCCATCCAGAAAGGTATAGACTGCTGTTGTGGCTGTGTTTTAGCTCGAGGGGGTGGTGGAGGAGGGCAGCGATAACCCTGTGCCCAACCTGAGGTGGTGGTGGTTGTGGAGGTGGTAGGGGGAACTGCCCCAGGGTTACCTGGCCCTGATGTGGCTTTTGAGGTGGGATGGTCTTCGTCTTCATCAGAAGAGTCACCGGTGTATGCCACCAAACCTGTTTTCAGTCTTTTTACTGCAGGCTCTGAAAGAGCAAGAGGGCGACAAACAGAGGAAAAAAAACAAAAACAAAAAAACAGAGACAGGCAGCATATGTAGAGAAGAGAAAGAGAGAGAAAACATACACAAAAGCACCCAGTAGCAACACATTTTAGATACAAGTCAAAGGTAATTATTCCAAACACATTTTGGGAGAAACAAATAGTTAATAGATTTGATATAAATCAAAGTTTATGTCAGCCGGTTTGAGGAGGGGGGGCGACCATTTGAAAGCAGCCATTGGTTAGTGAGGAGCGACAGTGTCAGGGCCGTCCAATCGAGCGGCAAGATGGTGTCATGGGACGAGTCGTGCCCCACCCCCAACCGGTATCCACCATCACACCAGATACATGGAAGAGAAGAAAAACACAGAGAAAAAGAGAAAAAACACAAAAACAGGAGAGATTCTCATTAGTGAGGAAGAAAAACGAACTTCGGACAATCCAGACTGATGATGTCGTCACAACGCGACGGTGAGGTGGACTCAACATAATCACACTTCATTATAAAAAGGACTGAAAAATGCACAACAGCTGTCGAGTCATAGCTCCACCTCACTATCTTGAGATGCTCTAGTCACAGCAACAGAATCTTGGGAGTCCATCTGAGGCTTAACGTGGCTGAGTGTGCAAATGCTGCATTTATCTCTGCCACAACAACATGAGCGGCTTTATTATTAAATCTAAAAAACAAAACAAGAACAACCAAACCTGTTTTTGGGGTCAGCTGGGGGTTTATGTAACAGATATATCGCTTCAATGAACTGAAATTTAGACAGTCCAGTGGGCAGGGAGAGGATTTACATTTTCCTCTTTACAGCTCTACATTAAGACTGAATAAAATCAAGGCCAGGCTTATAAGAGGGTCACAGTCCATGATTTGGATTTGGGCAGGGATTTGTCAATCCACAGGATAACACCCTTACCCACGGGGCCTTGCAGTGCCTTTCTCTCTTCCATCTTGGGTCTCACTCCATTCACAGGCAATGGCGGTGGAGGCATTAGCTGCTTACTGGAGAACACAAAGAGAGAGTGTGAATGAACTCTGCTTACTGGCCCGTGCATGTTATTAACATGAATAACATCCTGTATAAAAAATCTGCATACCTGTCCCTCTCACTCGACAGGCTGGAGGAACTCTGTGGTTGGGATCCTGGATTCTCGGGACTGCCCACGGAGAAGCCTGCACCTAAATTAGTCATATGAATGGGTCCATGCTATGAGCAGAAAAACACACAGGCACGATTAGGAGACATCCTCAACTAAGCCCTGCCCTGACACTAAAACATAAAGCAAACTTGTTTACAACACCAAAGTGGAAAAAAAACAACAACAAAAAAAAAAAAAACTAGCTTACCACAAGCCTGTGATTATAATGATATTTTCCCATCCACTATGAAAGATACTTATAAAAGCTGGCCAAGCTATCTCAACCAAGGTACATGAGATATTTGAAGAGAGGAAAGATGAAATGTTAGGAGACAGAAATCAGAAAGGTATAAGGGCTTCCTTCACATGAAAGTGACTGATGGGGGGGGGGGGGGGGGGGGGGGGGGCACCTGAGAATGATGAGAGGCTGTAAATGTGAAACATTTATCACCTGGTATCCAAGCAAGCCACTGTCAGCCTCGTCTGGTACCTCCTCTGTGAAGCGTCTTTTCTGTGGTGGGTTGGCTGGGACAGCAGGAGGTGAAACTTTGGGTGGTGCTGCAGTAGAGGGTGGTAAACGTACAGGCGGAGGAAGTGCCTGCACAAAAGACGAAAACAACAGCAATATCTTGTTACTGATTTGCATCCATGCCAAGGGTTTCAGAATTCATAAAAGTAAAATTAAACAACTGATGATTTTTATACACAATCCAAAGATCAACAAGAAGACCACAGAGTCCTGAAAGACATGGAGTGGAGCCACGACCTCAATCTAAAGGAGTCAGTCTACAATTGCATAAAGAGATAGACAACAGGCTAAATCCACATCATGCGCGCCAAGATGCTGGAAAGAACATGCCTGCCAAGACACGGGTTAAGTGGACATAAGAAAAATGGGTCTGTTTTAAAGGCAAAGGGCTTCACACATTATTCACACTCTTTATTTATGGCATTATTTCTGAATGTATGGTTTAGTTTTAATGCCTAAAACCACTCTTTACATTTTTAAACATATTACAATTAAGAGTTCATTGAATCCTACCTGTGGCAGTGTCTCTGGAGCAGGAGTGGGTACTGGTACAAGTGAGGGTGTAGGAGCTACAGTGGCAACAGGAACAGGAAGAGGGGCAGGAGCAGGGGCTAGGGCCAGGGCTGGGCGGAGAGGGTACTGAGAGGGAACACCTGCAGTGACCACAGGAGGTACAGGAGGTGGGACAGTGTAAGGTGTAGGGACAGTCTGAGGCTGAGGTGGAGGTACAGGCATGGGGTAGCTTGGCTGATAACCAGCAGGGGTGTAGTAAGGAGGCTGAGGAGGCATCCCATTCACTACAGGAGGCTGTCCAAAGCCTGGAAGAGACACAAAAACAAAACAGATCAAGTGAGGCTCTCACAGTGACTTCTATAAACAGATACGTTAGACTGAGAATGTTACAGCTGCTAGTTAAAGAAAATGAGCAATGGCACAACAAGTGAGAAATCGAAACTATAGAAAAACTACCAGCTATTGAGTACCTTGTGGCGTTGGCATCATTTGATTAATAAAGTGAGAATACTCTGCATGGACCTAGAAAAGAGGAACATTTAACCATTAGCAAGATTATGTGCAAAGAACAAAATTTACTTTTAATGTATTCTTATAAAGACTTAAGTTCAACATAACCATTATAAAAGAAAAAAAAATTAAAACCTGCTATAAAAAAACTAGACCTCTTAGTTTTCAGTGCAAATAATGCTTTTGAACATGCACTGGTAACAGTATGAACCCCCTTTGGGCCTCTACCTATAAAAAAACAAACAAAAAAAAAAAAAAAAACAGCTGTGTTTGCAGAAATACTTGTGGTATGGCACACAGATAATCCTTCACTATCTACAGTTATGTAACTGATGTGCGCATCTGCAGAAGCAGAGATCAGTGATCCCTTAAACCACAAGGAAGTTCATGCATCTTTGCTTTGTTTAACACAGCGAATAAATGTCAAGAACAGCAATTTTAAAGAGTTAACACAGTTTTGAATCATCAGTGTCACTGATCTTGATAAATTAAGGCTTATCAGTCACAAGTATGCATCAATAATGTTTTCAGTTGGTAGACTGAAAAAAATAACCAACTGATCTGTCAGGACCACTAAATATTATTTATTAATGCTCAGGGACTGCCTAGTTTACACAGTTGCCTAACAAGCATATGATCTCCAGTTTTATTCCGTGAGGACACACAAATCCCTTTGAGATTGCATCAGGAAAGGTGTCTAATGTAAATATCTACCAAAACAAGCATGCGAGCTGTGGCAACCCCTTGAGCAGCTGAAAGAAGCATTTAATGCTCAAGGACTGTCTGTTGAAGCTGGAATGGGGAAACAGACACTTGGATAAAGCATCACTTCATAGTAACAAAAGACTACTCACTGTCTGAAGCAGGTTCTCACACAAAGTCTTTGCTGCTGCAAGTCCTTCAGGTTTAGAATGACTGGAGAAGAAAACAGATGCATTTAGTTCTAGTGAGCAAAAATACTTGATATTCGCTGAAAACTATTATTTGAAGTTCTCCACTAACCCACTGTTCTCAAATAACTGTACATGTGACCCACTTTACACTGGACTTCACTTTCTTGCTTTTCCAAAGGAATTTCACACAAAACCTTTTGACAGATTAACTAGTTTTTGACCTTTGGCACTTCTCATGTTTGTACAGTAGTCAGGGTTCGTACACCTTTTCCAGGATCAAATTCGAGCACCTTTTAAGCACTTCCAAGGTCAATTTTCAAGATTTTCCAGCACATTAAGGGGTCATTCACAATTATCAACATTTTCCAAAGTTTACTCTTTTTCAGACCCCCTCCCCAAAAGTGTACAAAGAAAATGTTGATATTTTTTCATGACATTTAATTTCTCCTGGTTTGGTGGTATTTTAATGTAATAGGAAGTATTAAAAACACATCCCGGTGTTGAAAAATTCTGGATATCTTGGTATTAAGTATACTCTTGCCTATCCATTAAAACATTGTATTGCACTGCATGTACGCAAAATGTACATGGTTTAGGGGAAGAATCCAAAAAGCTCTCTCAGAGATTTCAGCTGTCAGTTTCCACTGTGAGGAACATAGTGAGGAAATGGAAGACCACAGGCACAGTTCTAGTTTAGGCCCGAAGTGGCAGGCCAAGAAAAATCTCATATAGGCAGAGGCGAAGGATGGTGAGAACAGTCATAGTCAACCCACAGAGCAGCTCCAAAGACCTACAACATCATCTTGCTGCAGATGGTGTCACTGTGCATCGTTCATCTATTCAGCGCACTTTGCACAAGGAGAGGCTGTATGGGACAGTAATGCAGAAGAAGCCTTTTCTGCACACACACCACAAACAGAGTCGCTAAAGCATATTTGGACAAGCCAGCTTCATTTTGGAATAAGGTGCCGTGGACTCATGAAAGTAAACTGAGTTATTTGGACATAACAAGGGGCGGTATGCATGGTGGAAAAAGAACACAGCATTCCAAGACAAACACTTGGTACCCACAGTAAAATTTGGTGGTGGTTCCATCATGCTGTGGGGCCAGTGCAGGTACTGGGAATCTTGTTAAAGTTGAGGGTCGCATGGATTCCAGTCAATATCAGCAGATTCTTGAGAACAATGTTCAAGAATCAGTGACAGAGTTGAAGTTGTGCCGGGGCTGGATACTTCAACAAGACAATGACCCTAAACACTGCTCAAAATCTGAGGCATTCATGCAGAGGAACAAGTCCAACGTTCTGGAACGGCCATCTCAGTCCCAGACCTGAATACTGTTGAAAATCTGTGGTGTGATTTAAAGCGGGCTGTCCGTGCTGAGAAACCATCAAACCTGACTGAACTGGAAATGTTTTGGAGAGAAGAATGGTCCAAAATACCTTCTACCAGAATCCAGACTCTCATTGGAAGCTATAGGAAGCATTTAGAGGCTGTTATTTCTGCAAAAGGAGGATCTACTAAATATTGATGAAATTTTTCTGTTGGGGTGCCCAAAATTATGCACCTCCCTAATTTTGTTTAAATAATTATTGCACACTTTCTGTAAATCCTATAAACTTTATTTCACTTCTCAAATATCACTGTGTTCATCTGCTATATGATAGATTTAACTGAAACTGCTGATCCGAACAACCAATGATTTATAAAGGAAAATCATGACAATTATCAGGGGTGGCCAAACATTTGCATACCACTGTATCATCTGAATAGCAGGTCTTGTGCCAAAAAATTATTTCCAGTATTTTCCAAAAAAATGATTGCTGGTATTTATATAGTTGTAAATTACTTGCTGACGTATGGTCTGTCAAGCATATCTCGAATATTATCTCTCATGAATGATGTCAACTCATTTTGAGTCATAAATAACACTCCTGTCACATGGTAGAAGCTGCAATTTTTGGCAACACCAGCCGATAGTGTTGCCAACTTAGTTACTTTGTCACTTGGACTTTTCATAAAATCCATCATGGTTTTCTGCGGTTTCCTGCGTACAGCTTACATTTTTGATTCAGCTTTTTGGAACACTACTTCCCCTTCCTTGTTGAATTTATCTTCGGCGGTTTTGGCTGCTTTCCACACCTGCTGCGCCACACTCACAGCTTATTCCTGTCCAATATCGTTATTGAGTCTTTCTGTGAATCGATGATGGCCTATTTTAGAAAATTCAATGAAGCCTTTGAATTGATCCGCCAGCTCGGAGGCCATATCGCTGCCGACCACGCAATTACTGGTGTACAAGTGAACGAGAGCGCCTCCGTGGATGCGCTGAGTTCTACGCTGTTGAATTTACTCGCGAGGAATGACATTTGCGGGGATTATGTTTGTTTTTTTCTTGCGCCTAACTTTTGACTTAAAAGTATTCCATATTCCTCTGATCCATAATTGGAATTTGCAGTTTTCCAGTTAACACTCATTAAAACGGCCACTCTCTGTCTTCGGGGGGAGGGGCGTGGTCACAAACAGACTGACAGATCACATGCAGACGGGCAGGCCAGACCCATGCGGAGAAATTTTCATTTTAGACTTTACGACTCATTTTATTTCTCCGTTTCATAAGCGAACTGTTCAAACCAGATAGTTATATTTTTATTTACAAAAAAAAGCGGTTACAATTTCAAGCACTTCAAGCACTATACCAAAAGTCAAGCACTTTTCAAACCTTGAGAGGACAATATAAATTCAGTATTTTCAGGATTTCCAGCACCGTACGAACCCTGAGTAGTAGCTCATCTCACCATCTTATCATTCTAACACTTCTGGTTCTAAGCGTCTAATTTTGATGGTTTAATAGAGGCTGTCACCTGGTTTTTGGGTGCATTACCACCACCTTCTGGCCATTGTAGTGAATTGCATCTTAACCAGGCACTAGCACAAGTAGTAGTCGCATATACGTATACTTTTTTCTTAAGTAAAAACATTTCTGACTCTACTGCAAAAAAAAATTACAGAGTGTGGCAGTACTGTGAGTGTTACCTCACAACACTGCATTAGTAGGTGTCTCCTATAATGGGCAAAGACTGACACCCACCTGATGTAAATGTACATGGGTTCAAAGGCCTCTCGGCCAGAGGCAGGCTCTAAACAGCCAGATCCTTTTCCTCTGAGGAAGACTTTGGCCCCAGTCTCAGCCTGGATGTGCTGCAGGTAGGAACAGCCAGGGCCCTCGACACGCTCTTTGACCACAAACCCCGGGACAGCGTGGTCCAGGCCCACAAAGATCTTATCTTGAACAAAATGCATCTGAGGAATGAAAGGAAATATGAGAGCTTGCATATAACTGACTAAATGTCCATTTTGGAAAGTAGTTACACAGAAACATTTTTCAATTGATGAACGTGTGTCTTCTGTTTTCCAAGCAAAGATTGTGTTAAACTGACTACCACTGAAGTATGGAAATGATTCAAATTCATGAAATTGGCCATCAAATATCTTTTTCATTTAAATGATTGTAGTAGGGATGTTCCTGGCGACTAATTTCTTAGTCGACTAAACAAGGGAAAAAAAATTTGACTAACCGACGAAGAAACACTCAGATATCAAATTAAATTTTATGCCTGTTTAATGGACAATGTCAAAAACTGTCTAAACAAAGGCTCTGAAACCATTAATCGCATTCTTCGAGATGAATCGCACTTTAAATGCTGGCTAACTGTGCGACACCATGCATTATGAATGCTGGCATGTTATAAGCCAAACAACGAAGAATAAAAACAGAAAAAAAATCAACTGACTTCAAATATATGAAAACACATTACTGCAAACGATGTTCGGCATCACTGAATGAGAAAACATCAGATAACTAATAAACACGACTTAACAGTGGGGCGCATTGTGCCGCGCATTATGAACAATGCTGGTTGTTCTACAACTGACACACAAAACAGAACAACACAAACATCCCATTTTCTTCCACTTATCCAGGCTCAGGTTGCGCTGGGCCCAGACTTCCCTCTCCCCTAGCCGCCACCCTCCGCCAGCTTACCCTTGATTCAGATTTCAGCTGCTATGACGTAACCTACTTAAGTGGCTGATGTTGTTGCGGCATTTATCCTGTGCAGGTGCATTGTGTGTGTTAATTACACTTTGGTCGTGTACTGATGTTTTACATACAGTGTCGGCGGACAGAAACAAAATCGGCCCTTTTTTCCCCCTCCTGGGTCCTACTCCGGCTGTGGTCTTTTTTTGTTTGTTTTATATACGACGTAAATGCATTTGTCCCTCTAGTTTTTTCGCTTCTTTGTACAACCTGGAGGAATAGCCGGAAATGCAGGGAAGGTAGGCTGTTTCTCAGGAGGTGCGCTTAGGTTTCATTATGGACGATTAGTCGTCTAGTTAGTTCGTGCACATCCCTAGATTGTAGCTTTGTTAGTGTGCAACAGATTTTGAAGTCGTCCAACTCATAATGTATAAAAAATTTATTTACTATTATTTTGAAGACATCCAGGACTGCTAGTATCTATTATTAAATATGAGTCCCACCCAAACCTTCCTAAAAGCAGTGCTTGAAAATTAGATGAAAACACAGTATGACCTGCATCCATTCGAGAAGTGCCTACCCCTGACGAAAGGCGGCGTTTGGGTGGGTGACAGGTGGCAGTGAGGGGGGAGGCGGGTTGGGTGCTGCTGGTAAACTGTGACTGAAGCCCCAGTAGAGGAGAAAGTTGGAGAGGATGATGAAGCAGTAGGCCTTTACCACACCATTGGTGATGATCTCCTTGATTCTATTAACTGCTCCTGGAGAAGGGAGAAGAGAAACCATCAGCTGAATTAGGAGCTACATAAAGACAAATATTTACGACTGACTAGGTTAAGAGTACTTACTGTCAACGAGCGCTCTTGTCTGTCTTGGACATGTAGATACAGAGGTCGTCTCGCTGATTGGAATGAGAAGAAACAAGACTGAGTTCTTCTAAAAACGTCAAACACCAGGTCTACTAGTTTTTATGATCAGTTAGTGAAAATGAGACAGTCACCCCCGTCAGTGCTTGGCCTCTCCTCTCTCTGGCGTCATGTAACGGCCTCGGTTGACACTGCAGCACACCGCTCACTTACTGATCTGCGGACACACCATATTATCACTTACAAAACACATCAAGGAATAACATACAAGCTCATGGAAATATCCTCGTCCTTCTTGTTGCTGACCTCATCTTGCGTTTGCCCACGCGTCAGTAGATTTCGACAGTTGATTGGGACGTCATTGATCTCAACTTCAGCCACCACCAGGTCATCTTTGGCTTTTGCCGGTGCTGGAGGCTTTCCAACACCGAGGACCTGAGAGGAACAGCAACAAGGAACATGTGTCAGTTCAAGGGAGAGTTCATATTATTTATACTGAGAATTAAAAGTATAAATGGCGACATGACCGACAAAAAATATCCCATATATGCAAGCACCAGTATCTGCCTTTATGTAGGACCAGGTAATGATACATGATTGATTCGGCAGAGTTTTTAGCGCCAGATGTCGTTCCTGTTGCAACCCCAAAGTCACTGAGTCTCCTCCTGGCATTGAACCAGGCAGCTTTCACTTGTTAGGTGACTGTGTAAACCAGCACATTCTGGAGCCACTGTATATCTGAATTAATGACTTAAATAATTCTGATTTGATATTCAGTGCAATTACATGTGCAATGCAAAAACAAAATGCACTGGTTTTACTTTACTCTGTTCAGTTTGATCTCAGATTAGCTTCTCCCTCATTAAGAATAAAGTATATCTTATTTTATATTGGATACTGAAGTCTAAAAAGCAGGACTGGGAGAGAAAGATTGTTGAAATACAGTTAAACTGTAGAGCAAATGACAATAAGAAATAATATTCACCAGAACTGTGGGTTTAATAGAAGTTTGGTTATTATTGTTAGTAATTGAATGTCCTGTTATAAGGTTTTTTTGTTGTTGTCTATGAATTCAGTAATATCTGTATAGAAGATCTTGCATAGGTCTGTGTTGATCACATGCATGCATATGTATGAATGTATGGAGGAGCCCAGAAAGAATAGGTAAGGCTGATGGTAATTACACTGGGCTTCAGTCAAATTCACGAGTGAAAGTATGTGCATGGCAGCCACAAAGCTGCTTGAAATCTCCAAATAATAAAAAGGTGCTTCAGCGCTTTTGTTCATCTCCTTTAGTTCATCGGACAACCCTTTATGAAAGGAGAGAAGATAACACCATCCCACGAGTCCTCACGTTTATGAAAACAAATGATCACATGACTGAAACTGACATGGATCATGTAAATGGTTAAGTAACAGTGCCATCTTTTTTTAAACCATAACCTGCTGACATGTTTTGAACCTTCAGCAGCAGGCTGTTAAACCCACAGGTGAACACAGCACTGCTTGTGATAAAATAGGAAGTTGCTCAAATTGTGTGATGAACAAAAATTTATATATAAAATCTCTCTCTACATATATAATGATTATGAGCTACATGAAAATGAGCAGTGGGGTTTAATGTTTGTTGTTTTGGAGCCTATAGATTATCATTCATTAAGCTGATTCTGGTACAGAAAACCTAATAAAAAAGGCAAAAAGTACACTGATCGCTCTCTGAACATAGGAGCCAACAGGATGGCAACAATGCTAATATGACTAGTGTTTAGTTAAATGCACATTTGTTCTGTTTTATATGACCTGCAGAAAACAACATGGTAAGAACGTGTTGGCAAAGTATTTTGTAGTCCATCTTAAGAAATATTGTAGGTTAAACAATGTCAACAACATCCACCTGCACACGATTAAGCAGCCTTGTATAAGTGCATGTGAGTACCAAGCTTCCTTTTCCTAATTCAATAATTTATAAAATCTCCTCAAAATGATTAGGAAAAGGATTTTTTTTTTTGTTTGTGTGTTTGTTTGGACTGCATCCATGCTGCTCATTACCTTATCAGGCGGTCCAGGGTTGCCTATTTGTGAGGGTTTGAGTTTGCCTTTGGCCACTAGCATAGCATGAATCTTGGCAGCCACGGCAGCTGCAGCATCCACAGAGCCCCGGTGGGCGCAGCTTCAGCCTCCCCCATCCCACAGAGCCAGCCCGGGCCCAGGTGGTCCCATTTGCTGCGGCGGCTGAAGCACAGAGAAACAAAATTTAATCTAGTGAAATAAATCTGTAGACCCCCCACAAAAAATAAAATAAAAAATCCCTGCTTACGAATAAACACCCGACACTGTTTGTTGACGTTTTGGTAACTGAAACTGTGGGCTTGCGGCTTTTTCCTTGTACTAAATTGACCTAATGTGCTCAACAATCACGGGCACGCTGCTACCTGCATAAATTATTTAGAATATTTTGGATTTGCGTAGCTACAGGAAACAATCACAGCCATTGCCAGCAGCAGCCGACAACACGGCCATGATTATATAGGTGGCTAACATTGGCTAGCTAGCCGGCTATCTGAAAGCATGAAAGCGGCGGCTAAATATTACGAAAAAAAATACAAAAACAGTCTGGGTTGAAACGCTTACCCGCTGCTGTGAGTCCCACAGAATGACATCAATGTTCCGTCAAACGAAATTTTCCTCTTTAAAGTGAAACCCTCTGTAGACTTGTGCACCGCTCGCCAGTCAGTTGTTGTTAATGACTAGCCACTTCGTGCTACAAAAAAACAAAACAAAACAAACAACAAAAAAAACAACAAAACAACAAACAACAAAACAACTTCCCCTCCGTCCGTCCTTCCTTTCCCGCCTCCGGTTAATGCCGTTTGCGCGCAATGACGCCACAGAGGGCGTCAGATACCAGCACGTGTTCAAAAAAAGGGGGAAAAAAAAGGTTCAGGTGGGATGCTTCTTCCTCACCTGTCCTGCCACCCTTGGCCAGTGTCTCTTGAGGCGATATCACAGTTTCCAGTGGAGAGAAAAGCCTTGAACCGCCAGGTGAGTTTTAGCAGGTGTACTTGTGCTTAAACTACGTGAAGACCTCACAAATAGAAGGACACAGGTTGGTGCATTGATTTGTGTTGGTATTGCTGTTGTTTTGGACAACAAATTTGAAAAGTCAAACGCATTTAGTCAGATTATGTTTAAATGCACAGTAATTTGGCAGTTAAGATTTGACAGTAAGTCAAATAATAATTTTCTTCAGTAAATGCATGTGTGGCTAGATCAGTGTAAGCAACAAAAGAATTATGAAGAATTATGAGGAATGGTACCTAAACTTTATCAGCATTTTGACTTCAAATACAAACTAAAGACGATCAAATAGTGGATTTTGTGTGGTTTTCTAATTTTCTAATTTGGATTCATGTTGAATTATTTTGTTTAGGTTTGTTTTATTGATGCTCAGGTGTTTGAAGTTTTTCAAGTATCTGCTGAGTTTTTGGCCTTCCAAGTATTTCCATGTCTGTGCCTCCCTCTGTTTCCTCTGTCTTTCTGTGTGTGTGTGTGTGTGTGTGTGTGTGTGTGTGTGTGTGTGTGTGTGTGTGTGTGTGTGTGTGTGTGTGTGTTCTGGCCTCACCTATGTCCTATTGTGGAATTAGCCCCTTGCTTATAAACACTCTCCTGCCACTTCATTAGGTACACATGTTCAAATGCTTGTTAACACAAGTATCAAATTAGCCAATCACATGGCAGCAATTCAATCCCTTTAAGCCTGTAGACTTGATCAACACAACCTGCTGAAGTATTTCAGAATCTACTGATCTACTGGGATTTTCCCACACAACCATCTCTAGAGTTTTCTGATGTCTTGATTTCTGTTTCTGATGGTTGCATCCAGCAGGATCACACATATCACAAAGCTGAAATCATCTCAAACTGGTTTCTAGAACATGACAATGACTTCACTGTACTCAAATGTGCTCCATAGTCACCAGATCTTGATCCAATAGAGCATCTTTGGGGATGTGGTGGGAGGGGAGATTCACATCATAGAAGTGAAGCCGACAAATCTGCAGCATCAGTGTGATATGGACCAAAATATCTGAGGAATCAGTCTGTGCCGTGGAGAATTAGAGCAGTTCTGAAGGCAAAAGTGGGTCCAACCTGGTAATAGCCAGGTGTACCTAACTGAGAAGCTGGTGAGCATCATATCATCAGTTTGTGTTCCTGGATTTGCTGCCTTGCTTTTACATTACTTCCTGTATCCTCGTGTTTTTTCTAGCTCCTTGTGTTTTGGGATTTCTGTTTCTGTTACCATGGAAGCTATTAAAGCTCACCTCTTTTTAAGTTATTCAGCATCCATTGTCCTGCACTTGGGACCTCTCCAGCATATCCTGCTCCAAACAGGAACCAGTTCATCAGTTTAATGAGCTGCTGGCTTTAATTGCCTTTGAACTGTTTAGAAAGCTGAAGCCTCTTTTGTATTAAGACTTCAAATTAAATCTTTCTAAACTGAACCAAGCTGAAGGTTGTAGCTGTAGACCCCCAGTCTGCACTGTGAAGAAAGTCAGACCCGATCCTACATAGACTCCAGCTGGTCCTACAGGCTGAGCCAGGCCATAGCATTATACCTACTGGCTCTTAAGTTGTGCTGATGTACTGGTTTGCTGCCACTCTGGCAGGTACAGGTATTCAGTTACTGACCACCCAGGAGCTCAGAGACAGGGCCAGGAGGTGCAGATTTCTGTGGAAGGTGAGAACACCATGTGGGGGGGCAACATGAAATCACATATTGAACAACCAGTAGCCTTGCTTTGTATTTCTTTTGTTCTATGGTGCAGGTGCTAAAAATGGTCTGCTAAACTCTGCTTTCTTCAGTCTGTGCCGTGTTTTCATATGAGGAAATGACAGATTTTAAAGGCTCAGTATTAGTCTCTTGTTGTAGCTGTGATTTGTTTGCATTTATCTATTGTGACTGAAGTTATTTCATATTTTTAAGAGTAGAGGTAGTGGATCGTGTGGTAGTGGTCATTTTATAGTAATTAGCATGTTTGCAATAGTGCTTTTTAAGGTTTGTAGATTTTTGTTACTATATATTTAACTTGTTTGTATTTAACTGTAGAATATTTTTTTAATGCAAAGTTACGTATATATATGACACACTTCAAATCAAATCACTGCTTGAATTCATCATTAAGCAATCAAGTCAAACCTTAAATCTTGGAAAGCAATCATATTTCTTTACCAGGTGAACAGAGCTTGTTCTGTAGGGTTGGGCCATCAGGACAGGTGGTGTCCTTCCAGCTAGGGACTTGGTTACTGAGGTGGGTCAGTTACTGAGCCACCTGAGCTGGAAGTTCAGTCAGCGCAAAGACAGACGGGTGGAAGAATATATTGTGTAACATGGTGCAGACATCTTTAAGCTATTACTTGTGCATGGCATTGTGTCTGCATCCTGACGTTTGTACAGACATGACGGATGTTTGGTGTACAATGAGCAAATCTATGCTGAGCTTTCTTCAAGTACATGACTGTCCATTGTGATGGTCCATTATTGCCACTGGAGAAAAAAGATAAGTTTTATTAATGAGTTGTGCTTTGATTTTAGGTATACTCTCTTTATTTGTGCCTTTTCGTGTTCAATTTCTGGCACAAAGCTCTTTATATCTGAAAGTAAGTGTCTTCTTTCACTATGATCATCTACTGCCCCACTATACCCAGTATACTGTAAGATAAATAAGGATTATTTGATGAACTGTGATTCATTCAAAGCAATCCAAATCAATATACAGAGTAGGAAATGAGCGTATAGGTCTACTGTAATGCAGTTAAAATCCATGGACCTCTTTCTGAACAATTGATAATTTTCAACCCCTGAAAAAATGGACTGAGGCATCTTCTCCAAAGTGAGGCAACTAGGCCGAGGGTGGCCAGGTGTCCCACTTTATGAGGGATTGAACGCCAGTTTTATTCCTTGTCTCCCTGCCCCACATATTGAGAGAATGTCCCACTTTGGTTGGCTCTTAAGTCAGTGCATGTGAGTCTCACAAGAATCATGCAACTCAAAAAAGAGGATCATCTCATCAGTGAATCATCTGCCTCCATCTCACCCTGTCCTTAGCATCCTCCTCTGTCACACCAACCCTCCCCCTTTCCTCTTACTTTGTCTTCGGCCCACTATAGCACAGTTTCCACCGGCACTCTGTTGGCCAACAGCGCCGGAGGCGGTCATTGTTAACCTGGGACCCTGCTGATCCAGTATGGAAATCTCATTCTTGATGAGCCGAATGTTTGATTCTACGCTGGCTTGGGATCTGACCTAAGCGATAACTTTAATGCCTTCAGTCTAATTTCTTCTTTCACTTCACCTCCAGGTGGCACTCTAATACTAACAATGACAGACCAACCTTAGTTGCTCAGTTTTTCAAGCAGATAGTAATCCTGGTGCTATTTTTTTAACCTGTTGATCCAAATGAATTTACAATCAGTGCTTTAACTTCACAAGCTTGACCTTTAGATTTAATGCTGCTGAAAGCAAGTGACTCTAAAGGTAGTGTTTTGTAAATAAATGTGCAATAATGTGTAATAGCTGCCACTCTCATTATTGATTCATTAATTCTGCATTACTTAATGAATCAGTCTTTTGGTCTTAAAATTAAATTTTTCTTATGCCTTCCTGTTCTTAGTGCTATATCTTCTTGCCTTTTCTGACCAGATCCAAAACCTGAGAATGTGCCATTTCTGGCCACACAAGACTAATAAAAGCACTTTAAGTAGGTATCATTCGACTTAAATAGATTGCAGATGATTTTTCTCTTAAATAACTAATCAAAAATCAACTACTCATTTCATCTGCAAAGCAAACAGGTCATTCCAGTTTTTTTGTGTAATATATGTAGAAATGCAAAAAATCAGTTCCTTTAAGGTTCACACCGTCAGGAGGCCAGAGGTCAGCCGAGTCTTGACGCCTGACTTGACTGTTTACAGGCAGTATGCTGTGAGAGGAGAAGCCAGGCGAGCAAGAGACACAGGGAAAACAGAGGGAGCAGGAGCGAGAAGGGCAGCCATGTCATATTTACTGTCTTTCCTAGTAAGAGGCAAAGTGTGAACTGTAATGTGCATGTTGGTTGATTTAACCTCCGGCCTTCAACGGAAAGCAAGCCTGGGTCTCGCCTGATCCTGGTGGCTGACACCTAGATGCGAAATCAGGGGACGTGATGAGGAGGAGGGGCGCCTCACGGTGGGGTGCAGTGGGTTGAACAAAGAGATACTGTTAGTACCTAGGTTTCAGTTTGCTGTCAAACCAGCAATTACAAGCAATTTTTTTAATCTTGTGGTTGCGTGTATCATAAGTAGGTTATTGTAAACTTGAGTTTGATATCTGCTGGATTTCTTTTAAGTTGATAATGTGTCATAATACCAAAGCTTTTTGTTATAAATTAAAAATAAAGTATAATGATTAACATCATATGAGGTGAGACCATGCAGAGGAATGGAAAGTGTAGGCAAAGGAGAGTGTAAAGGGACGAAAAGCGATTAAGTAAAGGAAAACAGATGGGCAGATTGAATTTTAGAGGAGGTGGAGTGCAAAGGGAATCTTTCTTGTGTATGTCTGGAGAGAACGGGAGCCTCTTATACATCTCACAGCGTGAATTTGGCCCGGGCTGTGGCCTCGTCTCGTCTACACAGCGGGTTGCTTTCCTGAACGGGCTGCCCAGGGGAGGGGCACCTGCAGCAGCCTCAGACACTGGTGAAGAACAGAGCCTGATGGGAGGGGGTGAGGGGTGCTGAAATGGAAAGATGCTTGGTGATTCCAGGAAACTGACATGTGCTGGATTTATTACATCTTCAGGTAGAACAGAGCGATGCCCCCTGATGAAAATATGTCATGTTTCCCCTGTGGCCTTGAGAGGATGAACACCTTCTGCAGTCTCAGGATGAAATCAAAAGCTTCAGTTGCACAAGAGGACAAAAGTTATGACTGGAGCGAGTCAGCCACTGGTTGCAACTACCAACACAAAGTTTAAGGGTTGGCCAGCCTGCCAACTGACACAATATTTTCCATCTGTTTGGTTGGGTTGACCAAACACTGTGTATGTGAAGTTTATCAAACACTCAGTCATCCCTGCAGACCTGCGGGAGGACTTAATCATCTGATATATGGAGTTTTAGAATACACTGACACCCCAAATCTGCCTATCTGACTATGCAGAGTCAGGAAATTGAACGACAAGCCCTGTGTGCTTTAATATCCACACTCCCGAGGACTGTCTTTTTGGATAACTTTCATCTTTACACAAGCTACACCCTCCATCTTCTGTCATTTTGGTATGACCCAGGGGGTCCAAAAAGCACTAAGTCTCATATTAAGGCACCTTATTTCAAATGTATACTGAGCTGGCTCTTTGTCTGCAAGAAATACCATTTCAGTGGACCAATGTGGGTTTCGGGTCTCAGTTGTCTGTGAAGGGTGGATGGATATTGCATTAACTTCACAACAGAAGCACCCCCGTTGTGTGACCGCACAGGGCTCTGAATAATAACTGCAGTGGGAACGTTGTGCTCAGAAGTAGCCGGGCCAGGTAAATAAAAACACATGCTAGGCAGCATGAACTACAGGAGAGCCCTACAGCCTCAGAAATAATGGCATCACAGCGCAGAGAAACACACTCCCTTGACAAATGCTTTTGGTATGTGTCTCTTCAACCTGTTGCTGTTAATGCAGTAATGGGACACATGGCTTCAGAGCTTCTTGTGCAGTCCTGAGGTATTTTTGTGCCTCAGTTAATATTCTTGAACATATCTACTTCATGTGCAGATGAATAAACCCCAAATTTAAGTTTGAGTTTCATTTTAAATTGCATTTTAACATTAAATCTTCTTTCAGCTGCTCCCTTTAGGGGCACCACAGCAAATCATCTGATTATTAAATGGCAAGTAAAAAAAATGTCAGCCATAGTTGGGTGGTCTTAATGGTACTTCTGTGTGTTTCCAATGGACAAAGAAATACCTTTTCTTTTATAACTTGTGGTTTTTAACAAACAGCAGTGAAATTAAAAAAAAAACTTTTGGATCTAACCTCACCTTCTCTTTTTTTATGTGAATTAATTCATTGTGCATTTTCTAGCTTTATAGCTCCTGAAGTATTTTTCTAATATGTTGTCTCAGATTTTTACTGAGCATCAAATTGAAAATTTATTGAATTATTTCTATGAGGAGCTGTGTCCTCTTGAAGGGGGAAGTTAACCACCAACAGCACAGATGCAGGCATACTGTAAACTTTAGAATTAAAAGAGATGTATTAGTTACACTGAGCCAGTTAGGATTTCTGCGAGATCTGATTAATTAGTTTACAAAAGACTGTCCTGATATCTGATCTTGGGGCTTGTGTCTATATTTTGGTTAAATCTTCCTCAAGTCTTCCAGTGTTTTCTGAACCCACTGCTGTGCCTACAGACAGGAGATAAGTGGACAAAGATTGGAGATGGCATGTATCAATAGTCTCCTGCCAGACTTGAATCAGGTACCATATAATCACATAGTAACTTAAAACCCCTTGACATCACAGATAAGGCCTATCCAAAAAGCAGTGTTTCTGACTGGTACCACTCTGCCCCTTTTGTCCTATTATCCCATCCCCATCCTTACTACTCTCTGTCAAACAGTAATATTTGCTCATCTGCGTCAAAGAGCAGCAGGGTCTGCAACACAGTACAGAGCAGCCTTTGAATCAGGCAGACGGAGACAGACCCTTGTAAACGAGGAAGACCTTTGGGAGTCTCAGACATGCTGACACAGACACACAAACAAAAGTATGAACGCAAGTCGAGGACTTCTTGACACTGAGAGCTTTTGGAGTATTGAGCCTTTTCCTTAGCACTCTGCATGTTTTATACCTGAACTTTCCAGCCTCCTGCTGCCTTCACCTTTGTTATTTCTTTATTTTTTCCACATTTATAAAGGTCTTGATTAGCATCGTACTATTTTCTGTAGTGAAAAGATCCAGAGACACAGTGAATTACAGAAAGCGTACTCTTTATTCAAGACTATATATTATGCAATATATAAACATCAGTTACAGTAAACATCAGTTGAGAGCATGCAAAGCATCGTGTGGGTCATAATAAGTACATTTTCGAGCCCAGCATGCAGGTCAAGATCATAAAAAAATCTTTTTTTTCCTTCTTTTTTTTAAAGCTGTGTCAGGGTTCAGGAAAAAAACACAAAAGACAGTTGACCCACTAATACAGAATTCATTATGTCAAAAAACGTCAAAAAGAAAAATGTCCCAATGAGGTCCCGTGCAGACACAACAGGTTATTCAAAAACAAGAATTTCATACCTGATGCATGAGCAGAAGTTCATCAGGTTTTTACTGTGTGTGCATAATGCAGCATGTGGTATAAAGCCTGGTCTGCTAATTATTAATGCATTCTGTTACTAAATAACCCAATGTTTTTGTTGCAGGGTTAAACAACCCCACACGTTATCACTGTAGTATCCACAAGAGACATTGTATAAGTTTGCCAATGTTCCAGAAACATTTTAAAACCAAATCACAACTGCATTATATGATAAGAATATATTATCAAAAGTAACAGTGGAATATTTTGCAGTTATGGCTTGATTAGGTGACAGATCTTAAAGAGATTGTCATTTTGCACAGTAAAACTCAGACACTGTCATTTTACAAAGCATTTTTTTCAAAGTGCTGTCATTTGGTTAATGTTATTCTACTTCCTTAGTTTGCAGGCTAAGAGGAAGCGTATGATCTTTGGTGTCTATTATAGAACTTATGAAGCATTCATATACAGTACCTCTATGTGTGCATGTACTTGCACACACTCGCATTATTGTCTCTTACTTTAGTGGAATAGACTACTGCAGAGGGCTGCTCTTGCGGCAGAGCTGATTTGCTGATGTCAGCGGCTGCCGCTTACGTTTTTGTTTTCCAGTCAATAATGTGTAAAAGAATGGATTCACACAAGAGTTTCCATAGGTCAGACCTGTGAGGATACGATTGACTGTCACCTGTGTCCCCACTGGGACTGTTCGCAGCATGTCAGGCTTGTAGAGAGGCAGCAGCTGCCAGATCCAAAAGGGAAGAAAACAGGCCCAAAAGGCCAGGACAATCCCCAGGATGAGGAGCAGGACTTTTGGTTTGGGAGCACGAGGAGAGCAAGCATTGTTGTTGTCAGTGGCCCAGGCTGGCCGTGTCTGTGACACCCAGTAAAGGCGGCCCAGTGTGGCATAAAGTGCTCCAATGGCCAGCCCGGGACCGAGAATGCTAGTGCAGAAAAGTATACTCAGATAAGCCTTAGAGCTCTCCTCATCCCATGCTGGGACACACAGCTGGCCCTCTTGATCATCCCCATCTTCTAGGTGCAGTGTGATCATCATGGGCAGGCTGAGAGCCACTGCCAACCCCCAGGCTAGGCCTACACGTAACAGGCCAGAGGAGTTGGAGGATGAGGTGTGTAGAGGATCGGCCACAGCCCTGTAGCGGTCCAAACTCATGGCGGTGAGAGTAAAGATGGAGGCATGCATGGTGAGGAGGTCCAGGCTCAGCAGGAGGCGGCATCCCATCTCGCCAAAGGCCCAGCCAGATGCCAGGCTGTCGTACACAATGAATGGTGTGGTGAAAAGATACAGCAGGTCAGCGAGAGCAAGACTCAGCACCTGGAGGTGAAGAGAGGAGGTGGAAGAAGAAGAGATGGAGGGGGAGGAAGGGGAAGTGGAGCTGGCAAGGCATGATGGTACGGGTAGTCTTGTCAGGCAGCAGGCTGGTCCTGCTCCACATCTTCTCCTACTTCTCCTGCGCCTCAGAAGGAGGACCAAAGTGTAAAGGTTTCCCGTGATGCCCAGCAAGGAGAGGAGAGAGAGGAAGGAGCAGAAGAGAACTGTGGATGCCAAGCTGGGTGATGGAGAGATGGAAGGAGAGGAGGAAGGCACAGAGAAATTGGGGATAATAGGGAAGGTGTATGGAGAGGGTGGTGGCAAAGAACCCGAAAAGTCCATGATGTTAGTGAAAATCAGTGAAATGTCAGCAAATGCTGAGTGAAGTTCCAACAGAGGCAGAGGGGGGATAGACGGGGTGGGGAAAAGGTAGACACAGGTGGAGAAGAGAGAAAAACAATATATTAGTTTATATATATATATATATCACTAGTTTCCTCTTATTTGTGTTCTCTGGTTTTAGATTTTATTTGCTCTACACATGGGTTAAGAAAAACAAAGTTTGGGTTTAGATTTCTGATGGTGCCGCAGTGTGATTTATGCATATTTAAATCATGACATGACAAAGTAAATAAAGTCATATAAACATGTATAAATGAAAATGTCAGCTAAACCAGAATGGTTTATTTCTGCAGAAACCCTCTCTGCTTGGCACTGATTTTATAGTTTTATAGGTTCACACTGGGTTGAGTGGGACTGTTGTGGTTTTAGTAAAATAATTGGATTTTCAGAGCAAGAGGGCTCCAAATGAAGACAATAAATCTTGGCTGAAACCTCCCGTTCCTTCTCAAGGTCAGGAGTTGGTCAATAATTTAGAGATGAGTTGGTTCAGTAAACTCAGCTCTAAATTATTGCATTTTTTCCCCCCCATGCATTGCGAATGTGGAATATGTCCTAATTTTATTTTCGAGGATATAATAACATTCCTGACAGTAGTTTTGTCAGACAAACCAAAACAAGTTTATCTGACTGGCGATTATCTGGAGAAATGTAATGCGCACCGACATCAAAGCAGACGCTGGGAGCCTGACAAAAACGGGCTGCGTGAACCTCGGTGACCCGTGCGACACCAGGGTTAAGAGCTACCATTGAACTCTGGTGGAGCGACTAAACCCCTGCGGTGCTGCGTGACTCCACAGGTTACTGGCTCCCTTTAAATAACAGCGATATTAATGACAGGGCCTCCCATGTTGGAAATTTTCCACAATTTTAGATCTTTTAAGATCAATTCCTTTTGGAAGCCGCAACATTTGTAATTGTGCAAAGTTGCGCAAGGTATTTTTTCAGTATGCCAGTAACCCAAAAGCAAAACATTTCAGTGAGAATTTCACATGGATTTGATGTGTTTGAAGATTGCACTGTTACCACTAAACAGCATTTAATGTATGGTGTTTAAAACATTTAACCAAACTTTTAGAAGATGAAATTTGTTGAAGAAACGTCATTTAGCGAGTCTTTTAAAAAAAAAAAAAAATTCTACTGTAAGTCTAAAGGTTTATAGTATTGCATAAAAAGTCTTTAAAATGCTTTTGAAAGCAGTCAAGCTGTGATCAATGTTTAATCCACACAGTATTTATCTCTATTTATGTATTAATCAGGAAATTATTGATGTTTATTTGTTGATTTAGTTCTAAACTTACTTCAGTTTAGATCAGTTTAGTCCCAGACGCTGACAAATAATATTCCTTTACTTGGTGAAAAAACGCAGTTCCCATTTTGAAAACTCCCTCTTCTCATATGTGGTCTTGAAATCCCCGCTGACTTCTTCAGCTATAAATGTACATTTTCTTCAGCATGGATGGATCATTAAATGGAGTTATATGGCGATAATCTTCATCCAAAGCCTGTGATCTGATCTCTGCTGTGTGTCCTCAGCTCCGTCACTGATGTGTCTGAGTCAACCAGAAGAGTGTGTGTGAGTGGAAAAGGGGGTGGGATGGGATGCTAAATGAAGGGGGTTTACCCTATATACTGAATATTAATACTGAATTGTCCTGGTCCAGGGACCCCCCCCATAGATTGAATTAAAACTTATTTTCCTCTCATTAGAAGTATAACAACCACAGAATATAGAGCAGTAATTTTCCCAATCACAGATTTGACTTAATAATTCAATCAGTAGTGAGAGTTCATAGTGAAAGGGAAGCTATTTGAACTCCTTATTTAGCCTGTGGTAGAAATCAATTTGAAAACTTTGATAGCTTCTTTCTAAGACACATTAATTTTAGGTTAATAACAGTTTTCCTCTTTCAAATGCTTTGAATTATGACTGAAAATGTATCCTGTGTAAGCCAACACGCAGCGGTGCTGAGTAAGGATGTAAGAATTTAAAACAAAGATAAAGTTATTATTAGTGCCTGTTTTAGAGTCTTATAGTTTATAGCTGCATTTAGGGGGGGTTTACCATAAGTATGATGACTCTCTAATGGTTTCAGTACCTTTAAACCAAGCATAAATCTCAGAGTGGACTCAGTGAAATGTCTTTCCATCAGAGTTAAGAGACTGACCATAAATGGTATCCTAACATCATATTTTGGCAAATAATCACGTGCTGTATAATTCAAGCTTTGAATGCCTCCATTTTATTGCAAAAGACCCATGAAACATGAATATTTTATATCATAAAGAAACAGGTTACGCTATCTTGAGGAGTAGCATTGTTGATTTACTTTAATAAGGCAGTCTAAATGGTATTCCTATTTTTACTGACCAACATTTTTTCTGTTTTTTTTTTTTTTTTTTAAACTCTCAGTAAAACGTGTGACAGTGGTGTGGTGTCAGTGGTATACAAATCAAAATGGTCTTCAGTGAGGCTCTCTTTGTGAATAGATCTTCTCTTCTCCTTCATACCTGGAAAATGTTTTAATACATAAAAAACAGACCCTTAAAATTGAGTTAAAATTCTCTGTGGGAATTACAGAGAGAGAGACTGACAGACCAGGGGTATTAGTTGTCATTTCATGACACACTGCAATAACTAATGCACTTCAACTTAGACCCAAAGTCAATACCACAGCAGGTCGTGTTCCAGCATGCAGCGTCTCACACCCCCACGGGGGATTTATATGATGATTTGGTGTTTAAATTATAGAGGAAATTAATTACCCAGTATACTCGCCTGTATCAACATTTTTCCATGTCAGAGCAAAGCTGAACTGGTAGAGGCTCTGACAACATTGCTGAATAAACGGGTCTTTCAGAAGTTATCAAAAGCAACTTACAGTTGCCTGTTATCCACGGAGTTGTTTTTGGCTCAGCAGTTGTCGAACCCACAGCTGTGGTTTGCCAGCTTCTAGGGGTTAAGCAACTTGGAAATGATTTAGTTGTGACTAGCCAGTAAAGTGTGTAGGCTGTATGCCTCGTGCTGGTGGCGGGGAGTCCATGTTGGCTGTTTCATACATGTGAGGGCATACATAAGATAGACAGAGACAGGCAGTAAAGACGAAAGGGGGATGGTTGGGGGGGCATACCTATCCCGACGGGGTGTGAGGAATTTGAACAAATACCTGGCACAGGCATGCCAAAATGGGGGGGCATGGAGGCATGTGAACACCAGGCTTCTTCATACAAGGAGATGGACAGGTATAAAGGCGTGCAGGATGGAAATAAGTGCCAAGGTGGCAAGAAAGTTTTATTAAAGGGATATCAGGTGGCCTGCTCATATCAGATGTGCACAGCAATGCCAGATGAATATGAACGATGAAACCAGGCATTTGGGTGCAGATGTTACTCATATTTAACATGGAAAGCAGGGAAAAGCAGACTGAGAGAGTCTCAGTACTGCGCTGTTTATTTGTCTTTGTCAAAATACATCAATCAGTCTGTGCAGACACATTATACACTTTCTAATTAAATTTACCTGAGCTATGGGCTTTTTTCCTATACTTTGACCTAGAGATCCATTATTTAGTCTCCTTTAATATTTGGTATACAGATATGGAAGGTGTGAAGTTAAGAGATGATTTGCTTTTGTATGCTGTTACCGCAAATGAGGCAATCAAGTCATTATAGCTGCAAACAAAGGACAGAGCTATATTTATTATTATACTTATATTTTGTGAATGATAATTACTTTTATTTTCCACATCTAACTCTATAACTATGTTACAGTATTTATTTGCTTTTTTGCCAGTTATTATATATATAAAATTGCTTGTCTAACTGATAGCATTTGGTAAGCTGTAATGGGAATCTTTTGACGAAAACAATAAGACACTGGTAAAAATTGCTGCAAATTATTTATGTACTGATAAATTAATGTATTAAATGATTTAGCTCAATGTGATAACAGCATCTTAATAAATTAAGTAATTTAATAACTGTCTCGTTAATGGAAATAGAAACTTCAGGGCAGACAGACTGACAGTGAATGGATAAAATATGGGAGTCTATCCACTGCGCTAACCTGACATAGTTCATTATACTAATTGTGTGGCTGTCGCATAGAAACATTCACTACCACCTATAATACTCCCGGGTTTCTGCAGGACTGAGATATCATTAGAGCTAACTGTCCCTGGGGTGTTGCTGTCTAGAGGGGTTTCATTGGGGTTTTAAAACAAAAGGAAGCTTGATTTATTTTTTTATTATTCTGTATATCTTTATCTTTACAGGACACCCAAATGAAGGGGCTGTAACACTATCCAATCAGTCCCTAGTCACAAAATGACAAATACCCTACAGCGCCCTAACATTTTCTTGGCTGTCCTTGCTTTCCTCACTCATTTCATTAATTAGGCGGACCATTTCTGAGCAAACTGACTAAGAAATTGCCTGCCGGTGGACAGTCCTCATCTTGTAGCCTTGATTAAATGGGCGGACATTTGCATGTATGACAAATAGTTGTTGGACTGGGCTGATTCACAACTTGTGATGAGTTATTGATCCCCAGTGTGCACCCCCAGCCCCCTGCCTGTTTCTTCTGTTCCCTCAATACGAAACCCAGGGGTGGCTGTGAGCTCGGATAAGCCTGCTTTTTAACACATAATTTCCTACTTGTGAATTTTTAATAAATAAATACATGTACATAGATGTTCTAGTTTATGCAAGGCTTTATAAATTAAAAGAAATACCAGAAATGGACAGAACACACAACCCAGTATGATAAAACAAACATGATAAGCTTTACTTCAACACAACCACTTGGGAAACAACATTATTATTGAGGAACTGCAGACTTTAGCAGACAAATGTGTTTTTGTATCTTTGAAGGAGAACCCTGTGATTGTGCTCAGTGGTCAAAAGAATTATTTGAATGTAGAAAATGTTCTTGAACCTGTGGATCCACTTTGCACTCACACAGAAATGGAAGTCCATCCATCCATCCATCCATTCGCACATCCTGTTAAGGGTCGCGGGGGGGCTGGAGCCTATCCCAGCTGTCATAGGGCGAGAGGCAGGGTACACCCTGAACAGGTCGCCAGCCTGTTGCAGGGCCAACACGGAGTGACAGACAACCTTTCACACTCACGCACTCAGTCACACCTATGGTATGGGCAATTTAGATTAGCCAATTAACCTAACCCCAGTAAGTGCATGTCTTTGGAATGTGGGAGGAAACCGGAGTACCCGGAGGAAACGCAAGCATGGGGAGAACATGCAAACTCCACACAGAGAGAGGGAGAGGCCTGGGCCAAGGTGGAATCAAACCCAGGCCTTCCAGATGTTATTCTAACTGTGAGGCAGCAGTGCTAACCACTGCACCACCGTGCTGCCCACCACTGCACCACCGTGCTGCCCACCCCAGAAATCAGGTCAAGTAATATAATGTTTTGATTATCTCCCAAAGATTTTTTTGTTATTATATAAATATATTGTTTTAAATAAGAAACACAATGTGTGTTTTAAAACAAATGAATTTAAACTAGATACATTTATGTAAACTATATAAACATCAAAAATTTCACTTTTTATGTTCTTACATTTATTTTTAGTCATATTAATTAAGAAGAATTAAACAATTCTTGATTGTTTAAATGATATAGAGCTGAAATTAACTGTTGATGGGCAGAAATGCTTTTGTAAAACTTGAAACCTTTTTATATTAAAAGGGAAAAATTGCAATAAATCACTTTTTCCATGCATTTTTTTTAAAATAGTTTTTATGATGACAAGCTGAATATCTTTTGGTTTTAGAGTGCAGAAGATCTGTCTTCCGTGTCAGCTGCTGAATTAAGTCTGCAGAGGGCAGACACCACACATTGAACAAGTATGTGCCTACTCCTTGAGTCACAGAGCATTAGATTTGGACCTTGTGCGACCATGACAAAATCTGGAACTTGTTACACAACACTGAGCCGGAGTTTGCTGCTCCATCTGCAGAAATCAGATCAGCCTTTCACAGGCCCATGTGGAACGTTATCGTAGCAGCCAGCCGGGAACTGGACTGTTGCTTAGCAAGCAGGATTGTTTAACAATGTCATCACATGAGATGCTGTACATGTTAAAATAAATAAATGAAGTAAACTCTTTTTTTCCAATTGAAAACCCTCCATAACAGTCCACATGTTACAAACAGTAACCCTTTAAAAGCGTTTCTATGAAACTACATGTGTAAATAGGGATAATGTCCCTCTGTCTACCTTCTTTCAAGTCAGAAAACACCTAAGGTGTGAAGTTCTCCTTTAGCATCTGTACAGCTCTTGATTTGTAATCCTTCTCTGTAATTAGACTCCCAGAAACCAGGTGTGCGTTGCAACTGGTCAGTTTGCTGCCCTGCAGTCGGATTAGCTAATCATCAGTTTAGGGTGTAAAACTTTCAAGTACTTTAAACTGCAGGCTTGCTGATGGAAGCAAAAATTGTTTTAATCTGCCCACTGGTGGCTTAGATTCAGTACTGCAGCCCTATGTATTCATCCAATAATAATAACAGTCTAATTATGCAACGATTCAGTGAGGACAAACCAGTGTCTGCCAACACAGTATTTGCCTGAACCTCAGATATGTGGTTGATCTCCTCCTCACACTGCCAGCCTGCTGCAGATATTTCCCTCTAAACTATAAAAACCAAAGTCAAGCAAGCACCACATCACCTTTCCAAATTACTGTTGTACAATAAATATTAGTCTCTGAAGGTAAGCCATATTTAAAGCTAAACAGTGGAAATGTTGGCTCACTGGTTAGCAGTTAGAAATGAGCACTGCTGGTGGTTTTATGCATCATTACTTGCCAAACAAGTAAAAGGGAAAGTTTTGTTCCAGATGTACATATTTCTCACTGTTTGTTTTAAGCCACAGCAGCTGCAACAATTTAGCAGCATCATATCAGTTAAATACACAACACAAAAAGGTCCAGCTACAGAAGACAGTTGGGCATGTTTTTAACTATTTTCAGGTTTTATTTTAATTACTTTTATGTGGAAATAGGAGGGAGTTGAGAGAGGCCACCATAACACCCATAACCAGCAGCGCTTATTTGATTTAGCTTTCAGAGGTATGTGCTTTTTTTAAACATAAAGGCCAAAAAGGCAACCCCAGTAACCATGTTCAAAGGAGACAAATTATAAAGAAACACCTTGAAATTGATTTTGAAACCTGCTGTTCTGTTGCCTTAATGAAAATCTGCTGTTTCTTTGTAAACCTCTTGTGTTTCTGATTGTTCACAAAGCCTGACAATCACCATGCCATCAAACGTCACTCTCTTTTTGCGTGACTCTGCCCCTCCTCCCGGACAGTTTTCCATCAGTCAATTACAGTTACAACAGTGTTTTTACACCAACACTTATCCTATTTTTAAATAGGCACACTGTCTCTTTGTATATCTAATGGGAAACTATATATATAACATTGATTAAACATTTTCACTTGTCAGGACATTTTGATTTTCCATGGTATGTTTGTCTCGTGACAGCTTCAGCATTCTCTGTGTGAAACAGATAAATGCACAGCGTTAGGTTTAAACATCCAAAGGTGTATGGGTTCCCATCGTTGGATGCAGCTGATTGTTGTGACGGCTGCATCGCAATCTGATCCCTGTTTCCATAGAATGACTGAGCTTATGACATGGGTCATTTCTTGGCCTCCTTAACTGAGATTAAATCAGATTAGTAAACACAAACACCCACCCACACGTACGCACGCACGCATGCACGCACACACACACACAAACAAACTAGTCAACTCAATGCTCTGGTTATATAGTTGCTGTCTGATGCGCTCTGTCTGTCCCTAAAATTTACTTTTAGATATTTATTTTGGTTTGTTGTTATGGCTAAAAGTAAAGACAGTAGGCACTTTTAATGTAAACCTTTGCGTAAAAAATTATAATAACATAAATATTAATTAATATGGCCTACAAATTGTTCTTTGTAATAACTGGATAATGGTCACATATTTGACTTAATTTATAGTAAATTTAATTTCAAATAAAAATGTGCTACACAGGAAAGGTGAAAAGAGAGCTCACAAATATTAATTATTATTCATTTTATTTTATTTTATCAGGATCCACGAGCGACACCAGTGGGGCAGCTAATTGAGTTTATTATGTGCAAATTAAAAAAAATAATAATAATCTTCCTTGTTTAATTGGCTATTCTTATAATATTTTTGACTCCTTTAATGAACACTAAAAACGACTTGAATTAATAAAATAATCGGTGTTTCAGTTCAATATACAAGTTTGCAGATTACCCATGTAAACTGTAATTCAGAGGCTGGTGTGACAAGGTCACGCTGGCATCTCGGTGAGGCGCGTACTTGTGTCTTGTTGGGAACAGACAGCATGGCAGCGTGGACGCGCCCATCAGCGACCCGAGGGCTCGCGGACAGATCGTCAGCACGGGTCAGCTCGCGCGGTACTTTTTCATTAAAAAAAATAAATAAATAAAATAAAAGACAAATAAGATGAGTTTAATAAGGAAATCAAAAAAAGTGACGTCGTTGATTTTTAATGGAAGGACGCTATTAGCGGAGGGTAAGTGCTGACTGAATTTCACCGCGCATGAAGTTCTCAAACACTAATTATGTTTACAGGGTAGCCTGTGATTGTAATTATTCATATTGTAATTATTTTGTACTTTATCTTGTACATATAGTAGCTTCATGTCAGTAAGCAGCCTATAAAGCTGTAGTGGAATATAAAACTAGGTGATATTTTACTGTAATACCCGATCTAAAAAGCATCATCAGTTCTGCAGCTTGGGTGTTGTTAACTAGAGTGCAGCTGTCAGGTCATGTGTTACAGGCAAATTTATTCGCCTTAAATGTCTCCTTGCAGACATTTTAAGTGATGTATTTTTACCTTAATGCATAGTTTAGTGTGCAGAACCAGAGGATTACTGGATGAACAAATTAAGAAGTCAGAATAATGTCAGAGAGAGAAGGTAGCCAGAGAGCTTGGTGCACCCAAACTTTAATCCTTTTCTGCCTTTGTGAGTCATGACCTGATAGGAAACACAGCTCTATTTTGAAAAGGGTCTTTAAATGAGGCAATACTTAACAACAAATGAGTAAAAATGTGAACACACATGTAGTCTCTCGTAATTTCTTAGCAGGTTTCTCTGCAGGTAGCACAGGTAGCACTGATAGATACAGCGACTTTAAATCAAATGACATGGCATGGCTCAGGATTTTTCAGGGAGGCACGTGGTCGGACCAGAGGTTGGACCAAAGTACAGGATTATGAGATAACATTTTCTTCACCCAGCTGATTGCATTTTAACATTTGATCTGTTTATATATGGAGTCTAAATCAATTCAACAGGCAGTTTTTAAACAGCATAAATAGCCTTAAAATGACTGTAAAGCAAAATAAGGTAAATTGTCAGTGCGTAAATAGTTAACACTGACCATGAGCAGAAGAAAGTTGACAGTTTGTTCTTATAGCTAAAGATATTAATGGATAGATAGTTCAGCAACATCCATAAAGTTAGGAGACATGGAGTGACATGGGAAAGAAAAAAGGAACACAATCAGAGGTTAACATCCCCAGTATTTGTGCTCATTATGGAGCTAACTCCAAAAATCATGGATCTGTCACCCATAATACACTTTGATGGCATATTTTGGTAAAAACCCCTTGCTGGTAAACTCACACACCTGTTTTTATGTTGCATTTCATGTTTTGATTCTAGATGTAGATTAAAGTATATCATAAAGACACTGATTAGCAAAAATAACTTTTTTTTTTTCATTTTACAGTCAAGTTTGGGGTTTTCAAAAGAGATAGATGAATTAATGTCAGCATTTATTGAAACAGGTTGTGAAATGTATTCATATGCTTGTGATGCACATTTTTAAAATTGATATTATACCCATACCTTCTCCATCTGTTATGCTGTTTGTATCACAATGTTATTTTTGTCACATATTGTTTCATCTAGAGATACCCTGTAATTTTACTCCCCGTAGTTAATTTTTATATCGTCAGTCTTGAAGGGTCTTGAAATTAAACCAGCGCTCACATTTGCCCCTTCCTGGGTTGCATTTTTTGTATTTTTCAGGGGGAGATGAAATAGAGGTGCTAACTGAGACTGTTTTGCAAGTGTTCCACAGTTTCTGAAAGCTGAAGAGGATTATTTTAGTTTATTTGCTAAAAAAAAAAAAAAAGAAAGAACATCTCAATTTTTTTTAAGTTGCAGCTGGGCCTTTCATTCATAATATGTACATAGTAAAGTATCCCCTTTATTGCACATGGCCTCACTGATCTTTGTTGTTTTTGCGTTGAACAGATTGAGTGAAAGCTGTGGGTATTCATTGCATGTAGATGCAGTGGGCTTGTGCAGTGGTATGTCTAGTATATCTCTGGGGACGTGTATTAGGAGTGGCAGGGGACGCCAGACATTTTGGATTTTCCCTTCAGTATGGGTCAGTTATTTGCTTGTTTTTAACAGAATAAATATGAGATAAAATAGGGGTGAGTATAAGTGGAATTAGCAACAGTGTAAACATATTGATTTTGGGCCGAATATTATCTTGTCTTGTCTGCGTGCTTTTCAGAGTTCTGAGTATTTTCTTAATTGGAAAAGTGCTGTGTTGTGTTTTAACTGCCACATTGCTTCATGCGCCGTCTTAATTCCAAGATTAACATTCGGTTGTCATCACACAATGACCTCTGTCACCGCACGCAGCTGAGGGAGGACCAGCAGCGGTAAAGTTTCAATTAGATGGAATAAGGCTGAATGCCAGGATGATGACATACTTGTGCTTATGATCACATGCTGTTATAAGAGTGTGCGTATTGGTTCTCAGAAAATCTGTAACTACTTAACCCTCACCATGCACTTGGAAAACAGTTCAAAATGGGAAAGGTCTTTATCTCTTGGCATATATTTCAAATTCATTAGCAGCTACTAGCAGTAGATTCTCCAGTGTTAGTCTAACTGCATTGTAGGTAAGGTAGGATCCAGGAAAAAGTATGCGTTATGAACCCTTATGACCTCTTTTAAATTTTGTTGTGAGTCAAGCATTGTTCTTACTCAGAAGTTAATATGGGCTGGGGTCCCACAGTGTATATTCACAGCACGTTCACTCTTCCGTATCATCAGGAAATGCTCAACCTCACCACATCCTTCTTCATCATTGTGAATGGTAATCAGCCAGCACCTGTCTAATATTGTGTATGTCCCTGTTGTTCCACTGAAATACATCTGATCCATTAGTGCATGGAGAAAGGACATTTCCTGAGGTGTTTGATAGTGGGATCTTGGTAGCGGGGCCTCTGGGACTGCTCATTTGCTGGGTAGGCTAGGGCTTCTGTGTGCTTTCACCCATACCACTGGGTGTAAAAACTGCCTAATAATTGCAGCTGTAAGGTACTGTACATAAATTATGGCTACTTGCATTTGCAAGCAGCTATAATAAATATCAAAATATTAAATATGATCATATCATTTGTCTAAATTACTTTCTCTAACAAACATCTTTCAGATGAACCCCCATTTTTAGTCAGATAGCACAGATGGCATTAATCAATCGATGGATCTAATATTCTACTTAAATAATAAATGGGTCAGGTTTTAGTATTTTTTTAAAGATACTTGTTAACATATACTAGCTGGCAAGCCTAAGTTCAGATTAAACTGTGGAGCTAGCTAGTGTAATTTCAGCTGAATATCAGAGCAAATTCATGGCTAGTTAATGCAAAGTTATAGCATCATGTATTAAGCCCATGCTAAGTCATATGATTTTGTTTATACGAACAGAAATACTTTTACTACTGATAGTAGCTGTTTGTTTTGCAACAATTGTCACACTTAAAGCAGACAGAGTTGATATACAGTCTGTCAAATCATATTTATCATAAGTCTACCTCCAAGTCTTCCAAGCTCAGGTCCTCTACCAGAGGCCTGAGAGCTTAAGGGCCTGCGCAGTATCTTAGCTGTTCCCAGGACTGTTCTCTTCTAGATAGAGCTCTCGATGTCATACCTGGAATCTGCTGGAGCCATTCTCCCAGTTTGGGGGTCACTGCCAATTGTGTTCTGATTACCACTGGGACCACTGTTACCGTCACCTTCTACATCCTCTCCAGCTCTTCTCTCAACCCTTGGTATTTCTCAAGCTTCTCACGTTCCTTCTTCTTGATGTTGCTACGTCTATCACTACGGCTTTCTTCCACTGTTTGTTCACCGCTATTATGAACGGTTAGTTAGACATCACCAGTTTGTCTGTCTGTATCTGAAAGTCCCACAGGATCTTGGCTCAGCCATTTTCTATCACCCTTGGTGGCGTATCCTATTTTGACCTCAGGACTTCCAAGTCATGTTCCTGTATACTATGCCAGCCACTTGGTAATGGCATTCCATGTATGCCCTGCCTGCTAGCATCTTGCACCCTTCTGTTATGTGCTGGATTGTCTCAGAGGTATCTCTGCATAGCCTGCACCTGGGGTCTTGCCTTGTGTGGTAGACCCCAGCTCTATCGATCTTGTGCTTACAGCTTGTTCCTGTGCTTCAATGTTTAGTGCCTCTGTGCTGTCTGTCAGTCCAGCTTTGTCCAGCCATTGGTAGAATTTTTCAATATCAGCCCCTTCTTCTTTCTGCCGGAAGTACATGCCATGCAGGGGCCTGTCCTTCCATGATGGTTCCTGTTCTTTCTCCTCTTCTTTCTTGGGTTTCTGCTGCCTGAGGTATTCACTAAGTATGTGATCATTTGTGGCCATCTTCCTGATGTATTCATGGACCTTTGTTGTTTTATCTAGATCCGCCTTTCTTCTGCTTAGTGTACAGTCTCAGGATGCTGGATTTAGGGTGAAACCCTCCATGCACAGTAAGGAGCTTTCTTGTCTTGACATCAGTGGCTTTTATCTCCTCCTTTGGCCAGCTTATTATCCCAGCAGGGTATCTGACAACTGGCAGGGCGTAGGTGTTGCTTGCCCGGATTGTGTTCTTCCCATTCAGCTGACAACTTGGCGGTTGCATCTTTCCTAGTGGCCTCTTCATGATTCCCGTTTGCCTGTGGGATTCCAAGGTACTTGTAACTGTCCTCAATGTCTGCAATGTTGCCTTCTGTTAGTCCATTCCCCTCAGTTCTGACTTCCTTCCCTATCTTTGTTACCATCTGGCTACACTTCTTAAGTCCAAATGACGTTCCAATGTCATTGCTGTAGATCCGTATGGTGTGGATCAGTGAATCAATGCCTTGTTCACTCCTGCCATACAGCTTGATGTCATCCATGCAGTGTAGGTGGCTGATGTTTGCTCCATTCCATAGTCGGTATCTGAAGCCAGTCTTGTTGATGATCTGGCTGAGGGGGTTCAGGCCTATGCAGAGCATCTCCTTTGTAAATTCCGCACTTGATGGTGAGTTGTGCATTTGGTTTGAAGTTGACCTCTAATGTTGTTCTCCACATTCCCATTGAGTTCCTGATGAAGGTTCTTAGGGTCCTCTTGTATAGTTCTGTTCATTCCAGGAGCCATGTGTGTGTGGCATTAAGTCATAGGCTTTCTTGTAATCAATCCAGTCAGTGCACAGGTTGGTCAGTCTAGTCTTACAGGCTCAAGTGACTGCTCCATCTACCAGTAGCTGGTGTTTTGCTCCCCTGGTATCTCAGCCAATTTCTTTCTGGGCCCCGCTCATGAGTTTCCATTTCTTTTTTTTTTTTTTAAATTCCAAAGTCGGTCTTTCTCCAGGTTTTTTTCTACAGCAAAGAAATTTTGGCTCCCTCAAAGATGCTTTAGTGATAGGAAAATCACATTTAGATTACCATATATAACAAGGAAGTGCAGAAATATCTCTATAAATGATTTGTGTGCATGTTGAATTTGCCTTTTATTGCTGCTGTTGACCGCTTATAACCACAGAGCGTCCCCTCATTATAAATCCAAGTTTTTAAAAACCCAATTCTTATTCAATTATAATATTATTTAATATTGTGATGTAACTTCTGTTACTGTTTGGTAATGTGATCACCTGCCAACTGCAGCTATCGTAACATAACCTATTGATCAGAGCTGGGAAAAAAGGTCACAGCACTGTTGATGCATTTACTGCTTCTTATATTTTAAGGTTTTAGTTTTAGAGTTTCTGCAAAAGCATCTTTGTGAATATAGAACATGATTTAGATCAGCCTTGTGAAGTAAAGTTGAATAGATTAATTTATAAACCTGAAATAAAAGACATGGAGAGAAATTGGCTTGACATTGAGCCAAGGGACACTGAGAGAGAGAGAGACAAAGACCCAATCTGTGTCCTGGTTTCTGACCTCCATTGATCAATATGACTTATTGATGTCTCTCTATATTACTGTGGCTTCACAATGTAGAGCCTCGCTTAGGTTTTGTGTTGTATATTGCATTCACAGTGCTGCTTAAAATCTAAATAGTTAACAGAGCAAACATAAGATGTGAAAATATCTGGCTCAGATTGTGTTCTTGAACAAAAAAGGAAACAGGACAGCTTGGCCATGTACCAGAAGAGGCAAGAAAAGTGATGAGAGTGCAATGTGAAGTTTATTCAGTGCATCTTTCAATGACAGTGGAATCATATTCTTTGCAAACCTAATCTGGCCACATAACACTTTAATATGCCCAGATAATCTGGATAGAAAAATGACAGGGGAGGTGCAATAGAGAGGCAAAATAAATCATAAGAGACCCAGTGTGAAGGAAAGCACAGGAAAGTAGGTGGTGAGAGTGGATTAGTGTGGTCCTGCATGGGAACGATAAATGCAGTCATTAAAGCACCTGTTTTATCAAGTCATTGGGTTAATGTGGTGCTTAAAGTTATTCCAAGCATTAAGAGATGTGATGCAATTAGATTGGCCTTAACAACCTGTGGTTATGCTCATTGATTATATTAATACAATCTAAAAGGCCCAAATTAAGAAGCACATAAACAGTGATACATTTATACAGCAGTTATTGGGTTACAATTACATACACTGGTATTTCTGTAAGTTTACACTTTATTTAAAAAAGTTCATATCATAGGATGATCATTATTTTTTTCTCAATTATCTTTATTGAATTTTTTGTTACATTATTTGTTACAGCAAATGACCCCACCCAACACAAAACCTGTTCTGTATAAAAAAATAAAAATATGAAAATGTTACGAGAGAAACAAAATAAGTAAATGTAAAGCGAGTAGTACACAGCAAAGGCTTGTAGCAAAGACAACAAAAGATAAAACAATCGAGCAGTGACAGATGCGGCCAGTAGTGACCTTATTGCAAATATGCACCAAAGGTTTTCAGTCGCTGATGAGATTTGAAAGCACCAAAGTAACCAAAGTGTTAGTGAAACAAAGATATGGATTTTCATAAATTCTCATATTTGAGGATTGAAGCAAGCAAGTCAAAAATTCCAGAGAAAGCATTCTATAAGAATTTTGTGTCAGGCTGTAAATAGTGGAAGGTTTGTCATTTTATCCAGGACATAAAAATGTTTTTCTTGCAGCATATGTAAGAATATCATAAAGTCTATTCAAGCTGGTATCAGCAATATTGTCCTGACTTGGATGTCCCAAAAGCAGAGATAAATGGTCCATTTTCAAAGACACTCCCAGTATCCTTTCCATATCCTGCAAAATGTCTAATGGGATTGATTTTTTTGCTATGACCAAACACAGTGTGTATACTGTAGGTTCCTACTGAGGTCTTGCCCTTTAAGCATAGAGGTGAAAACTGATGATCATCTGGTGTTGGTTAATGGGAGAGATTTGCACACAGCACAGAATTTTAAATTGCAGCAGTCTTGTATACCTATGTCTACACTGATATTTACACCAAGTTCATTTTGCCACATCTGTGCTACACTATGAATATTTATTACATTCAACACATCAGTTTGATTCAACACATTGTAAAAATGAGATCTGGCTTTTTTGGCTGGGGCTAGGAGTACTTTTTCCACTGGTAATATCATTCTATTAGTATTGAAAGTATTTTTTTTTTTTGGTTATGAAGTCCTGAACCTGAAGGTATCTGAAAATGTGATGTTTAGGGAGATTAAATTTATTTTGTATTTGTTCAAAGTATAGCCTTAATTGTCCAAACATCATATCCTTCATCTCACAAACCTGGAGGAAAATAAGGGTTTCCTGGATAATTATTTTTTTTATTATGGGCTACAGTGATGAGGATGCTGAAACAGTGTCCTGTGGTGAAGAGAGAACCGAGTGTCAAGGTAAACATATTGTTTACTGGTTGATCATCGCTCCTCCCCTAAACTATGGCCATGAGCTGTGATCGCGGAGCCAAAGGACATGAGCTTTCTCTAAAGCGTGTCTAGGTTTACTCTGAGATGTGGGGTGAGGAGTTCAGTCATTTGGGAAGGGTTTATAGTAGAACTGCTACTCCTCCTTCAAAAGGAGCCAGTTGAGGTGATCAGGCAGAGGAGAGGGGTTTCGGGCATGTCACACTGGGAGGAGACCATGGGACAGACCCAGGATTATGTCTCTCAGCTGACTCCCCTAGAAAAGCTGGAGGAGGTAGCTGGGGCAAGAAGGTCTGCGCATCTCTGCTTAGATTGTTGGCCCCAAACCCTAACCTGGATAAGTGGCAGAAAAATGGCTGGATGACTTTTACCCTTAAGGCATTAACCTCAGCTATCTACTAGCCGTCCTCACCACAGTCTTATAGAGTAATCAAGTATAAACATGTCCTATTTTCATAAAGACTTTTCCTGTTACACTGTTAGTCCATCAATAGACCGTACACACTGAACTTTAATATGTTTTAGTGTTCAGTGAACTCCAAATATAGAATGGTTCAGGGCTGCAATTTGTCAAAATTATCAGTATCTAATAACCACCCAGTTATGGGGCCTCCTGCGATAGTCTCTGCTTCGCGCTACCTGGTGGGACTTGCTCTGTAAGTTTGACCGTGCCGTGCTGCGACTCCCAATGTTTCTTCAAATTTGACGTAGTGTTTTTGAAGCTAGAGTGTACAACTAACCTTGATATTGTCATCTTTAGCTGACACAAACTCAAAATAGTGCCTGTATTTCCAAGTAGAAAATGTGCATCTCTCCTCCCTCCATTGTTTAGGTTTGTGTCCCTGTGTGGTATTATTGTCCTCATGCTGAAAACGGGATTTCTCACATTGGCCAGACGTCACTCTCCGAGTTGGAAGAAGAAAGCAGAAATATATCTTTTTACTAAGGAAAATTACAAAAATAGTCACACAAAGTGACTTGGATAAGTTACGTTAATCTGATTACTGGATTGCAAGTAGTAACGTGTTAGGTTACCAAAAAAAAGTAGTCAGATTAGAGTAACGCATTACTGACATCATTGTTGACTGCTCAAAGATCTCACATCCACATTCAGTTTGCATCCACATGTATGTCTTTAGACTGTGGGAGGATACCCACACAGGTACAGAGAACATGCAGACTCTTAATAGAAAAGCTCCAGGAAGTTTTGAACCCACAAACTTCTTGCTGTGAGGTGGATTAGTGATTATGCGATACTTTATATTGTAGGTCTGTAAATGGAAAACTGTGAAAAATTGTCAACCCAAATATATTTAGTAAAATGTACAACACAGCTACACTATATTGCCAGAAGTATTCACTCACCCATCCAAATCATTGAATTCAGGTGTTCCAGTCACTTCCATGGCCACCGGTGTATAAAATCAAGCACCTAGGCATGCAGACTGCTTCTACATGGGTCGCTCTCAGGAGCTCAGTGAATTTCAGCGTGGTACCGTGATAGCATGCCACCTATGCAACAAGTCCAGTCATGGAATTTCCTCGCTGCTAAATATTCCACAGTCAACTGTTAGTGGTATTATAACAAAGTGGAAGCGATTGGGACCAACAACAACAAGGAAAACATAGAATTCCGCACACCAGAGCGTTTGCAACTGTGCAAAATAACATATAGAACAAATACACAACTGTGAACTGCAAACTTATTCACATGTAAAACAAAACTCCAGGGTCATTTCTTTTAGCTTGCTGGATTCTGCTCAGTTTGAATACCCTTTATGATACCCTTTATGTTTGGCCAAAGGACTGACAAACATGAATAGTCTGATTGTTGCCCAGCTTTCATCATATAAGGCAGAACTGTGGATCAGATGCTTGTCTGGAAGCGACAACTTCACACGTACAGTTTTCCCACATCATTTGAGATATTTGCCACTTCACCATGACAAGGTTAGACAACACAATCGTGCATGCACTCTCATATCAGCCACACACACATGCTTCTCTCGTCACTTCCTCAAGCTAATGTTGTCAGCTGTCAAGTGACAAGTCAGCCCAGAGATAGCTGATGTGAGAGCTTGTTCTTTTGGTAGCTCATTGGCAGGAGCTACAGTAGAAGAACCAAGGTCAGGACTGACTGCTACATTAACAGAGTACTGGGCACCATAATCACGTAAATTATAAATCACACAATCATAAAGTCAGTCCACAGTTTGGTGGAAATTAGGACCTTAAAAGCCTTTATGGATCAGTTTGATTTCAGTCTATTGTTCCAACATTTGCAACAACAATTTGCACAGTGTTGCAGTCACAATATTGATACATTGTAGGATTTTGTATATCAGTTTCTACATGAAGCTGTGCCAGCAGTATAAAACAGCATTTGCATGCAGGTTAATCAAAGCAGTGGACACTCATATTGATCCATACTGTTATATTAGTATATTTTGTGCACCTCTAGTGTTCCTTTATGTTGTCAGCAGAAGTCTGTCTGTGTTTTACCCAATTATTAAGTTTAACATAAACGCTAATATGCGTAATCTGTCATCAGTTTAAGGGCAGAGATATTAATCTGTGCACACTGTGGATTCATCTAAAGCTGATCATAAAATTCCTACAGCCTCTGTGACTCTGAGGACATTCAGGCATCTGGAAGGTTGTCAACAAGTTTCTCTGTGGTCAAATATTTACTCTACACCACTTTTTAAATAAAGCATATCTATATGAGGTTTAGATAAAGAACTGAACAAGAAAAACCACCAGTCGCATTGTGACTGGTTGCACTGATGAAATATTTTTGTCATAGTCGAGGTGAATATTTCTCAGTGAGAATCATTGTGCTGCAGGTGAAATGACTTTAAATTCGGAACGTGGACTCCATGTAGGTTAAAGTGAGTTTTTAAAGGCTGCAGATTGTCTGTTCAGATGGCATTTTATGGTGAAATATCTGTGTACAATATATGTCTAAAAAATTATAGTAAGTTTACTTTGTCTTAACTGATCGATATTTTTACCTTAAGCTGCTGTCACCGGTAGGTTACAGCTAAATTTCTATAATAAAAATAAAAAACAATATTACAGTTCTAGCCAGATTCCAGCTTTTTCATTCATTAAGAAAAATTGTGGTGAATTATGAAAGAGTCGGCATTGCTGAATCTTTATACCTGTTTTTTACTCTTAGAACACTAACGTCCAGTTTTGTCATTAAAATGGAGGCTTTGCTCTTTTTGTTTAAGCATCACAACAGTAAATCATAGCATCAGAGCTCAACTGATGATACTGGCTTTTTGTTTTGTTTTTTTATTATTTATGCATGTGCTTAACCTATAGTCAACATACCAATATACCCTCATCTGCCACTTCATTGGTTACACCTTGCTAGTTGGACCCCTTTTGTCTTCAGAACTTCCTTAATTCTTTGTGGTATTGATTCAATAAGGTGCTGGAAACATTCCTCAGATATTTTATTCATATTGACATGATAGCATCACACAGTTACTGCAGATTTGTCGGTTGCATATCCATGATGTAATTAAGAAAATGGGTACACTATGTTCATAAAGGGATGACATGGTAAGCAACAATACCGAGCTAGGCTATGGCAATTAAATGGTTCTTGATTGGTACTAAATGTCCCAAAGTGTGCTGAGAAAATATGCCCCAAAGCCTTACACCACCAGCAGCAGCCTGAACAACTGATACAAGACAAGATGGGTCCATGTTTTCATGTAGTTTATGCCAAATTCTGACCCTACCACTGCAGCAGAAATTGAGAATCATCAGACCAGGCAAAGTTTTTCCAATCTTTCAGTTGTAAATTGTCCAATTTTGGTGAGTCCGTGTGAACTGTAGCCTCAGTTTCCCGCTCATAGGTGTGACACCCAGTGTGGTCTTCTGCTGCTGTAGTCCATCTGCTTCAGGCTTTGGTGTGCATTCAGAGATGCTCTTCTGAATACTTTGGTTGTAACAAGTGGTTATTTGAGTTACTGTTGTCTTCCTGTCAGCTTGAAGAATTCTCCTCTGACGTCAACGAGGTATTTTCACCCAGAGAACTGGATATTTTCTCTTTTTCAGACCATTCTCTATAAACCCTAGCAATGGGTGTGTGGGGAAAATCCCAGCAGATAAGTGTTTTCTGAAATACTGAAATAGACCAGCCTATCTGGCACAAACAACCATGCCATGTTCAAGTTGCTTGATTGGCTGACTAGATTTGTTAATAATTAGTTCCCATCTCAGTGCTAATCAAATCAGGCTTTAAGGTTAGGCTAAGAGTTTCCAATGGACTGATAATTTGCAAGACCTCTGAGGATTAGCAAAACCTTTGGTAGGATTACCATAATCATAAGTGCCACCCCCCCAACCAAACAAGAGTGTGGTCCTTCATCTGAGCTACAATTCTCTTTCCCCAAGAGACCTCCCACCCCCTCTTTTCCAGTCCATTGGCTTTAATCCACCATTTATCAATGATTACTCATTCTGTACCACTTGGTATCCTGACCTAAAAAGAGGTTGCCCCCATATAGAACTGGAATTCATCAGTGGCTTCTTCATGATAGGATAACCTGTGAGGCCACTCAGTTACCTCCTTAAAGTATTAACAAACAACCTATTTTTAGCCATTAAAGTGTTTTAGAACTATTTAACAGTAGACACATTTGATGGTCTTTATGCAACATAACATACAAATATAAACACACATTTTTTTTTCTCTCTGTTTCTCTTCTCATTTTCTCTGACTTCACAGGTACATCTGGGTAAAGTCATAACAAGGTCTGGTTTTTCATCTTAGGACTGTCCACAAGAAGAAGGCAATTCATGAACTGCATTTGGTAAACAAAAAAGGTGAGTGTCTGATCAACAACCTTTTTAGATATTTGTCATAACCCAGATTTTAGCAGTTTAATTTCTCATTCCCTATTTTCTGTGTTGACATGGCAACATGATAATTACACTAGTGCTGATACTTACTTCACATTTATGTTCCTTTTGTTTGTTTTAATTTCTTTTAAAGTCTGCTGTGGGTTAGGCATGAAGGTCCTAACATAAAGGGATACAGAACAGGCATCGAAACCTCAGTAAAGGGAACGCAGCAACCAGCAGACTTTCATTGCCTTCCTCTGTGGCTCTTCCCTTCTCTCAGATCAACAAAGCTCAGTGCTCTTACTGAATATGTGTCAAAAAAGGAGGTCAACACACAAGCAAAGATGAACCCCTATGTTACTTCTCACTTCAGGAGGGATCTCTTCCCCCATTTTCATTTGTTGTAGCCTTTTTTGTTTACCCTGCTTTTACTGGTTGGATGAAATGACTTACCCTGTATTTGCAAAGTTATAGCAGTAGCTCTTGCTTCTTGCTTTGCTGTTCTCTCTGTACCTTCAGCGGTGCATGGTTATGGTTGAGAAACTAATTCTGTCCACTGGCTCCCAAATGATTATGAGTTGCATGATTTTTACACTTTGTCAGGATTCATTTGTAAGCTCTTCTGGGAATGGTTCGGAAAGGTAAATGCTAACATTACAAGCACATCCTTTTCATTACCAGATGTATTTGCATGTTTTCCTTTAAACATTTAATAGTCATTTATATATATATTGATGGATAATTTATTGTCATGCATGTTCATTAGATGGTCGTTTATGGTTCGCTTTAAAGATTCTCTGGCATGTTTTTTTTTGTGTTTTTTTTTATATCTGCAAATAACTGACTTCTTGTTTGAGGAATCTCTGTGATGCTCAAATAGCCTTTTGTGGTTCAAACAGGAATGCCGAATAAGAGTCAACAAGCCACAAAACCTGTTACAATCTTCCTCTGTGACATACACCTGACCTGTCAACTCTGGAGCTTGACCTCTGTAGAAAATCGATCAAATCAGGTGATTGTGTACTCACCCTTTTCCTCCAATTAAATCTTCCACTTAAAGCTTAGTCACCTTAGAGGTAGTCCAAATAATCCTTCTCTGTTGTTCTCTTCCTTTCTTCTAATCTATTGTCAGGCATAGGTGATTTCTCAGCCGTAATGCTGAGCTGTATTGAGGTATGTCTTCTTTGAGGCTGTAAATTTACAGTTATTGCTGTTATTGCTAATAGCAGCATATTTCAACTTAATATTGTCCAGGAGTCAGTGCACAAAATACTTCTTCAAGAATCTGACAATGGCCATTAAACAGTTTTGCAGACACTTAAAAAGAAAATGTGAAATTGTTAAAGCTGTGACATGATTGGAAAACAAATGGCAAACAAAACACTTTTTTTTCTCAGTTGGGTCCTTAGTGTTGGAAAAAAATGGCATTTACTTGATCTGTGACAACAACACCAAGTGATGAGACTATTTTAAGCCAGCTGAATTAAGATATCTTGTTACTGAATTATGAATGATATATATAATAACAGTAGACATTTGATGGTATTGTATTCTCTGTTTCCTCATGCCCATCCCAAGTGATTGTAAAACTTGGAGACACGTTTGATCGTAAGAATTGGCATGTTTCTTTCTTTTTCACCTGCATGTCGGAAATTATTGTACCATTTGACCTGAATGTAGTTTTGTTTTCTGTGCTTACTTTGCATCTCTTCACAGTATTAGGCTAATATGGTACTATCCCATTGTCCTGCTCCATTGCATTATCAGTTTATAGTTTTTTTAGTGTTAATCAAATGATCCTTGCTCAAGCACAAAATCTCAAGACTTTCCTTTTACTGTTTTGAACTGAATAGAACCAATCCTGCATGCTTTTCTGGTGTATGCCGAGGTCAGCCAGCTCTACCACTCCCTGTCAAATGAAATTTTGCAGACTGGGGGGATCACGGAGGTGGATTCTTCTGGCTACTACTATAATCATTCTTTTCAGCTCACCTTCTTTCACTAAAGTGACTGTGATTTAAGTTTTTTTTGTGAATGCACTTGAACCTAAAAGAAAGCCCACTTGCTTGCTGGAGGATCTATTACTGAAAGGACAACCTGTACAGAGAAACTGAATTAAAGGGTGTGGAAAGGATATTGAAGTAAGTGACTGATCAGTGGCCTTGGAGGGTATTATCTGCTGGTTACCACTGGGCACTATGGACCTACAATTATCTCTTTATTAAAAGAGATTGAAAGACCAACTGCATTGTTAGCACCACACATAATTTCACTGACAGTATCAGGGTGCTTATTCGCCATATATTAATCAAGCCACACTGAGAAATACAGAAAACTAATAGCAGATGATGGGAGCGGCACGTGTGAAACGACGCTTCAGTGCTGTGGTGGATGGGCCAGTGGAGGAGGAGGAGGTCATGAGGTTAGCACAGAGTGCTGCAGATACATCTGGCGGAGGGGGGAGCCCAGCAGGGTCAGGGACCCCAACCAGCCCTTCTCCAAACCATGCCCTCAATGGCAAAGCTCTACCTCTTCAGAGCAACACCAACAATGCACGGAGGCAGGGTGCCTTTGGAGAGTCAGCTGGAGGAGATGCAGGAGGAGAAAGTGGGTTGAGAGCAGGAAGAATGTGTTCAGGGCCAAAGAGTGGAAGAGGCGGTAGTGTAGGAGGGAGAGGGGAAGACCGTTCTTCATCAGACCAGGATTCACTCTCTTCCCCCTCCACTACCAGCCGCCGGCGCAACAGGCGCTCAAGCCGCCGGCCCCGACAACGCTTTGTGGGCAAGGACGGACGCTGCAACGTCACCTTTGTCAACATGAGCGAGAGGGGCCAGCGGTACCTCAGCGACCTTTTTACCACTTGTGTGGACATCCGCTGGCGATGGATGCTGGTCATCTTCACTCTCTCCTTCGTTCTCTCCTGGCTGCTCTTTGGATTTGCCTTCTGGCTCATTGCCTCCGCACATGGGGACCTCTCCATTCGGCTTATCCCCAGCTCAGGTTCATCTCCGGGATCAGGAGATGCCGGCTCTGGAGGAGAGTCTGATAGGGAGGCAGTGGTTGAGGAGCCATGCTTCTTCCAGGTGAACAGCTTCATGGCAGCCTTTCTGTTCTCCTTGGAGACGCAGACATCCATCGGTTATGGCTTCAGAAGTGTGACCGAAGAATGTCCCCTGGCGGTGGTGGCGGTCGTTTTGCAGTGCATTGTGGGCTGCATAATTGACGCCTTCATCATCGGGGCAGTCATGGCAAAGATTGCCAAGCCCAAGAAGCGCAACGAAACACTGGTATTCTCCAACACAGCTGTGGTAGCGCTGAGAGATGGAAAACTCTGCATGATGTGGAGGGTTGGAAACCTACGCAAGAGCCACCTGGTAGAAGCACATGTCAGAGCACAACTACTGAAGGTAAGTGGAAGAAATATAAAATCATACTCATGAAAAAGGAGGGCAGAAAGCAAGCATAACATGAAAAAGTTCAAAGAAGTTATTTGGTGATCGTAACAGAGACAGGGAAAAGTCAGAAAATGCACCAAATAATAGAAGTTGCTACTGTGATAGAGCAGTAAAGGAAAAAAAGGTTAGGGTAGAGAGAAAGAGAGAGCGCTGAGACCATCTGGCCCATATTCTGTGGACCGTAGTTAATGAGAGCTTGTTTTATTTTCCCTCAGGGGTTAGGAAGATTTACCATGGATTAACTTGCCCACAATTCTTTAACTGAGGACCATTGTCCTTCGTCATCTCATTTCCTCTTGTATACTGTATCTCTGTGGGTTAGGTGATTGTTCTCTATGACAACTGAAATTTACCATAATGTTTGTCCTTATCTTGGTAGTTTGCATGCATGTTCCATCTAGATTTTCTGTAGGATCAAAATCTGTGGTGCATTTAGGCTACAGCACAGAGAATTTGATCTCTCTTAATAGCATGACCATATCAAAGTTTAGACAGGACAGATGGGATTAAATTTGTGAGGATAAAAGCAATACAATTCTCAGTGCTAAAACTGGATATTGTTCCATAGTAAGGGTTGGGTGAGTGATAAGCCTATGGACTGGCAAGGTGACTAAAGAATTGCATAGTCAAATTCAGCTGAATATAATAACCAAATGCTAGAAAATTCGGTCAGGATAAGATTATTAATTTACAATTCTTCTGTCAGATTACCTTTTGAAATTGTCCAATATAGCCTTCAAGGTGATATCATGGTGTAACTGATTAACCTACTGTTGGTTTTTGTTTGTTGCTGTAATAAAATATTTTTTATGGACCAAATAATGACTTCACTTTACTTTCTGTTTCCAACCTGCTCTCAGTCAAGGGTGACATCAGAGGGAGAGTACCTCCCACTGGACAACGTGGACATCAACGTGGGGTTTGACACTGGTACTGACCGCATCTTTTTGGTCTCGCCTGTAACAATTGTCCATGAAATCAATGAAGAGTCACCTTTCTTTGAGATGGACCAAAAAACACTGGAGAACGACCCTGACATGGAGGTGGTGGTCATACTCGAAGGCATGGTGGAAGCCACAGCCATGACTACGCAGTGCCGTAGCTCCTATCTGGCTACTGAAATCCTCTGGGGACACCGCTTTGAACCAGTGCTCTTTGAGAGGAAAGATGGCTACCAGGTGAGAACAGGAGTACAGATAGAGAGCCTCGTATCAGATGGAACCACACTTGGTAAACTCTTTCCATCTTTATCTGGGTTTTAAGAGGGAAGCTAAGCAAGCTAAAGATAGTTCAGTATGTTTCTCCATTTACCATTCAGTAGCCAAGCCTCAGTGGTGCCAAGAACAAGAGAGAGATAGATGTTTAAAAGTCTGACAGTACTTGACAAATTTACTTAATCCCGTTCAAGGTGCTGAACTTGTTAACGGTACTCGTTAGTCCTCCTGCAACATTCTGTGTTACCAGTCAAATCAATATAGGGGATAAATTCAAAGGGCTCCACAAAGACCATATCCTTCAGAAGATGGATATGAATTATATCTTCCCTTGAGTCTACTGTCATACACTTAGATCGCATGCATTCATACTTACACTTGGTGTTTTCAGTGTGTTCACATTAACAAGTATGCAGTGCACTACCAGCACCCTGATAATGTACTCACAACAACCATGAAGTTAGGTTTTCATATAATAGTTGCCATGTGTCAGGGTGTTATTTAGTGTTTATGTGTGTTAATTGCTATCTTCAAAGTAGAAGCTTGATATGTGCCTAGAGGCTTGACAAGATATGCAAAGCAGCATGCGAAAATTGTGCCAAAAATGCTGACAGAGAATCCCGGCTGTGCATGACAAAAACCAAGCAATGATGCAATCACGAACAACTATAATTTTCAATATTTACAGTATTTGTTAATCTTAATTTCACTATTTGCAAATATCTATCAAAATTATGTGTGTAAATGTAGCTTATTAAACAGTTTCTGATACATAGGCTGTAAAGAAACAGCACCCCAAATCCTCGACTATGAGAAGAAAACCCCCCGCTCAGAGCAGCTACACAGGCGGGGTGGGGGGTGGGGGTGGGGTGCAACCTGGCCAATTAGCCAGAGAAATTTCTCCTCTAGGATGCTGGTGACCTTTCCATCTTTGACCTGTGTTGATAACTCTGTGTATATTGAGACTGACGGTTTCTTGTCAACCTAGTGGCTTTTTTAAAAAATCAGAACTTAATTTATTATTATTTATCTGTTTGTATTGTTACAAAACCACACTAATTTAAAGAACACAGTTTGACATCTTAAAGTTAAAAATTCATAGAAAATTAACAAAGATAGATAAATGAAATTGTTTTTGCATGTTAATCTAGAAGTTTTTAAATTTAAAGAAACATTAAAAGATAAAAAAATTCACATGCTGTGCTAAAAATTATGTGTAAGTGTACTACATGGAATTACATTAATGTAACTATCCAGATGTATGTTGACTAGTCCAACATTTTGCTAAAAGAAGCTCTAATTTGAATCTTGAATTTGGTGATCTCCTGATTTCTAATAGTGTCTTTAGGAGGTCCATAGTTTTAGATAAGCCCCTGTGTATAATTCAGGATGTCTGCATCCAGTGTATGAATTGCCACAGCCATGATTCCCAGACAACGGGCCAAATGGACAATGGTCCCAAACATCCGAAATTTAACATATCCAGTACACTGATTTTAAAACTAAGCATCAGTAAAAATAACATTCTGTCAACCATAATTGTACATTACATAACACAATGTAGCGGTTTAGACATTTGCCTAACAAGCGAAAGATCCCCAGTTTGATCCTGGAAGGAGACACAAATCCCTTTAGATTTGCGTCAAAAAGGGCATCCGCCATTTAAAAAAAAAATCTGCCAAATAAAACATACAAACCTGCCTGCTGTGGCAACCAGTCTTCAATAAGGAAGCAGCCAAAATAAACCTGTTCTACATGGCAGCAAGCATTCTTCAATTAAACAGCAGCAGGATAGCAACATCATTTTGAGCATGTTAGCATTTAATTAAAAGTCACTGTTCTACGCTTTTTTCCAGGTGGACTACTCATTTTTCCATCGGACCTACGAAATCCCAAACACACCTATCTGCAGTGCTAAAGAGCTGGCTGAACAGAAGTACATTCAGAGTTCACGGTCATCTTTTTGTTATGAGAATGAGGTGGCTCTGCAGCTCGCCTCCCCTGATGGTGAGCCAGGTCAAGACATTGAGTTTGCCTCCCCACTGAACCCGAGGCAGTCCCTGGCAGAAAATCTCCACTACAACGGAACCAGTGGGATAGGGAAAGGGATGGAAAACTGTCTTTAGAGGAAGAACAAATATGGTGATGGGAGGCCGACTGGCAGAGAGAGCCTTGAATAAAGCAGTGTATAATGAAGGATAGGAAAGGACGCTATTTACAGTGATTAGAAGAGAAAGAAAGATTTAGTAGGAACAGTAGCAAGTTTGGGATTAAGTCTTTTAGGGAGCTGACCTAGTTGTCTAACTGGTCCTGGCAATCTTTCAAAATCATTGAAAACTGCTAAGTCTCACATCTGGCCCATCACTACCACAGCACACTCATCTGACTCCAATTCCTGACTGGCAAGGGCATGCAACAGCACCCTATAGTGGCTGCAACATGCAACTACCCCTCCATGTTTATGACTGGGAAAGTTTTTGACTTCTGTTGGGGGTAGTGTATTAGCTTCTGAGGAATGTATTCCACTAAGATGTTGACTTATCACTTTATTATTTTATTTTCTTATGGTAAGTATTGATACAGCACTTTTTGTGATACTCCAACACTGGAAGACTGAGAATGTAGTTGAGATTAGCCAAAGAAAAGCAACAATAACATGGAGAAACAGCTAAAAACTAGCAGCGGTTTTGAGAAGTTTCTGCCATGTAAATGTACTTACTCTGTTGTTTTTTATTTGGCTTTTTTCCATGTATGATGCAAAGAAAAAAAATGTTCACTCATTGTAAACCTTGCTTGATTTAATGTAACATTTTGTTTTGAGTGAAATAGCATAGTGATGATACATCAGGGCAGATTTTGGCTGTATCCAGATGTGATAATCACCATGGATTCTTTTATGGCACTACTATCAAAGTATCCTGTCAGTTTTTAAGTCACTAAAAGCAGCCTCGCTATTGTTTTGCTGTGATACTTTTGCATTCATGTACACAGTTACTGAGCTATGATACTGTAATCTTTTAAGTGTCCTGACATTTGGATGGATGTTGATAGTACAGACTGAATATAAGTTAATAGCAATGGAGACTTACACTCAGATGCAGCATCTTTCCATTTCTGCAACTCTGCAAGAAGGGGACGAGGATCTGACTGGAAACTACATCACATTCACAGAAAATTAAATCAGTATTTCTCTACTCAAAAAATTCATGTAACTCCCTTATAATTGTAATGTATTACAGTTGGTTTCTCTCAACATGAGAACAGGGTAGTAGGTGGTGCCTTCATAGCAGAGCAGAGATTTTGCAAAAGGCCCTTCATCTGCAGCTGCATGATGTGTAAAATGAGCTTGAATTGTATTTTTTTATCGTGCATTTGCAACACAACCACTTTTATTGTGCGGTATGTTCTGAGACAGAAAAGAACTGAGTAATCCCCATAAAAATGTGCATTGATGAATGAATCTTTTAGCTGTAATATACTGTAGGCTACGTGATAGTTGCATTTTCTAGTTATATTACAAAGCACCTGAAATATTTCTGTTTATTTTAACCATAATATTTTACAGTAAATGATGCCACTTCAGTATTTAAGTGTTTGATTACAGAATGTGTTGGCAACGTGTGAGGGGGGCAATGTGATATTGAGTGTTGACCAATAATCAGCCTGTCCGACGCACAACCTAGAAACTTGTTTGTACTTTGCACTAAATGTGGAGACTAATATCACTGATGAAACACTACAAAAGCACAGTAGTGTTGCAGGAACAGCACAGGTTAACCTCAATGCATCAGGTGCAGTCTTTTGATTGATAACATATTTGTTACAAATAGTGCTAATGCTGTTCCATGTCTGTGTCTTCCCTTTCACTTCTCTATTATGGCTACCATTTTCTATTTATAGTCTGCACAGGAGGTCATGTCATTTTCACCCTGCATCCACTTCCATGAAATGTAACTTGAACTTAACAGCACCATCACTTTACTATGATAGGGCTTTTTTAAACACACCAGAAAGAAACAGACTGATTGTTTGGTTTGGATTGACTGTTGACATTATTTTACATTTTATATGTAGTATAAAACACATAGTAGAATACTGTAATACCTCTTTTAAAAAGAAATAGTGAGATGAAAGCAACAAAAGCTGCCATTCTGGATTTTTGTTGTTTTTAGTTTTGTTTTTGTGAAGAGAAAGAGAAAAAGGTTTCTGCTCCAGCAGACTGCAGATACATCATTTCAAGGCTGCCTCAGGCACAGAGCACGTCCAGAAGATAGAGAACTGTGATATAGAAGAAATAAAACATGGGGATTCAGTTGTAATCATTGGTTGTGTCATTATTTTTTCTCCTTGCACTTTTTGCAGTTCACCTTGCAAGCCTATAGACTAAAGAAGATCTTTATCTTTAGCAGTTTACACGAGAAATTTTATTATATTTTCAGTGATTATTACAGCTGATGACAGAAACTGTGACCAAACAATGAGGTATTTATAGAGAAAAAAACACTTTATGTTAAGTAAAGTAAAACAATAAGTAAAACTGTAAGTATCTTTAACTTGCTTATCATGTTTACTCATCAAAATTCAGATATGGTATGAAAATGCTATCACTGCTAAATAACTGTGGTCTTATAACAGTGTTTCTCACACGGTGGTGCAGCCCCATTATAGGGGCACAGAGCTACTTCAAGTGGGGCGTGGATGATAAAGATATGGACTAAATCGGCTATTTGGGAATATGAACAAGAGATTGATGCAAACCGTTAATGAACTCCTGTTCAACTAGATTTGTTTTTTACTGTTAATGATAAAAGTATAACATAAAAACTGCCTAGTGGAGCAAAAGAATAAATAAACAAAAAACTGTTATACTGCTTATGGTATAGGAGAAAACACAAAAACTAAACTAACACAAATGGTTATTACTCCTAGATGTTTTCAGGGAATTTTATGTTTTACCTTTCCAAGTTTTTGATATGTAGGAAGTCTGTATTATTGTTACAGCCACAAATATACAGAATAGACACTTCTATGTATTTTCGATAATAAATAAATCACCTGTTAGAATCAACTTATTTTATTTTTGCTGGACTTTACACTTAATATTTTATTTTTAGTTTGCTAACAAACATATTTTAGAGCAAAAGTTGAAATTTCGTAGGGTTTTGGCCATTGCTCTGATATGATTGGTGTAAATATTTACACTAACCCTGCTACACTCGGAGGTTTGGGGTGATCTGAATCAGGCACCTTGAATCAGATCTTTCCAAGAAAACCTTCGTTATGCTTGAAGGTGAAGTCAAACAAATCCGACCCCAGATCAGTGTCTACCAAAACTCGCCGCCACTCGGTGGTAAACAAAGAGCGTGCAAATCCCCATACTGTAGCGCGAGAGCCCCGCACGGCACCTGCTGCAATGCTCTGATTTGCTGTTTGCCACGTCATTCAAACCTAGCCCCGCCTTACAGCCGTTAGCATTGGTTAAAAGCGGAGAAGTCTGCTCTGCCGTTCACTTGATTCGTTACCGCAAGCTTTTCATGCCCATTTTGGGGCGGAATGCTTCCGTCGTATTCAAGAGGCGGGTCTGCGGCGCGGTTCTAGATTTTGACTGGACTCCTTTCTCTTTAGACGTGACTAAAACCCGTCTGCTCGTACCTGATTGGCCCCTTACCAAGAAGTCGTTCTCTGCGCCTGAAGCCGCCGCCTTGCCCTCAGTGCTCTCTGTCTATTTTATTCTCACCGAGGAGTGTGTGCGGCTCAACTGAGAGAGCAATGCAATGATAAAAGCCGCATATGCGGTACGCTACACACCTATCTGGCAGGAAAATAACCCAAGAAACAGCCTCATCGCGGTTCTCCTCACACCGCAGCCTTATTCGCAACTCAAAGCGGAACCTGAAGGTGAGACATTTAATTGCCTTTACTCTAATCCAACTCGTAAATAGCCAGTGTAATATCCTGAACGTATAATTTTTTTTTTTTAGTGGAGCTGGCTAACCTCGCATGGTTAGTCTAAATGCGGTGGCTTAACGCCTAAATTTGAAACATTAATGGGGCCGGGGGAATTTATATAGGGTTGGTCTTTGTACTAAAAGAGGCTTTCATCGAAATGACCTGAAGTCTGACCAAGAAAAATATAAGCGATTTCGACCTATATAACCATGATCTATAGGCCTTATAGATTTTTCCTGTAATAGTAATGATGATAATGATGGTGGTGATGATAATACTAATAATGATATGAAAAGGCTGTTTTTTTGTGGCTGCCACATGCATGCCGTTCACAGTCAATTAAAGGCTGGGGCCCATGTGGTTTTTCATGTCTTATGTTCAAGGTGTGGTTGTCTTCGTCAGTTTTTTTTTTTTTTTGCTCTGTAGCTACAGTTTTAAAAAATGCAGGTTAAACCGTACAGCTTCACACTCCGCAGCTGGACTGCTCATGCAGGCGCCGCACTGCAATTATTACAGCCAGTGGTTTATTATTAATGTCACCTTTTCCTCACTGTGTCCGCTTTAAATGCGCAGATGCCACAGTAACATCCCCCGATGCTCTGCCACTTGGCATCAAAGCTGAAGAAAAGGCGTTTCCAGCTCCCCCACCCGTTTAACACACGCACAATCACGCGCAGGCACCCACACAGTAATTACATACATGCGCGCGCACACACACACACATATACAGAGAGCACAGGACCCCCGCAGTGAATGACCTCAGTTCAGACTCAGAAGGTATTGTCTACGGGCTGCTCCTTAGTGTTCAGGGTGTTGCTATGGAGGAGAGCAGTCGGGGTTTGGCAATTCCAGCTGCTGCAGGACGAGTTTACTGCTTAGTCCACGATGTACTGCGACAGCCTGGGATATTTCTTCCTGTGTGAGGAGTTTGCTTTAAGTTAATCGGTGGCATCGATAGAGCTCAGAAACATCATACACTGCAGTTACAGAGCTGATAATATATTCTCCGTTATCAGGTTTTACCCCACACCTGATAGAGCTTATTTCTTTGTGGCATTTAGCGGTATTAAATGCACATTAGTCAGCCACATGATTCACTGACTGGCATGTTTCTAGATTACCACATCAGTGCTGGTTGGGGTAAACCCACATACCTTCACTTCTCCTGGAAATAGTTTGTAAATAGTCCCAGACAAACAAAGTATTTGTTGCTTTTGGAGATGTATTTATTCAAATCTACATTAACCAGCAATCTGAGAAAGTCTTAACAAAAACGGGCTGAGCAGCACACGTGGGAAGTTTGAAATTGATCAACAACATCAGCCATTAATAAGCTGCGGAGCTGTTTTGTGCCACCCTGGGATCACATATTTTTCATGCTCACTGTCTGGGTGGCGGCAACTCTTTTGTTAACATGTTTTCTCCACACCCAGAGTTACAGGTATGGTAATCGCAGGGCTGGGGACAGATAGGCCAAAAAAAAAAGTGAGATGAATAGCAAGAATCAGGCTCGATGACATACCTGTCTAGGCATGGAGGATAGGCCTAATAGTAACACACTCACCTTTTAGGATAGCATAAAAGCCTGTATGATCAGAGTTGATGTGTTCAAAGGTAATCCCTTGTGCTTGTTTCAGAAGACCCTGTGTTAGCTCATTCCTTAATAAATGTGAATTTTGATAATCTGAATGATTTTACACAAAAAAATTAATCCACAAACTCATCATCCAGGCCATCAGATGCCACTGATTTATATTAACCTGAATGTGAGAACTGTCTTCTCAGTCTCCTCAATCTGGGATGCTAGAAAGCGAATAAGCATTTTTCAGCAATTAATGTATATAAATGAAAAAAAGCCCTCTATTGTTCAACAGTAAAATTTAGGGACTGCAATTACCTGTTGATCTGTTAATCAATAGATAATGAAACCATCTTCCTGCCAGTGAAACAGTGGGTAGCACTGTTACCTTACTGCGAGATCCTCCTGGGTTCAGACCCCAGCCCATCTGTGTACATTTTGCTTTTTGTTGTCCCTCTGCATGCAAGGATTTTCTGTTGGAGATGCAGTTTCTCCCATCACTGAAAAACCTGCTTGGTTAATGCTGCCTGTTAATCTCAAGAGTTTCACTTCCTGGTTAAAAAAAAGATATGGAAAGTCTTCCTACATGCAAGTCTTGAAACGCCTCTAGGCACATATTTGGGTAGGGTTTTTTTAATTATTTTTTTTAATTAGTTTTCACCAGGACAAAAGCAAACAAGAGATGAAACGAAAAAGAAATGTGTGTATAGAATCACCTGAAAAATCTGTCAAAAAAAAAAAAAATATATATATATATATATATACATTTGCCCCAAAATAAAGTTTAAAAGGCTTTTTTGTATGTGGTTTCCATATTTGGTGTATAAACAAAACCAGGAGGAGACACAAACCCAGTCTCGAGGGTCACAAGCTGGTGTAGTCCTAGTGCTGCTCCTAAGCTTTGATAAATAGGAGGGTTGCATCAGGAAGGATATCCAGGGTAAAAATCTGTGTCAAATAAAAAAAAAAACACCTGCTGTGGTGACCCCCTGGAAATCAGGGAGCCGCCAGAAGCACCTATTCCTTATTCCTCTATGATCAGCTCAACTCAAAACAAATTCACTTTAGTTTCATAAATACCTAAAATCCCATCCGATATTCATGTTTTCAAATTTATAGCCACTGATATTTTTTCTGATTGCTTCTGACTGAGTGATTAATAAAGCTGCCTCACCTGAAGGAGTGTGTTTCTAATTGGCTTTAGTGTAAAGCCCTCCTCTCACAGAATCACTGTCGTTTATTTCTTAGCTCTCTGAGTAACTCTCGAAGCATTATGTTGTAGTACTGCAGTGAGCCTGTCTGTAGTTTGTGTTGATGTCATAGAGTAGCAGCCACTTTTAGACTGTCACCTCGTCTTTCACAGGCCACCAGCCCCTAAGGCAAATCAGCATTTTGGCACCACTGCGTCCACTAAGTCCTCAGTGAGGGCCTCTCTACAGTTTTATCTCTGCTGAGTCCAGTGGACTCTAGTGGGAGGGTGCTTCATCTTTTTCAAGTTAACAATAGATCCAGTCCATTTTGATCTTCTCTTCTTACTGCTTTCCCACCCTATTTCCTTCACCATCTCTCCCCCTCCTCACTGTCATGTCAGTTTACTGAGTGGATTGATGTAGCTCGCTGTTCCCCCACCTCTCCGCTCAGCCATCTCTCTGTCTTTATTTCATTCCTGTCTTCTCCTTGATTTGCTTTGTCTTTCAATTAGGCCATCTCCGGCCAGAACTTGGCTGGATATGGCTCGCGTGCTACTACTGCCCTTCCTATATATGTGGGTGCGTGGTTGGGTGCACATCAAGTGTGTGATGTCTTGGCACAGAGTCGCATCAGTATCACAGTCCGACAGTCCTTCATATCCTCTACAGAACTCCAGTTTGTTGGCCTGTGGCAAGAAATGGCTTAGCAGGGGCTCACTTTTTTATTGCCCCCTTTTTTCATCTCTCATTCTTTCCTTACCCAGTGCCAGAAGTACCATGTCCAGGCCAACGGGGGGCGGTGCCAACGATGTCACCCGCTTCCTGTCATCGGGCACGGGGCCAGGGTCTCCCAACTCCAACACCTCCTCTGTGTTCTCTGCTGCCAGCCAGGCCGACTGGGCAGCTAAAAGGCTGGTGTGGGTGCCGTCAGAGAAACACGGCTTTGAGGTAAGCTGTCAGCAGATGTAGCACACAAAGATTTCACTTGAAACATGCAGGATGTTAGCACAATAGACAAGTTTCACTTGTTCTCTTATGCCTTCTTTCCACTGTCTAAGGGTTAATCCTCTTGGGAATTATTAGCCCTGAGTGTGTGCCCTTAGTCAAAGGTGTGTCCAACAGGTCAGGCAAAGCTACATATGAGGGTCTCTGTGTGTGTGTGTGTGTGTGTGTGTGTGTGTGTGTGTGTGTGTGTGTGTGTGTGTGTGTGTGTGTGTGTGTGTGTGTGTGTGTGTGTGTGTGTATGTCATGTTTTTGTCACTATAACAGACAAACCTTGGGCCTGATTTATTATTATTTTGTCCTCTGATTTCAAAGACTCATGAGAACAATGAAAAAGTACATGTGATAGTGTGTCGTCACAGACTTAGACCTCGCAGGGTTAGGTATAATTACGATGCCAAGCAGAGTTGTTATATCTTTATATTTTTTAATACTTTATTTTTTAATTTCATTTACATTTTTTATTTTCAAATTAGTTCCACTTAATTTACAGAGCAGATTTCCTCATTTCAGTTTGGATTTTATTCTTTAAAAGTATTTAGTTTCACTTTCTTTATAATTAGAATGTGGGTGTATTCTTCAGGGACAAGTTTTCACAAGTTCAGAAAAGGTATTACAGTTAAAAAATGATTAACGTCAGGTAGACATTCTAGTAAAAACAAGCAAACAAAAAAAAAACCAGTCAAACAAAAGCTTCCTGATGCTTGTTGTGTTGACACATTTTACTACATTGACCCATAAAAAAACTAAGCACATTTTTAATACATACACATTTTTTTCCCAAGGGCAGTATTGTTTCAGTTCTGAATTTATTTCTAGTTCACTTAAGTAAAATGTTTTTTCACACCTGGTTTAGTTAACTGTAATAACCTTGGTCACAAGGTCCTTCTCATAGTATTATTTGTCCCACTTCACCTTGGTACTTGAATAATGCTTGTAACACGTTTGCAGTGTGCGTGTCGGAGGAAGTGACATAAGAATTTGAAGCCCTGTCTCAGAGCCTCTCTCTGTCTCTGCTGGACTCGTTTCATAAAAAGCTCTATGAATAGAACAATACGCTCCTTCAGCCTCCTAATGTTAAAGAGGCCTTTGCAGAGACACTGACTTCATTTTACAGTCATGATCAAACACACACAGAGACACACACACACACACACAGAAAGACATCCACACCATCATCTATATTCATATTCTTAGCTTGTAGTTCAGTGTGACTAACATTCACCCACATGAATGCAAACACACAGAAACACACACATTTGGTGTGTTGTGCATGTCAAGTAGCAGAGAGGATAAAATGTAGCAGAGTGGGATCCTGTAACAAGGTCGGAGTTTGAGATCACGACTTCCTGTCCAACAAGCACGAGACCAGCAGCGTGACAAAGGAGGTCCTCTCCGCTCTCATCTGTCACCGTTAATTCTCGTCTGCTGTCAAATGTAATGACACTCATACTCAAAGCTCACTTGGTCTGATTCTGACATTTTTTTCAAATATAGTTACAATGTTTGCTTTATTGGAAATGTAAATAGGAGTTTCTTCTGTGGTATAGTAAATGTGTATATTCATTTTCACAGTTTTCTTAAGCGAACTTCAAGCTATTTGAATGAAGTGCTACCTCATGTGCAGGCATAGCTTTCTGTTCTTTTCTGAGCCGAATGGAAAGCTGAGCAGCTTAACTTGCTTGATACATGCAACAGTTTGACAGTTTAGTCTTTTTTTTTAGTCAAAGATACTTTCATCAGAAGTGGCATCTGTTTGGAAAGCTGTTCTGAGTGGTTTTGAGTCTGCCAAGTTTTTTTTTAATGAAAATGGTGAATTTTGTTCATCATTCTGATCCAATAAACAGTTTGCTTGAACATATTTTTCTTAAGCAAGTATGTTCATTTTAATCTCAGCTACAGGGTGAAAACTCCTCTCTGTCCATATTTTCATCATTTTTTTTAAATTCAATCCAGTCTGCCAGCATCCGGGAGGAGCGCGGCGATGAGGTGGAGGTGGAGCTGACAGACAGCCAGCGGCGGGTGACCTTGTCCAGGGAGGAGGTGCAGCGTATGAACCCTCCGCGGTTCAGCAAAGTGGAGGACATGGCCGACCTCACCTGCCTCAACGAAGCGTCGGTGCTGCACAACCTGAGAGAGAGATACTACTCTGGCCTGATCTATGTGAGCGCACGAAACGATGCATGCATAAAACGAGAGAAATGTGCCCAACAAAGCTCACGTGTATACATACACGCATGAACAAGAAGAAGCATTTGCTGCACACATGAAGTCTGAGATGTTGCGTACATGCGGATTGCGGTGGCATCTCTTGTGTAAACTGATACGCAGCATTAAGAGCGGTGTGGAGTCAGTTAACAGAGTTGTGGCTGTGGGGCAGCTATAGCGGCATATCCAGTTTCTGCTGGAAAAAAACGGTGCACAAAAGTCCAGAGATGTGAATGACACAGCATGTGCAATTAATGTGAAATAACATAAAGAAAGTTAACTTAATTACACACAGAACTTCCTATTAATGGAATGAATAATGGAAGATGCTTCTAAGAGGACTGAATAAGAGTTGGACAGTCAGGAGCAGAGAGACATTGTTGGAATAGCTTAGAAGGGTGTATCATAATATTAGATAAGATAGGTACGTGTGGCCTAAATAACTTTCACTTATGTAGGAGTCATTATGGGAGCTTTACTGATGTTGACGCACTGTGTCATTAGCCCTAAAGCCATCTCTACATGGATGAGATATCCTGTGTTATACTATGTAATCAAGGATGCGCCGTACAATCTTGACACCATTGTTGCTTCCCTTCTGTACTTTCTGCTAAAGCAACAGTTTAATAAGATCCTAATACTGCAGTTTTTACACAGGCCACCCATAGCACATATAATTTTTGACAGTCTACTGCAGTCTGGCATGAATCACTTGAATCAAATGAGTAAGAGGTTAGAAAGGTTTCAGATTTTCAAAAACAGTTATCACGCTAATTTTTTTTAATATAAATTTGTATTTTTGAATTATAGATTATAAAATGTAGGACTAGAAGAGGGTGAGACTGTTATATTCTGCTGGGACTGACAGCTTCCATGTATATTTAGGTCAGTGTGAATCTGTCTGTCTTTTTCCAGACATATTCAGGGCTTTTCTGTGTGGTGGTGAACCCTTACAAGAACCTGCCAATCTACACAGAGTCCATTGTGGAAATGTACCGGGGCAAAAAACGCCACGAGATGCCCCCGCACATCTACGCCATATCAGAGGCTGCCTATCGCAGCATGCTGCAAGGTACTTAAACACTATCTGTGACCTCTAACCCTTAGTTAACTCTGACCATGGTGCTCTGTGACCTTTGACTGATATACCACATTTTGAATGTTGTTTAAAGGTGTGGTATATGCTTGGCTGTTATCAAAAGCCTGAAACAAATAGACGATATGGTATTTTTACAACTATTTCCAAGAGTGGCACTCCTTTTAAAGAATTGTCGATCCAGTAATATATCTCTGTATTCATTGTGGTTAACTGCATATCTTACATTTAATAGCAATGCCTGACAGATAGTTTTCATGCCCTGCCTGTCATGTTGAGTAGATTAAATGAGACATAGAGGGTCGGTTGAGCAATGTTTCTGCCTTTGGGTGACTACCTAAGATAGCAGGACAGAGCAGATGAGACTCTTCTAACTAGAAGTTATTACCTCACACCTCCTCCAGGGTAGGTGTGTTACCACAGTGAGTCAACCTGAACAACCAGTATGAATTCTTCCAGGCTGAACGTGTGGGAATCTTAAAAGCAAACACAGGCAATGTTGCAACCAGTGTCCACCCAATGACTACTAGTGTTGTGTGGTTGGCAGCCTGGAGAGACCAGTTCAGCTGGTGACCAGTTTCACTCCACAGCTCTTATTAAAAGAAGTGACTGACATGCCGAGAGAAAAGGCTCAGTCAGAGATTCAAACACATGCAATATTTATCTCTCATCAAAACACGAGGCGTGAGTCCCTACATGGGTTTCCAGAGCACTTCATGCCCAGTTAGTGGGGGTGGAGGTTTAGTATAACATGAGCCAGCTAATGCCTTAAACAGCCTCTTCACTCCCATGGAGCACCCTACAGTGTTTTATTTCAAGGAATCATATGTCATTTATGTAATTCATTTTGATTCATTTTACCCAAACCTTTTGCTCGGTCTGTGTTGTATTTGTTCTGTACAGGCTATCATGTCACCTCCATAACCTTGTGATGTGCTTTCTCTCCTACAGACAGAGAAGATCAGTCAATCCTCTGCACGTGAGTAGCCCACAGCAGGACATCAGTGTGTCTCTGTGTAAATGCTTTGTCATTTGCCACGAGGAGCATTTCTCTAGGGGTCACAGAGACAGTGTTTGTTGGAGTCTTTCTGCATGTATATATTTAGTGTGTGTTTGCTTTAATTTGTGTGTATTGAGGCCTGCATGCACAGAGAGTGAACTAAGCATTAAGCCCCATAGCGTGACTATAGCCTCCTGTTTGTGTGTAGCCATCATCTGTCTACCTGCTTGCTTGACTCCGATCCTACCATGCTGCTCTTCTTCCTGCCACTTTTCCTGTCATTGTCAAGGTTCCCAAATCAGACTCGTCTTGAGTCAGTCACAAAGTGTATGTGGAGCGAGGCGTCTGTTTCTTTCAGATGTTATTTTTGCTCCTTTCTCCTTCATTATTCTCCAAAAGCAGCAACAATAACACAGCCTATATCCTTCACACCTGCTTTCTGTTTAGACCCGTGGCTTTGAATGCACCGCATGGGCTCTAATGTTTATTGTTGTGACGAGCGTGCGCTTGGCCACTTGTTCTGGTGGATTCTCTCTGTGTAAAAAATTATATATACCATTCATAATTGAGACCATATGTTGAAGACAGAACATTTAGCCCAACAGTGCCATTTACGGTGTTCCTTACATAGTTTCGTGTTTGTATTCCAGAGGCGAGTCCGGAGCTGGGAAAACGGAGAACACTAAGAAAGTCATCCAGTATTTGGCTCATGTCGCATCCTCCCATAAAGGCGGCACTCCGGGTAGGAAAAAGGAAGCTGTGCAGGTATGTTACAGCAGAGGTGCAACAGCAGTATGAACAGAAGAAGAAGAGCTAGGAGAAAACATACAGCCTTTATAGGAACTTAAGTATAAAACAGGAGGGGAATAACAGGAAGGAGAGGGTGAAGAAGTAACCAAGGATTGCTGTGGGAAACCAATAAAAGATGAGTCAAATCAGTAAGACTGCATGCTGAATACTGTAGTTGCATGCCAGAGCTCTTTTTACAGTTTAAATGAACCCAGTTACAACTGTTTCAGGTTGTCATTGTTGTTCCACTAATGTGGTTTTATGTGTTCACACATTAAGCCCGTTCTTGACCACTAAATCACCAATCCAGGCAGAATATTGCATGTTTTATGTGTGAAATGCTGCCAACTGGTGTTTATGTAAAGGAACGGTTCACTGGCAGTCTGAAGACTGATGCCACTGTTGATTTCAGGTCTAAAATCAGGGGCTGCTAGTCTAGAAAGACTAAAAGCAAAGTGGGAACAGCTAGCCTGTCTCTGCCCAAAGCTGAAAAAAACAACTTCTTACTATGACTCTCCTGCACTGCAGTGTTTTCAGTGGTGATAGGTATGCTGTGGAGTTTAGTTGTGAACTAACCAAAATTATGTTTACATTGAGTTACTCACCAAAATGCATTGTGTGTATACTTGAAGTCTAGCAATCATGTTGACTCCTTATAAACCCATATGTTAAATCCTGCATTGTTAACATCCAAGTTCATGAGCTAGCACTCTTCTTCTTCTCCTTCTTCTTCTCCTTCTTCTTTCCTATTGATTGATAATATAAGACATCGTAGGTTTTCTATGAAACTGTAGGTGCAGTTAAGGTTATTTTATCTTAGCTTGGAGTGGGCTTCTGCTCTCAGTCGTCCCTCTGCATTTTCTGAGCATTATTTCTTACCTTCTTTCCTGCACTTGTTTCCCTTCATTCTCTTCCTTCTGCACTGTCCTTCTCTCTTGCCTGCATGTTCAGATGGATGGTTCTTGGTCCTTAACAAGAGGCAGTACTATGGTGAACAGGGTGAGTTAACTCTGTCCTGCTGTCCTGTCCTTCCCTTTGCTTTTCTCCTGCCCTGTTTCTGCTTAATGAACTCCGCAGTGATTCTGACTCAAATAGAGTAACCTTAAACCTCTGAACTGTCACTGCTGATATTGCTCCTCATTAACAGTGAAGCCCTAAACTGTATATTTGATTTTTCCAGTTCCTGTTCTTTTGTTGTTATGATTGTTGTCTTATTTGTCTTTTTATTGTTTGTTTGTTTATCCAATCCATATGTTTACCCATCCACCCAATCTCCTCCCCCTCTAAAACGTCATTTTCCCCACACAATTCTCCAGAGTATGCAGTATGTGAGTATGAAAATTTAGAAAACATGGGTTTTTATTCATGGGGAGTCACTCTTTAAAAGTGAAACCTTTCCTGTAGAATATTTACAGGCCCTGATATGATTTTCTTGTTGCATAGTGAGAATCATATCTTCTTTCTTTCTTTCATCTGAATAACCCCTGGTCTCGTCGGTCTTTAGTTTTGGCGGTTATTTTAGTTCCTGCTGTTATACTCAGTGGGCTGGTGGTTGGTTTTCCATTCCATGCGACTTTTAAAAACCCTATGTATTTGTAGAACTGCAAAGTATTTCTGCTGTAGTTGTGGTTTTAATAACACAAACCGAACATGATGCAGTTGAATGAGTGCAGATTTTGATGTGTGAGCAGGTGTGGGTGTGCTGTTGTGGGTGTGGGTGTGTGTAGCGTTTGAAGTGTACATGCTAAACTATATGGCTTGGTTAATGTGTGCAGTGCACACATTGTTTGCTCTGTGTTTTGTCACCATCAAAGGGCTGGCCTCCTGCTCTCTCTGTGTGCATCTGCCTTTTGTGTTGACTGACTGGCATTCTCTGATAGTTTTTACCTTATAACCATCTCCTGTAACTACCTCCTTTGATGCTTATCACTGGCTGCTGCTGCTGCATCGTCAGCTGCCGCATTGGCAGTGCGACAACTGCAATAATGCTTTGCAGCTAGCTCGAATCAGCCAATATTTGGTAGCCAAGCTGCAGCTTCACATGTTGCTGTATAACAGTGCTTCTCAACCAAGTCGACAGTTGCCTTTCATTGATTTAAAAAATCAAATTGTGATTAATAAAAGAAGTTGTAAAATGTGTAATAAACAAATGTGCAACACAATTGATGGCCTTATGACACATTGTTAATGAGACAAAATTATTTTAATTATGTTGAGAATCATTTGTTCTTGTGACTGGGAATGGGGAGTGTGTTGTGGATTCTATATTGGGCCCTAAAATGCATCAGTATGTGTCACTGCTCTTCAAGACTGAGTCATGCATTTTTTTGTATTTTATGTAACAAATCCGTACTTCCTCTAAGCAGAGCAGTGTTAAAGTGTGCATTTTAGTCCCAAGGCCCCATGGAGCTCTTTCTTTGAAGCTCTCATAGCTGGAGGTTTGTCTGATCAGATGTCTCCTCTGTTTCACAGGGTGAGCTGGAGCGGCAGCTGCTGCAGGCCAACCCCATACTGGAGGCCTTTGGCAATGCAAAGACTGTCAAGAATGATAACTCCTCTAGATTTGTAAGAGTGGACTAGATTAATTAATCAAATAGATAAAGTTCTGTCATCAGTATCACCAGTTTGAGAAGAGATGGACTGAAACATAAACCACCTCTTCTGCTTTTTCAGGGTAAATTCATTCGCATTAATTTTGACGTGGCGGGATACATCGTTGGTGCCAACATTGAAACCTGTATCCTTTTGCAAAATGTTAAATGTTTATAGAGAGCCATTCACACATTTTGCCAAAGTGGACTTCCTCATGCCTTTACGGCAAAGTGGTGTGAGAAGACTTAAACTGTCTTTTTGAATTTTACTCAAATACTTGCTCGTTGGTGTCCATGTAACTGTGTATACAGTGGCTTGCAAAAGTATTCATACCCCTTGAATTTTTCCATATTTTGTCATATTACAACCACAAACATAAATATATTTCACTGGAATTTAAAGTGAAAGACCAACACAAAGTGGTATACAATTGTGAAGTGGAAAGAAAATTATACATGATTCAAAAGATTTTTGAATCATGTATAATATATTTATGTTTGTGTTTGTAATGTGACAAAATATGGAAAAGTTCAAGAGGTATGAATACTTTTGCAAGCCACTGTATAAAGGCTTACATGTATACAGTACTAGAAACTGCTTTAAAAAGGTTGTATATGTCCATAACTATATTAATTCAGACCTCCTTGAAAAGTCCCGGGCCACCCGTCAGGCCAAGGACGAGAGAACGTTCCACATCTTTTACCAGTTGTTATGTGGAGCGTCAGAGGAAACTAGAGGTGAATAAAAGGGCAAAAGCCAACCAAGTGTCATTTTAAAAACATGTTATATTTGTAAAACTAGCTAGTAAACTGTGTATAAATCCTGCTGTAATTTATGTCTTTTCAACTTTAATTTGTCTGTTTTACCTTCTCTAGCGGACTTGCTCTTAGGAACTGCTGATCAGTATCGCTTTCTCAGTGGAGGCTCCATACCTGTTCCTGGTCAGAGTGATTCAGAGAATTTCACCCAGACTATGGACTCCATGGCTATTATGGGCTTCACCCCCGAGGAATCAGTGTGTAAGAAGATAGAGAGAAAAAAGTAGTTTGTGTCTTCCATATTCAATCCTTGCTATAAATCACCTTCTCCCTCCCTGTCTTACCTCTCTTCAGCCATGCTGAAGGTGATCTCTGCTGTGCTCCAGTTTGGGAACATATCCTTCATGAAAGAGAAGAACCAGGACCAGGCGTCCATGCCTGATAACACAGCCGCTCAAAAACTCTGCCATCTGCTGGGCATCAATGTGCTGGAGTTCACTCGGGCCATCCTCACTCCGAGGATCAAAGTAGGCCGAGAGTATGTGCAGAAAGCCCAGACTAAAGAACAAGTAAGATCTTATATGCAAAAATAAGCATATGTGCCGATACATAAACAAACATTTGTCCCTCTGGAGTGTGACTGGAATGCGATCTTTTCTCCTAGGCTGACTTTGCTGTGGAGGCCCTGGCAAAGGCAACATACGAGCGTCTGTTCAGATGGCTGGTCCACAGGATCAACAGAGCTCTGGACCGCAGACAGAGACAGGGAGCCTCCTTCATAGGCATCCTTGATATTGCTGGATTTGAGATCTTCCAGGTATGTTCATGTGATTGTGCAGTATAGTAAGTAGTTTGACCAAGTCTAGAATAAGGGAGGGCTTCGTTCTGAAAATGTCTGTGATAAAGTGAAACATGTAATAATAAGGGATATTTTTAGCGTTATCTTTGATATTTTTTTTTATAGACCAGCATTATATGTGTTTAGTAGTGTGACTTGTATAATGTCATGTCTTTAAAAATCCAACCATGTGCATGTTCTTTCTCAGTTTATATTGCATGAATTATTGAATCTTTGTGTTCTTTTCTAAATCCCTCATCTGCAGCTCAACTCCTTTGAGCAGCTGTGCATCAACTACACCAACGAGAAGCTGCAGCAGCTCTTCAACCACACCATGTTCATCCTGGAGCAGGAGGAGTACCAGCGAGAGGGCATCGAGTGGAACTTTATTGACTTTGGCCTGGACTTACAGCCTTGCATTGACCTCATCGAGAGACCAGTACATACACACTAAAACACATTGTTACCTGTGATGAGATGAGACTAGATGCTGATAAATGATAAGTGCTTGCCATACAAATAGTGAGCTTTGTATGAGGATTATAAGACAACAGTTTAATTATAGTTAAATAAAGTGCAGGTTGTGGACAGATCCACTGATGAACTAATACAGGGAAAGAGTATCACACAGTTCTTTAATATGTTGTCATTTTGAATGGGGAAAATCCACATTTTCCAAAAGATTTCCTTCCCATCCATGTCAGGCCAACCCACCTGGTGTTCTGGCCCTGCTGGATGAAGAGTGCTGGTTCCCTCGGGCCACAGATCGCTCATTTGTGGAGAAGCTGTCTGGTGAGCAAGGCAGCCATCCAAAATTCTTCAAATCAAAGCAGCCACGTGGGGAAGCTGACTTCTCTATTATTCACTATGCTGGAAAGGTATCCCTGTTTTTTTTTGTTTTGTTTTTTTATCCATCCTTTCCCATTCAAACATACTGCCTTTCCCTTTTTCAGTGATGATGCATCTCAGCTTTTACAGTATCTCTACCATGTGACCTCTCCATCTACAGGTGGACTACAAGGCAAATGATTGGTTAGTAAAGAACATGGATCCTCTGAATGACAACGTGGCCTCTCTTCTCCACCAGTCATCCGATCATTTTGTCTCAGAGCTTTGGAAAGAGGGTGAGACTGCCTGATTCACACACTTTGTAAATAAAGCCTTTAATGCGTGGATTTTGTGCAGAAGTTACAAAACAAAAACGTTTTCCTCTAAAGTATTTTTTTTCCCGCATCTGCCAGTCATAAATAATTAAGCTTTTCTGGTGCAAAAATGTATTAACTTTACTGCATTTCTCTCTTGTCCTCTGTCATGCTGTTTCTTCCTCCCTTTCTTCTGAACCTGCCTCCTTCTTGTCTTCTCTTTTGCCTGCTCTTTTCCCTTTTGGTGCTCGTTTTGGGCTCCTTTCCTTCCCTGTGATCTTAATCCCTGTGCTCTCCTGCTGCTTCCTGAACAGACATTCAAACTCTCCCTCGTGTGTACTTCTTTGACTCCTATGCCACACTACAGACTAATGGCTCGGACAGTAGGTTTTCGTACCTCCTCACGGTCCTCACTCCTGCCGCTGTTGTTTTCTGGCTTCCCAGTTTTCATTGTCTTGTGCATTTTCTGCTATTTCCCCCCCCCCCTTAGTGTACATTTGTGTGGTAGTGTTGTAGTTGTATCATGTTGTCACTGTGCTGTTGTGTTGCTCTCTAATTTCTCTTTCACCAAGTTTTGGCTTTTAGTACAAGTGCTGTGATTGTGTGACGATGCTTTTTTTCACTCATAGTAATTCTTGTAGTAATCCTTGTTTTTAATCCTTGTTTGTAGAAATGTCACCTCATTAGTCACAAAAACCTCATTCAGGATCACCTTTAGAGTAGTGTATGCAATTAAATGATTTAAAATTAGTCAACTGGCTCACACTGAAACATTTACGGCCATATTTATTACCGTGCACAGTCTCTGAACAAAGAAATAAAAGCATACTTGCATGCAGAAATGTGATCCTGAATCAGCTGTAGAGATCCAGTGTATTGCATTAGAGTTAAATAGCATAGGATAGTTACATCAGTGCAGATGTTCAATTAGAAATTTCTCATCATTATCAAAGAGTAAACATGTTTTTTTTTAGTTGAGATAACATCTGATAAATTGGAGCACATGTGCTGCGTTGAAAGGCAGATCTTTCTGCTCTTTACTCCTGTGTATGATATTATCTGTTAGAATTACCAGCTTCATACACACAACAAAATAAATCATCAGTCTTTTTCAGGCAGAGTTGCAGCTGTGCATGTGTAGACATGTCCAAAGTTAACAGGCTGAACTTGAAAAACGTTACCTGTAAAACACGCACATTGTACTACACCTGTGTGTGTGTGTGTGTGTGTGTGTGTGTGTGTGTGTGTGTGTGTGTGTGTGTGTGTGTGTGTGTGTGTGTGTGTGTGTGTGTCTTATACTGCCTGTGCAAATAGATGTTATGGTTTTAAAACTAATGGAGGCCAAAATCCATCTAATATCAGTCTTTGTCCAGAGCCTTGATAGCAGATGTGAAGCCAGGTGTGAAGTCATTATGTCATGACATTAACCTGTTCACCCAGACATGAAATGCCAAATCATCTTTTTTTTTTTTTAAACTTTAGCTCATTGATAATTGCTGCCAAAAGTGAGACCCTTATCTCTGTTTCCATCCAGTGGACAGGATTGTGGGTCTGGACCAGGTGTCGTCAGGAGAGAGCAGCGGGCCGGTCACATTCGGAGCAGCAGGACTGAAGACAAAGAAAGGAATGTTTAGGACTGTTGGTCAGCTCTATAAGGAGTCTCTTACAAAGCTGATGGCCACGCTGAGGAACACCAACCCCAACTTCCTGCGCTGCATTATCCCCAACCACGAGAAGAGGGTGAGCCAGGGGGTCAGGATGAGGGGGAGAAGAGATGTGAGCCTTTTTTTCTGCTGATTCTTTTTACTCAGTTGCTTCCTTCCTTTCTGTCTTTTCTTCAGGCCGGTAAGCTGTCGCCCCACCTGGTTTTAGATCAACTGAGATGTAATGGTGTTTTGGAGGGGATCCGGATCTGCAGACAAGGATTCCCGAACCGCATCCCATTCCAGGAGTTTAGACAGCGGTATGTGCTTGTGATTGATTTTTGTTTTTACTGAAGAGGTTGTCTCTCTCTCTCTCTCTCTCTCTCTCTCTCGCTCTCTCTCTCTCTCTCGCTCTCGCTCTCGCTCTCTCTCTCTCACACACACACACACACACACACACACACACACACACACACACACACACACACACACACACACACACACACTATATGCTGCTTTAAGCACCATCTGCGGTGCCTGCCACTGACGTTCTGCCCATCCTCAATCAAACACTTACAAAAAGATCAATTTGTCTTTCAGATATGAGATCCTAACTCCTAATGCCATCCCTCGCACCTTCATGGACGGCAAACAGGCATCAGAACTCATGGTAAGTAACTTTTAAGCAGCTAAAACCTCGTGTTCATGTTGTTCAGATATTAGCTTGACCAACTCGCCTCCTTGTTTAGATCAATGCTTTAGAGCTGGATAAAAACCTGTTTAGGGTGGGTCAGAGTAAAGTCTTCTTCAGAGCTGGAGTCCTGGCTCACCTGGAAGAAGAGAGAGACCTGAAGATAACAGATACCATCATACGCTTCCAGAGCGCTGCCAGAGGCTTTCTCGCACGGAAGTAAGACTAATCACTAATAGATAATCTCTACAGGCACGTCATGACTTTTTGATGTCTTTAATTTATAAATTCAATATAAGATATAAATGGAAAAATAAACAGAAATTGGTTTGATGTTGCTGGTTAGTTACTGGTCAGTTTAACAGGCACTTTTTTGCTGCTGGGGGTAAAAGGGATGGAGGAAGATAAACATGTAATACAGGTGAGGTTTCTCTGCAACGCTCACTGCTGTGACGTTGGAAGTTTTGTATTTCACTCTTAGAGGAGCATTAATATTTAACAATTTGTCAGTGCCTATCAGTGACTCGGGAATTGCAGCAGTTTTGAAAGGTATTTGGCAAAGCCTGAAGAACATGATCAATTATGGTTACATGTTTACACTGGAGAATAAATGGGGAAAATAAATCTATTCACTTTTATGTATCATTTGATTAATCTGGCCTCAGGTACATTTGAATAGTGGATTTAAGTAAATATTAGGAAGGTGTGGTGGAGAACAGGTGAAAAAGTAGTCCTGTGCTCCAGAACTCAGCACCAATAATAGAGAGCCGTTGATTAACGCTGTCAAATGCCTGCTGATGTTATTTTCTGCTGCAGCAAACACATTTTACTTGATGTTAAAAGTTTTCAGTACCTTCTCAGGTGACTACGCTACATGTTAATACCTTAGTCTGAGTCTAGAGGTACACTGTTCAACTTTGAATCCTTTTCAGTCATTATAGAAATGTGGTTTTCATTGATGCATTGTGTTTGTTTTTTTTAAATCTCAGAGCCTTTCTGAAGAAGCAGCAGCAGCTTAGTGCTCTGAGGGTGATGCAGAGGAACTGTGCTGCTTACCTCAAACTCAGGAACTGGCAGTGGTGGCGACTGTTTACTAAGGTGCTATGCAAACATCTCAACATAGACATGAAACATGCCATGTAGGCATCTTTGATAAATAGGTGCAGCTCACACTGAACATAATATATAACTAAAGTCAAGGCAGTATAGTAGTTGAAAAGCAAGTGGAAAATAAAATCAAGGCAATTCATGAAATTTTAATGCTCCTGCTTGTAAGGTAGGATATTCTTCACATTGACCCCTGGCCCCTTTTTTTTGTACCAACAGGTGAAGCCCTTGCTGCAGGTGACCCGGCAGGATGAGGAGATCCAGGCCCGGGAAACAGCGCTCCTAAAGGCCAAAGAAAAACTCAGCAGAGCAGAGCAGGACTACACAGAGCTGGACAAGAAGCACGCTCAGGTAAACAAACCTAATCCTCATTGTGCTGCCTGTCCACCACAGTTCGGTCTTTGCCTCTCTTCCTGTGAATCAGAGCCACACTCATCACCCCTCCTCCATTTCTGTCACATTGTAGCTGGTGGAGGAAAAGGCAGTGCTGGCTGACCAGCTGCAGGCAGAGGCAGAGTTGTTTGCGGAGGCAGAGGAGATGAGGGCCAGGTTAGCCAGTCGCAAACAGGAGCTGGAGGAGGTGCTGGGCGAGCTGGAGACTCGATTGGAGGAAGAGGAGGAGAGGAATGTGCAGCTGACCAATGAGAAGAAGAGAATGCAGCAGAATATACAGGTTATAAAGTTGTTGTTGTTGTTTGTTTGTTTTTTCTGTCAGACCTATGGAAGAATGTTTGTGAATTAACATTTAAAACAAATTTGACTTGACATTGCTTTCTCTGTTTTTGTCAGGACCTCGAGGAGCAGTTAGAGGAGGAGGAAAGTGCCAGACAGCGCCTCCTGCTGGAGAAGGTTACCCTGGAGACCAAAGTAAAGAGTCTGGAGACAGACCTGGCAACTGCGGTGGAGCAAAGAGACCGGCTCAGCAAGGTGGGCATCGCATTAAATTCCATCAAGCTAAGAAAATAGCACGGTTAATAATATTAAAAAAAAAATGTTTTACTCATTATTGTTTCTCTCTGAGCAGGAAAAGAAACAGCTGGAGGACCGTCTAAATGAGGTCACTGACCAGCTCACTGAGGAAGAGGAGAAGACAAAAAGTCTGAACAAACTCAAGAATAAACAAGAAGCTGTCATTGCTGACTTAGAAGGTAACTGTGCTAAACACATTTTGACAAGTAATCACAGTAAGGTGAGATTTTATTCATTCATTGAGGCTGCTTGAAATCCAGGACATGTTCAAAATTTTAATCTCATACGCGCATCTCCCCTGCACTGACATAGTCCACGACAAAGTAGAGTGTGTTTGGTGTCTGGAAAAAGAAGTGGAGTCCCACCAGGAATGGATGCTGTAGTCCCTTGAGCAATACTCTCCTCTCATCCATCACGTGCCTCTGCTATAGAGACACAACACATACAGTAAGACATAGATAGACAGGCAGATGGAGAGACACACAGATGAACTTTAACTATAATTCAGCTGATTAAATAAATAATAAATAAATGTAAATTGAACTAAATCTGGACTTTTAAAGTCAATGTGAAAATATTCCTTTCCTCTGCATTTTCTCCTTTATATGATGTGATGGCATCAAAATCAACAGCTCCATTTGTATTTAGATTGAAGACAACATGCTGAAGACTTGTTTTTAAGTATATATGTCCATTTAAAATATCTTTAATAGTTGCATTTCCTCCTAAAATACCCAGAACTTTTGCACATGGAAACATTTTTCAGGCGACTAAAAGATTCCTTCAATCTGCTGTTTGTTCAGAAAGATTAGATGAATTAGTTCACTGATCTATTGACAGCTGTGTTTACGCGCATCAGGTCTGCTGAAGATGCAGCCTGCTCCTCAGTTACATTCACACCACATCTGGCAATGCAACACCTTCCCAGAGGGTTGCGCGGAGGTGTTGTTGTGTTTATTTGTGCTCTACAGTGTAACCGCTGAGAAAATAATTTATTTCTGTCACTCACTGCTATGTTTTGTCGTACTTCCCTCTGTTCAGTCACCTTATAGCTGCACTGGCTTTCTCTCTCTTAAGCCCAATCAGCTACTTAACCAATCAGAGTCAATCAATATGAATTTGAACTGTCTAATCCCAAATTCCAAAAACACCTGAAAATTTAACAGAATAGTCACAACTTGTGCCCTCTTAATGAGTGGAGTTGTCCGGGGTTTGATTTTTTTTTTTTTATTGCAGTGTCAGGGTTTGTGTAATGAGAGCACTGAATGGGCAGGCAGGAAAGCTTTAAGTTAGTTTACTGCAACATAAGATGTTTACTAGAGTTGGTAGTACCTGTATATATACAGGTACTAATTAAAAAACTATAAACAGGTGAGGAAGTGTGGCATATGAGGAGTCCAGCGACATCTGGTGGATGGATGAGGAAATGCAGGACTTAGAGTGAATAACAGCTTCAGAAATTTTCATCAAAATCCACTCATAATTTTCCGAGTTATCAACATAACCTCTCCACATATCGTTGGGCAAGGTAATAACTCCTCAGTAGGCGACTCACTATGTTTTCCTGATTTACAACTTTAATAATTTTACTGTTTACAATCTATGATTTGTAATTTTCCTCATCACCGTGTGCAGAGCGTCTGAAGCGTGAAGAGCAGGGTCGCTTAGAACAGGAGAAGTGGAAGAGGAGGATGGAGAGCGATGCTCTGGAGGCTCAGGAGCAGCTGTCAGACCTGGGAATGCTGTCCTCTGAGCTGAGAGGCAGTCTGGGCCAAAAGGAGAAAGAAATCACCACCCTGCAGGGCCGGTGAGACACAGGGGAAAATATAAGAGAAAGAGTACCTGAAATAAAAGCCTTCAATTAATTTTTGAGTTTTTGTTGTCATTCTGTCAGGTTGGAGGAAGAAGGTGCACGCCGTGCTGAAGCTCAAAGGGCGCTGAGAGAGGCCTTGTCCCAGGTGTCAGAGCTGAAGGAGGAAGTAGAGAATGAACGAGGGATGAGGGAAAGAGCAGAGAAACAGAGGCGAGACCTGAGTGAGGAGCTGGAAGCTTTGAGAACTGAGCTAGAGGACACTCTGGACAGCACAGCTGCACAACAGGAGCTAAGGTACATGATGAGGATAGAAAAAAGTTTACATTTTGTGTTTTTGTTGTCCGACCAGGACTCACCCTCCTCATGTCTACACAGGTCTCGTCGGGAAGCAGAGTTAAGTGACCTTCAGCGATGTGTTGAAGATGAGACTCGCCGGCATGAGGTCCAGCTTTCAGAACTCAGAGTTAAACACAGCGCTGCCTTAGACAATCTCCAAGAGCAGCTGGACAACAGCAAGAGAGTATGTAAAAGACAGAAAAATACAAAAGCGCATGCACAGAAACATGCGCAGTCTCTCATCGCGTGTCACTCATGCTCTGCTGTAGGCACGACAGTCCCTTGAGAAGGCCAAGGTGACGCTGGAGGAGGAGAGGCAGAATTTGACTTCTGAGCTCAAAAGCCTCCAAGCAAGCCGCACAGAGAGCGAGAGGGGTCGTAAGAGGGCCGAGAACCAGCTGCAGGAACTGAGCGCCCGCCTGGGTCAGGCTGACAGAGAGAGGGAGGACAGGGAGGAGCGAATGCACAAGCTGCAGGTGTAAATGAATACAAGCTCACTGATATTAAAGCTTAAGCTTAAGGTTTTTAGGTGCTTCAGTAAAGAAATGTTCAGTTTTTGTTCTGTTGATGAATTTAACCTAATGTGTCTCTTTTAGTGTGAGATTGAGTCCCTCTCTGGCAATTTGTCCTCCGCTGACTCCAAATCTCTTCGGCTCACTAAAGAAATCAGTAGCCTGGAGAGCCAGCTGCATGATGCAAGGGTAACAAATGCACACAGACACCAGGGTGGGGTCTGATTTGGCATTAACCTTTGACTTTTGAGCTACAGACTTCTCCTATTTTGAAAGAAAAGTGACAGTTCAAAAGAAAATCTTCTCCTTGCATTGTAGGAAATTAAAAGAATTTGATCCAGTGCTGACTCAAAAACAACCTTATATACACCATCTTTCTTCCCTTTTAGGAGCTGCTGCAGGATGAAACCCGCCAGAAGATGGCTCTGGCCTCAAGAGTGCGGGCACTGGAGGAGGAGAAGAATGGACTGATGGAAAGACTCGAGGAGGAGGAGGAAAGAGCCAAAGAGCTGAGCCGACAGATCCAAACTCACAGCCAGCAGGTAAATCAGAGGACTTTGTTCAGCTCTTCAACTGCTGCTTTATCTCCTTTAGAAAGATAACAGTTAATATTTTCCATAAAATGGCAGAAGTGCTTTCCAATTAATTGAACATTTCAAGCTAGACTTAAGACAGATGACTTCCAGAGGTGGCAAAAGTACAGACATTCTGTACTTTCTAAATTATAATTGTCATGAATGTCCTCAGCTTTAACGCTGTTATGTAGAACATGAGCAGACAAAAAGAAAGAGAATTTCTGTTGCCTATATTGTTGCGGGTGACTCTGCTTTAACATCTAAACACAAAAATGAGTTCAGTCAGGGGTTAAAGTGAGAGGTGGGGTAACCCTTAGATCGGCTGTAGTGCCTCAGCATTGGGAACAGAACCACAGCTCACAATAATTTCTAATGTGAGCTCCAGTAGATTTTCTTTGTGTACAGGCTGTGATCAGCTGACCTGTGCTGCTCTTTGTGGATTTACACAAGTGAAGATGTAACCCACTATTTCACACACTATGTTGGCTGGTTTCCATCCCCTACACTGACAGTATATACTGTTCATATTGTTTAGATTGTCTTTATAGTGCACAGTATAAAGTTGGTATAAAGGTTGAATTCAGTGAATGAATCTAAGCATCATCAAGTGCTGCACTTGATGTAACCCAACTCTGACCATGAACACCACAGCCACTGTGTACCAGAGCTTTACCACAAACGACAAGCTAAGCTGTTTGTCACGCACTAAACTGCAGTATTTTCATGCAACCTTTGAATAACATTTTGCAGAATACTTCATGAAAATACATAATTTCACATCATTTACAGATCCAGTGTCTGATTTAAAAAATTAGGACATTCGATTTAAGCTTTAAATTTCCAGTTTATCAAATGTTTCTGAGCAGTCCTTACCTTTACCTGTCTTACATCTATCTCCATGTCTGAGTGAAGTTACCGCTCATTCTTTTCTGTCCTTGGGAAATACATCAGCTGGACCTTTAGCTAGCAGACATGCTGTGTGAAAAACTGCACAGTTTGTGTGTTTATTGATATTTGTCCAGCTGCTAGAAATGTTGCGTTTGAAATTACCTGCTATGACACGTTATTCCCTTTACGGTCTTTTTTTTTTTTTTTTTACCAAAAACACTGTTGACAGAAAAATGTAATGTACAGATACCTGAAAAATTCTACTTAAGTACAGTAACAAAATATTTGTACTTTATTACTTCCCACCTCTGATGACTTAAGTATAAACCCCACGTCTGCTTTAATTTTACAGCTGGGAGAGCTTCGTAAGCAGTCAGAGGAGGTGAACACTGCCGTGGAAGCTGGAGATGAGATGCGCAGGAAGCTCCAGAGAGAGCTGGACAACGCTGTTCAAAGAGAGCGACAGAAGGAGGAGGAGAAAGAAAGAGTGGAGAGGCAGCGGGAGCGACTGAGGGAGGAAATAGAGGACATGACAATTGCCCTGCAGAGAGAGAGGCAGAACTGCACGGCCCTTGAAAAAAGGCAGAAGAAATTTGACCAGGTTGGAAACTCACCACTTTTCATGTACACATAGAGGTTACAGACATCTTTATGTGAAGTAACATTGTGTCCTTGACCCCATCAGTGCCTGGCAGAGGAGAAGTCAGTGAGTGCTCGGCTAGCAGAAGAGAGGGACAGAGCAGAAGCAGACAGCAGAGAAAAGGAAACAAGATATCTAGCCCTGACCCGAGCCCTGCAGGTAAATAATCTGATAGACAGCGCATAATGTTTTTTCATGGATCTGCATTTGTGACAGTAAATTGTCTGTCTTTCTGTGTGTAGGAGGCTCAGGACCAAAAAGAAGAGCTAGAGAGGGCCAACAAGCAGCTCCGTCTGGAAATGGAGCAGCTGGTAAACCAGCAGGACGATGTGGGCAAAAATGTAAGAATCTAAACCTTGGAACTCTTTTTTTAAATTTATTTATTTACTTTTTATTATTATTCTGTCTCAGTCCTTGATGAGTCACCCTGTCTTATGTGCGTCAGGTCCATGAGCTGGAGCGGACACGGAGGACCTTAGAAACTGAAGCCCAGAACCTGCGCGTTCAGACACAGGAGCTGGAGGAGGAGCTGGCGGAGGCAGAGAATTCAAGACTGAGGCTGGAGGTCACCCTGCAGGCACTTAAGGCTCAGTTTGAGAGGGAAATCAGCACCAGCGAAGAGAAGGGAGAGGAGAAGAGGAGGGCCCTCAGCAAACAGGTAGGAATGACAGAGAAAAACACTGGTGCCCCTGGTGTGACTTCTACTTTTTGTCCAAGTTAATTAGATTGTTTATGTTCTTCTTTCTATCCCAGGTGAGAGAGTTAGAGATCCAGTTGGAGGAGGAGAGGAGTCAGCGGTCTCAGTCTGTGTCATCCAAGAAGCAGCTGGAAGCAGAACTGCAGGAAGCTGAGGCCCAGGTGGAGACAGCCAACCGTGGCAAAGAGGAGGCTATGAAGCAGCTTCGAAGGCTGCAGGTAAAACAGACGTCTACCCACACACCCTTGTAACCATCTGTTTTCTGGAAACTTCAGTGTACTTAATTTAAAAATATCATTATCAGGGTCAAATGAAGGAGGTTCTGCGTGAGCTAGATGAGACAAAGTTGACTCGAGATGACGTGATCTCCCAATCAAAAGACAGCGAGAAGAAAATACAGACACTGGAAGCAGAGGTCCTGCATCTTACAGAGGTATGTGTGTTTATGTCTGTGCATAAGTTATCCCATAGAAATATTAAAATATCTTGCAGTCTTTTTGTTTTCCTGACTTTTCTGTCTGCATGTACTTCTTAATGCAGGAGCTTGCTGTATCAGAGAGGCAGAAGCGACAGGCTCAGCAGGAGAGAGACGAAATTTCAGACGAGATGGTCAGCAGCAGTACTGGAAAGTTAGTATGACTTTACTTCTGATGCATTTTGTTGATCTAAATGGTGTTGGTTAGTATGTGCACCTGTGGTGTTGTTGCTGAGATTGTGTTTGTCTAGGAATGCGCTGAGTGAAGAGAAGCGGAGGCTGGAGGCGCGAGTCACTCAGCTGGAAGAGGAGCTGGAAGAAGAGCAGACTAACTCTGAACTGCTGACAGAGAGACTAAGGAAGACAGCTTTGCAGGTATGTTCTCTCCACAAATGTATTAGTCACACACTTTAAATATGTCAGCACACACACTCATCAACTGCGCTGCTTGTGCTGCAGGTGGAGACTCTGACTGTTCAGCTGCAGGGAGAGAGGACTTTGGCCCAGAAAGCAGACGCGACTCGAGAGCAGATGGAGAAGCAGAACAAGGAACTGAAGGCCCGCCTGGGGGAGATGGAGGGGGCAGTAAGGGGAAAACATAGGATGAGTGTCGCCGCCCTGGAGGCAAAAATTGAGTCGATGGAGGAACAGCTGGAACAAGAGAGACAGTATGAGAAACACACATGCATTAGTACAAATATCTTCCACTTCACAAAGCTCTGACCTGCTAAAAAAGAATTCACACAGTAAATTGCTTTAGAACACAAACTGTACATAAAAGATGGAAAAAGCCACTCTGGCTTGTCTAGAATTTAGCATTTTGTCCTTTTTTTTTTTTTTTTTTTTTTTTATTTTCCAGCCAGGCATGTTTGGACTACAGGGTAGAGCTGGGGAGTTGTTAACTAATGCTAGTCTTGATTAGCTAGCATCCATAATTTATATTAAGCTGTTTGTTAACCAGACTGTAATTATGTTTATTTCAGCTGTAAAGTTTTGTCCTAGGGACTTGCTTTTGGAGCCAGCCCCAAGTGGCCATTTGATGAACTGCAGTTTTTGGCTCTTTATTGTTGGTTTAATTTTTTTAATGCTGTTTCTTATTTCATACATAACACCAAGGATTTTAAAGTAAATTTGATTGTTGTATCTAATACTGGGTCCTTTCTAAATTCATTAATTCATTAAAACAGAGCTTAATATGCATAAAACTGTATACACAATCACTGGACGCCTTGCTAGTATCAGCTTTCATTCCCTATTTCCTTCAGAACTGCCTTAATTCTTTGTATCAACAAGGTGCTGGAAACATTTCTCTGAGATGCTGGTCCAGTTTGACATGATAGCATCACATGCTGCAGATTTGTCCGCTGCACATCCATGACGTGAATCTCCAGTTCCACCATTTGGCCTTTTGAGTACAGTGAACTCACTGTCCAGGAAACTGGTTTGAGATGATTTCAGCTTTGTGAGCCATGAAAATATCTCTCACACCATTATACCACCAACAACCTGACCTGTTAATACAAGGCAGGATGCTTTCCATGCTTTTGTGTTTTTACACCAAATTCTGACCGTAACATCTGAATGTCGTAGGAGAAATCATTTATCCGATTTTGGTGAGTCTGTGTGAATTGAAACCTCAGTTTCCTGTTCTTAGCTGATAGGAGTGACACCTGGTGTGGTCTTCTGCTGCTAAAAACCCATCTGCCTCAAGGTGTGTTGTGCGATGACCTCTGGCATCAATAAGACATTTTCACCCAGAGAACTGCCGCTCACTGGACATTTTCTATTTTTCAGACCATTCTCTGTAAACCCTAAAAATGGTTATGTGGGGAAATCCCAGCAGATCAGCAGTTTCTGAAATACTCAGACCAGCTGTCTGACACCAACAACCATGCCACATTCAAAGTCACTTAAATCACCTTTCTTCCCCATTCTGATGCTCAGTTTGAACTTCAGCAGGTCATCTCGACCATGTCTACATGCCTAAATGCATTGAGCTTCTGTCATGTGATTGGCTGAATAGATAGTTGCATTAAGGAGCAGTTGAACAGGTGTACCTAATAAAGTGGTATGTGAACATAGGTAACATTTTAATAATGAGATGGCATATGAAAACCTTGCCATGATCATAAACAAAAAGGTTAAGGCTGGTCTTAGAACATGAGGTGTATAGGAGTTTTAAATATAGATTAAGCGATTACTGCCAAGCAGATTTTGAATCATCAAATGTGTCAGGAAAGAAGTCATCATTGATTGTAATGACCCCTTCTGTCCCACAGGGAGCGAGCAATTGCCAACAAACTGGTGCGGAAGACAGAAAAGAAGCTGAAGGAGGTGATGATGCAGGCAGAAGATGAGAGGAGACATGCAGATCAGTACAGAGAGCAGGTGAGATAATTAACATTACCCTGACCGCACCATGCAGGTCAACCACATTTGTCTAAGTACACTCAGAATAGCATGGTCAGCAACAGGGCATTAAATAATCATTTAATGGGTATCAGGTCAGCTAAGCTTGCTGTTTTAATTGTGTCCGAGGGCACAGAGTGTGTTGAAAAATCATCCTAAAATGAGTGATTTATCCAGCTCAGTCCAGACTAATCCTAATCCTGCATTGGCATCTGTGTGTTCATTGGGAAGTTAGAACATGTTCCACCCCAAAATATAAATCCCTCAACCACAGCAGAGACACCGACTCTCCTCCTAAAACATCATCGGCAATAATCTGCCAGGTTTAATCTGACTCCTGATCCCCATCAGTCCTCCTGTTCTCAGACTAATCTCTCCTTTTCAATATCTGTCCCTTCTCCTTCTTCTTGTTCCCCTCTTTCCTGCAATCTTGTGTCTCAATTCGACCTCTGTACTGCACTCTGTCCTATCCCTCCTCTTCCTCCTCCCTCCTCTTCACCTGCAGCTGGATAAGTCAATGGGCAGGCTGAAGCAGCTGAAGAGACAGCTGGAGGAGGTGGAGGAGGAGAACTCTCGGTCCAGTGCCCAGAAGAGGAAGCTGCAGAGGGAGCTCGAGGAGCTCACCGACAGCAGTCAGACCATGACACGAGAAATCGCCTCCCTCCGCAACCAGCTCAGGTAAGTGGGAATGTCTGTGTGCCTGTGCACGTATTTTCTGTGGCTTCATTTATTGTTGTTTTTGTCATTTTTTTAACACCACATTAACTTGTTATGATTTGTTTTACTTTGCTCTTTTGTTGCATCCATTTTTGTCCATGTAACACTGACACATTACCCATCTGTCTGCGAAACTCAGCATCCCTGAATGGAGACCAGATACGTAGGTCATTGTTTTTTTTAATTATTATTTCTTGTTCTTGTTTGTTTGTCTGTTGTTTTGTGTGTGTGTGTGTGTGTGTGTGTGTGTGTGTGTATGTATGTGTTTATGTTTTTGTCTGTGGATGGAAAGCTGGAGGCTTTACGCACATGAGCAGTACATACGCTGCACGTGTGATGGATAGTTTGCTCATATTTTTTGCCCATCTGTAGCATATTTAAACATTTATGTGTTTGGGGGTAAAATAGGATGCTCTTTACAGTGGCATTAAGTAACCTGAAGATGTCACTCTAAGCTCTTTTTTTCTGGCATTTGATAAACCAAACAGTTAAGCAACTGAAGAATGATGAAATCATGTACTTTAACTCCTGCTTTCTTTTTGTTTAGGCGTGCTGCGCTGCCTCTGTCGATGCGTGGACGCAGAGCGTTGGTTGATGACCTTTCATTAGAGAACTCCGATTCAGAAGAGCCCCCTGCCTCGCCGACTCCCTCCTCTGGACTCCCAGGAACCCCGACTCCATCCTCAGAACACAGCCTGGACCCTCCACCACCATACAGTGTCAACAACACAGAGTGACACACACGCATCCAGTTGGTTACATACATAACACACACGCACACACAAGCATCAGCCTCTCAAAGCCTCAGCTGCTCGGGGGGTGATGGAGTGGGCACTCACACAACACACTAGTTTTAAATTAAATGCCATATAGGATAAATATCAGGCAGGTATATAAAGCAGCTTCCCTGATATAGTGACGCTCTGTAAGCTTTTGCCTCGTTTTTTTTCTCAACAAGTACAGAAAATGTGTACAAAATGAAATTTTACAAAGAGTCAACTGGAATTGATTTAATTTTATAAAACAACAAAGACTTGAAGTTTCTACATTACCACCTCTGTAACGCACTTCTCATAAATAAACTAAAGCTGCTTATTAAGCAGTAAAAAATAAGTTTTACATTAGGAGTTACTTCAAAATATTTGATGTGGATTGAATACATGGATCAGGGCTGCTGGAAGATGAGCAGTGTTATGACAATCTATATTGACACGAAATAACCGACAAGCGCAGTCAAGCACACACATGGAGCAGAGGATTCACCTTCAGCATGCGTGTGAGTTAACTTTTTAAACTTGGAATAATTTGGCAAAAAAAGAAAATTATAGTTACAATCTAAACACAGTGGTGCGCTTTTTCTAAGTTAGCCTAACAGAAATCTTAATTTGTAACTGATATTAGGTAATGATAGGAAACTGGGATGCATTACATCATTTTCATATCACTCGTCACAATTACAGTGACGCAAAGCGCTGAAAGCAGTCAAATGCAGACACGCTGCATTGAACGATCGGCTCTTTTCTATAGGTTAGAAACAGTATGTTGTTAGGCCATACGGTAGATAGTATTAGATAGTTTCTTTAACTTAAAGTCTTAACATATTGTATCAGAAATTTTGAATTTGTATAATTTATATCAAATATGAACTTAAGTTATTGATCACTGCTTGTTTTCTGTCTTGTGGGGGGTGGGGGTGGGGGGCATGTTAGTCTGAATATTCCTGCTCATGCTGGCTCTGATGTCAGGCTGAACCGGGTTACTTAAAGGACAGCTAAGACTTGTTTCTGTCAGCGTCCCAGCATCGGGTCTCAGAGGTGAATTTGCATGGAAGACCTCTCTGGTTAACGTTATTGTTGGTGTAAAAAAAAAAAAGAAGAAGAAGAAGAAAAAGAGATACACATTTATGGATTGTCTATGATGGCAACATAACTTGAAACAACCTGTGGAGGACTGTATTCATTCATCTTTTTATCCAAAGCAGAACAAATGGTCTTATTTTCTTGTTTTAGACTGATAAAGGCATTACATTTTATTTTGACATGCATCTTGTACACTGTAAGGTTGATTTTACTGGATAACTGTGTAAATTATTAATCAAACAAAGCTTTTCTGTTTAACCAAATGGTGGGCGTATGGATGAGAAAAGGGACATAAATTTGTAGTAAACGTAGAGTAGCTGTAGAATAACGTAGATGACGGGAGTAGAGGCTGCTTGGGTTTTCTACCATATCTTGAGTAGAATAAAGTCAACCTCTGCTCGCAGTTCCTGTGTAGAAGATTGTAGAATAACTGAGCGTCAGGCTCAAAGCATTTTCATTGACTAGTAGTGTTAGATTTAAAAAAAAATACAATGGAAGCAAAGAGGAATGAACTTTTATGGAGCAAATGGGAAATAGAAAAAAAGTTGCTTTTCTTTTTTACCCTCGCTGTAAGCTCAAAATGACATTATCTCACACATGTTCTGTGGTGACCCTGCTGTGAAGCCCGCTTTTAACCATTTTTCGTCAGACTGTCTCCATTTTCATATCTTCTCTTTTTAAAAGACAGTCTTTTTTTAAAGTTTTTATATAGTTTTGTTTATGACCTCCAGCTGCACTGGTATGCCTGTCACAACTTTTAGTCTGTCCATTGAGGTTAATGCAAAGGGTGGTGTCTTAACTCACTGGCAGGTGCTGCCTAAAGAAACAGTTCAACCTTTTGGGAAAATTTCTTTCTTGCTGTGGTTAATATCAGTCTCTTTGTATAAATTATAATGCTACAGCCCGTTAGCTTAACAAATAGGAAATGGGAATCATTTAGCCTGGCTATATCTAACGGTAGCAAAGTAAACCTACCAGCCTCTCTATGATGTGGTGCAACATGGTAACTTACACTGAATCTAGTCAGGAGCAGGTTGTGTTGAGAGTTTAAAATCAGATGGAAGGTGCCACGTTTTCACTGCTTCTTTTATTTACCATGTGCTTTAAGTGCAATATAGATTCTCTACTATATGCATCCTGTTAAGCCCTACCTTACTAAAACTACTGAATGAAGCCCAGCTGTAACATTACAGCAGCACTTGGTGATGCAGAGAATATAAATGTTTTATATTTGGTTGCTGAGTCTGTTTTTCACTGCTAGAATTTCAGCTGCTACAGCACAAATGAGAAGGTCGATCGTTTACATTTCTATAATATTTGCCTCCAAGAGTAGCTGTCAGTCAATGAAATTGATTTCACTTTAACCTGGCAAGAAGCTGAAGTAATTTCCACATCTGCTTTATTGCACAGTGGGAGTGTCAAGCTGAAGTTTCAGAGATCTACTGAGCATCCGTCATGTTAGAAATAAACAGCAGCACTGATTGGTGCAAGAAATACATGAAATTGAGTTAATGTATTAATTTTTTCGCTTGTTCTTTTGATGACCAAATCACAAGATTAGTGAATTTCTGCAGCATTACTCTCATCTTATTTTCAGTGTTTCATTTTACTGTCATATTGCTTATATTCTTATGCCCTGATTGGGGTAGGCACGCTCAGATTGATCAATTTTGTGCCGAAGGAGAGTCAAATGATACGTAAAACACCCCCTTTTATCTTTGATGTAGGTTTTAAGTTTTGTCATGTCAGCTGAGGCCTCAGTCACACAGGCCTAACAGATGGGTTACAGGCCCTGGCAACCGCCTGTTGCTAGGGAAAAATGTGTATTCTCCCAATTGGTCGGCAGTTGGTTACTGGAAGTTGGTGGCTGTCATCAAGTGAAATCGGTTGCACAGTGGGTGCTGCACCAAAAACCTTGAGATTGCTTTGGTGGCTGGAAGGTTGCACTTCCATGCAAACTACTGCCATGGTCAGTTTGTATGGAAGACAGCAACTTGTCTTTACTGCTGCTTGGCAAGTAGGTGGCGAGTGTTTGCAGACAAGTCAGCATCTTCCACGTACAGTAAACTGCTCGTGACCTCTCTTTGACAGCTAGCAACCTCCAGCAACCGCTCGCTAACCTGGCGAGGAATGCATTTTTTCCCCTAGCGACCCGTGGTTGCCAGGCAGTTGATGGGTGGTCTCTGGGCCTCTGTGTATGTAAAGAAAGCCTGGCTATGTTGAACTTGCTTCTAGTGCTGGAAGTTTTTTTTTTTCAGTAATGTAGTCACATAACTTTTAATTTTGCACTAAACAAACTGGATATAAATTTATAAGCTTTATGTGCTGGTAGGTGAGTTTTGTTACCTTCAGGTTTTCAGCCTTAATGCTAAGCTAACTAGCTGTGGGCTGTAGTTTTGAATTAAATGAACAGACTTGGGGAAGGCACGGCTCTTCTAATGAAAGCAAATTTCCCCAAAGGCAAATTTTCTTTTAAAGCAGAACGAATGTCACTGATGCTTTAACTTCGAAAAATCTGAACTAAAGGAAGCTCCGTATCGTATAGCTGAAATCATAAATGTTGCTCTGAATGTGTTTATTATTCTGAATAGGCCTATATTATCTATACTATATGGAAAAGGATCAACAATCCTGTTGGAGTTTATCATTGGTTACACACATGACCACTACAGTAGTTTTCGGTGATCAGGGTTGTCATCACTGTTAAGTTAACATGTCTCTGATGCACTGACAAAAATAAAACAATAAGCATTACTCTGCAGTCACCCCACATATTTCTGCATTTTTTGCCATGCCATGATTCACAGTTAGTGACAGAAAGAAATTAAAATATGAGTCAAGAAAGACTACTGACGACATATATTTAACGCCCAATTAAAGAGTTTTAATTTTTTATTTTCTGTATGTGTTACTCTTATTTTAGTAATATGCAAAGGGTTTTGATTAAAGTTGTGTTTTTTTTAAGATATTGTGTAAATGCTGCACTTCACACACTACCTGCTTTACAGAGATAAAATCAGTACCGACACTGTCAGTACACTATATCTGCTTTGTCATAGTGTGGTTTATCTCAAAAAGGCCAACATATGAGCTGACGCAACATCACGATGCTGTCTCGCTGAACTATTCACTCAACTATTATTAAAAAATGCGCATCAAATAGACCAAAATCTGACGACAAACGGATTGAACTGCTGGAATGAGGGCAGATGAGCTCTGTTTACCTGTAGCAAGAGACGAGGCCGGTGCTTCTCTAAGGTGTTATTTTATTTTTCTCTGTGTTTGTTTATGGCTACTGTGGAACCATTTTGAAAATGTGTTTTATCGTTTTAGCCTCTTTTTTTAATGATGCTGTAATTATAAAACATCTGACCGGGGTTAACTTTAATATATGTCGTTGGTTTTGAGCTTTTGTGTCTCTGTGGTTTGTTATGCACGTTGGGCATGCAGACACACACAAACACGCACACACTGATGCAACATTAAAGACTCATGCAGACTAAACAAAATGCACACGCCTCACAGAAAACAGGAATTTTGTGTTTCTATTTTTTTTTATTTATATAAGGGATATGTGACATCACAGTCGTGTTAATGTTTCATATTCATCACTGTAAACAATGCACAGATTGACACTGTCACATGTTAAACATGGGCCACACACATATTTAAAGTTTGGTATAAAAAGGAGAAAACTAGACTAATTATGTACAGCATGTATCTAATTACTGCTAAACATTTCTTGAACAAATGAATTTGGACTAAGCTCTCAGGTAAGTACTGTATAATTACAAAATATGGTTACCTTTGTGGCTTGGGGTTCTGGGAGTCCAGTTCCACTGGAATAACTAGTTCAAACCTTTGTTGCAGGCCAATAACTGTTTAGAAAAAGGTAATATGAGTAGATCTTGATCTGAAACCTGCAACAAACAAATGTTTTGTAATTCATAGGCTGGTGCTTTCATAATTTAGAAGCATCTTGCTAAGGACACCATCTGAAATATGTTTTCAGTAGGAAAAAAAAACAGATTTCTTTACAGAGAAAATGCCAGAAGAATTCAAGTATATGGTAATCATCCTCTATGTCACTTTCAATATGTCACAAATACTTCACTATTTCTTTATTACTTGTATGCCCCCATTTTTAAGGTTAAAGTTTCATTGTAATTTAAATAAATTCATAGATTTAAACGTTTATCAGACCAGCCGTGTGTGGAGCTACTGCAAATGTTCTTATGCAATCCATCAGAATAGGTTTGTGTGAAAAAACAGAGGAAAAGTAAAGCTACCGCACTCAAAAAATATTTAATAGCAAGTAAAATAAGTTGTTTTAATTAGTTTTTAAAGTGAAAGCTGATGTGGGGAAATCTAAAATTCATCCTTGGAATAGCAAAATGTTTGTTTTTTTAACTGGTGTTCATATTGTTTTATTTTACCTGTAAACTAAGCCATTAAAACAATCACAGATCCTTAAACAAATGCGATCTGCACTGATCAGCCACTTCATTAGGTGCACAGGTTTGACTTCTTAACACAAATCTTGAAGCAGATTTGTAAGTATTTACAGAGAACGGTCCGAAAATGAGGAAATATCCAGTGAGCGGCAGCTGTCTGGGTGAAAATGGCTTGTTGATGTCAGAAGCCAGAGGAGAGTTTTGCCTTGAAGCAGACAGCTTCCAGTCGAATAACCAGTCGTTACAGCCAAGGTAGCATCTCTCTGAACGTACAACACATCAAACCTTGAAGCAGAAGACCACACCAGGTGCCACTCCCGTCAGCTAAAAACAGGAAACTGAGGCTACTGTTCACACAGGCTCACCAAAATTACACAGAAGATTGTTGCCTGGTCTGATGTGTCAAGCTTTCTCCTGCAACATTCACATGGTAGGGTCAGAATTTGGCGTAAACAACAGGAAAATAATGGATCCATCCAATGCCTTGTATTAAAAGGTCAGGCTGTTGGTGGTGTAATGTGTGAGAGATAATTTCTTGGCACACTTTGGCCCATTAGTAACAACCGAGCATCACTGAAACATCACAGCCTGTCTGAGTATTGTTGCTGACCAGGATAGCACATTATGTCACAAAGCTCAAATCATCTCAAACTGGTTACTTGAACATGACAGTGAGTTCACTGCACTCAAATGGCCTCCACAGTCACAAGATCTCAATCCAACAGAGCACCTTTGGGATGTGGTGGAACAGAAGATTTACCAGTGGATGTGCTGGACACAAATCTGCAGCAACTGCATTTTATTGTCATATCACTATGGACCAGAATGCCTGAGGAAGGTTTCCAGCACTTTGTTGAATCTATGCCATGAAGAACGAAGGCAGTTCTGAGGCATAAAGGGTCCAAAATGGTACTAGCAAGGCGTGCCTAATAAAGTGACCGCTGAGTGTACATTAATTTCAAAAACTTTGCTGAGTAATAATTTGTGGATTTGCAGACAAAAAAAAAAATACATTCATAAGTTAATTTTACCTGCAGTCAAACGTGTTTGAATGCATTCTTTTAGTTTTACTCTCAAATATTGTTAATTACAAACCTGTTCTGTTTGATTGCATGATTACTGAACTTCTGTATTTTTAGCAAGCTGGCAATTATCTGGTAAAGGCAAAAAAAAATATATATATATATATATATATATATATATATATATATATATATATATATATATATATATATATATAAACATGTTGATTATAACTACATTTTAAGATGTGTTACAAAAATTTAGAATGGCCTTTAAAGTTTGAACAAAGCAAAGATGCATTCATTCAGAATTTTTCATGTATCACTTTGGAGTCTGATTCATGACCTCTTTAAGAACATGAGGCATATGTTCCTAGTAGCTAGGAGACTTCCTGTCCTTTAGGATGTCGGTGAACAGCCAGTCATCCTCCTGAGGTGGTGTTGGTATGGGACGGTGCTCGGGGCTATTAAGTGGGGCAGAGAATGATTGAGCAACTCCCTCAAATGGTGTAAACTGTAGGTTATTTTCACAGTTAACCTGCATACAGGTGCTCACTTCCTGAGAACACTGGTATACCTGAAGCTGTGCAACATTGTAGTAGTAGCTGACGAAGGAGGGGACCTGGTTCTGGGGGATGTCTGTATTTTGACAGAGTTTAAAGTTGTTAAATTGTTCCTCTTCTGTGTATGCACTTTGTCTCAGCATCGGTGAGCTCCTCTGGTTACCTTGGAAGTGGCTTGAGGTCAATCCCTGGTCTGCATATGCGTATTCATACCTATACTCACCTTCACAGTGGAGATCATCCACCGTGGTGAAGTTATCTGACTGGTCTCCAAATATAACATCATCATCACCCTGGCATGCACAAATACTTTCAAAATATGCTTCTATGTCAGTGCAGTCACCTGCATCCTTATTGTCAACAGTAAAGAGCTCCATTATGTCAGTCAGCTGACCCTCAGGGAAGTCAGAGATGCTCTTCTGAGCCTGCGTACAGGCCGAAAGGTCTGTGAACATTTGAACGGAGAAATCACAAGAGTCAAGAGACAGTGGAGATAGCTCTGGGGAGAAGGAGGGGGAGATATCCATATTTTGAATGAAGTCATTTGTAGGAATCTCAATGTCTTCTTGGAGGTTGTTGGCTGGCTTAGATTGACTCTCATTATAAATTTCATCATTGTAATAGTCAGAATAAAATGGCTCTGCCCCATGGTTCAAGTCCAAACCTTTTGGGGAGATTAAAGATTTCATTTCCACCAGTTTATAACTTCTCTCCTTTTCTTGCTTCCTCTTGCTCTGGTTGTTCGCTGTGGAGGTGGAGGACTGTGATTTGGGATGATGTTTCCAAAGATGTCCCGAGTCACTCTGCTTCCTTTTTTCAATTAACTGAGTTTCATGTACGTCAGTCGAGGAAACACTGCTAGACTTTGAGGTGCCATCTGTATCTGCATTCTGTGGACAGTCACTTTGAGATGGATTACCCGGCTGGTCAGGCGAGTCTGGTTTGTGTGATGACAGAGAGGACACGCCATTGTCCTCTTCCTTAAAATAAAGAGCAGATGCTAGTCGGTGGTTTGCTGCTTCTATATCTGCAAACTTTCTGTTGATAAGAAAGAAAAGGTGAATTGAGACAACAGTGGAAATCTGTTTTTTTTTTTTTTTTAACTTAGGTTACCCCAAACAAATAGTTTTTGATTCGTTTTTTTAAATGCTCTACTTGCTTACCTCTGGTATGAACTCCTCAAGTTCACACCCAGCTCTTCAGCAGCAAGTTTTTATTTTGTTCCCAAATTATTCCTTTTTAACAGTAGGTGATTATCTTTTGAAAATTAGATTAATGTCCTAACATTATTAAAATTTTAAAATTCAAAGTGATCCAATGTATTATTTAAATTCAGGTTTACCATGCTCACATTCCTACCAAGAGCCAATTTAGAGTCCCCAGTTAACCTAACCTGCATGTCTTTGAACTGTGTGAGGAGACTGAAGTACCCACAGAGTACTATTAGTCAGCATAAGTGATGGGCCAACACACCTCTGAATCATGTTGTGCAGGAAGCGACGGTGGTTGACCTGACGCTTGGATGGTCGGTTCTTCTTGGGTTTCTGCAGGGTCCTCATCATGTGACCTGCTGCTGAAGTTACAAAGGTGTAGAGGTCACGACCCCAGGGGATCCCTCGCTCCAACCCAGGCTCAAGACTCACAGAGATGGATGGGCGCATGCCTAAGAAATGTGCATTTATTACTGTACAGGATGCCATGCCAAGGTTGAGAGAGTCAGTCCAGGGAGATAACATAGGCGCTCAAGTAGAGTAAAAACTGCGTGAATAAAGAAAGTTAAAGTAATGCTGTCCACTTAGTTTAGTCAGAAGAAAAGTCCCCTTTTAGTTTAAAGCTTAGAGAACAGTCAGCAGATCCTGATCAGAGGACCTCAGACAGATGCTGGTGATAAAGGTGCTGTATATCTGTAATGTAGGCGGAGCTGTAACAGTAATTAGAGTAATTTTGAACTGAATCCTGAAACTGATGATGTCATGATCTGTGGGCTTGTTATTTTGTGTCATTTTCCTAGCCTTCCCCCATGTGTCTTCATGTGACAAGTCTGGGTGTGATTTCCTGTTTTATTTTGATAACTAGTTGTCTTCTTTGTCTTACATCTAGTTTGACTCCCCCTGTCATCTTGTCTGGATTGTTTTCAGCTGTGTCTTGCTACTGAGGTGTTTCTCATGTGTGTGTGTGTGTGTGTGTGTGTGTGTGTGTGTGTGTGTGTGTGTGTGTGTATGTGTGTGTGTGTGTGTGTGTGTGTGTGTGTGTGTGTGTGTGTGTGTGTGTAAATAGTGGTGTCTTCCCTTAGTCCTTGCATCTGTTTGTCCTCCCAGTGTGTTTCTTATTGTTACTCCTCCCTCTAGAATTTACTTTATTAATGGGCATCCAAAGGTGCATTTTGTGTTTACTGAGTCTTCCTTCATGTGTCTGCAGAAGTAAATATATTTTTACTTAAGTAAAATATCAACATGTATCATTACTCCAGATAATGCTTAAGTTACTAAAGCATTATCTGCTGCTTCTTCTTCTTCTTTCAGCTGCTCCCTTTCAGGTTCTCCATATTAGAACATCTGCCTCCATCTCACCCTATCCATGGTATGCTCCTCTGTCACACCCACCCTTGGCATCTCGTCCTTCAGTACATCCACGAACCTCCTCTGAGGTCTTCATTTTTTCCTCCTGCCTGGCAGCTCCATATTCAAAATCCTTTGTCCAATACATCCACCATCCCTCCTCTGCATATGTCCAAATCATCTCAGCCTTGCCTCTCTAACTTCAAACTGCTCAACATGAGCTGTTACTCTGATATACTCATTTCTAATCCTGGTAACTCCCTTCTGTCACAGATCCCCCCGACACTCATCACTGTTGCTTTGGATGGTTGACCAAAGGTATTTAAACTCATCCACCTTCACTACCTGGAGGAGCCAGGGATCGTGCCACTGAACTTATGATTGGGAGACAACCCGCTCTACCACCCCTTAGGAAATTTTCTTTCTCATCTCCTAATGTTTAAACAAACAAACAACAAATAAATAAACAAGCCTTCAGATAAACTGCAGTGTATCTATAAAACAATAGTAGGGTAGTTAAATGTGCAACACTTCCCTGTGAAATTATGTCTATTACAAGTAAAATATCTGAGTAAGCGTATGTAGTCACTTTCCACCACCTAAGAAAACCGTTAGAAAGAAATGAGAAATAGATGATCAGGATATGAGAAAAAGACTGTGCTTAAAATTCTACTGTTTGTGTTGGAAACATTTAGGAAAAGATACGGGTGTATGAGGATTCTAAATATAACATTATAGTTTGCATCAAAATATCATGTCACATTTTACCACTGATCTCACGTTTACATTTCACATCTATTGCCCCCAAAATGTGTTACATCGTTAAAGAAAGTATTGTCAAGAGTTAGTTATAAAATATACTGTAGTATAATAAACTCACGTTATTCATGTCCAGTTAATTACAAATTAGTATATAATCCATTACCTAGTAATCAAAGTAAACATCAGTCATGTTGCCATTATATGATTTTTACTGCACTACAAACTCTTTAAAGTAAGTTTAAAACAAACAAACAAAAAAAACAACAACAACAAAATGAATATATACAAAATAGAACACTGTTCCCTTAAACGTAAATACTGCCCAGAGAGTGAGCTGCCTCGGAGGAGGTTTGCGCTCTTATATGATAAAATGATAAAATGCTTAGAAAAGACAAACTGCAGGTAAACCCCACTGTCATTACACTGGTTGAGCAATAGCTGCTTAAAAAACTGTTTGAAAAGGTAAGAACTCACATCTATTGTAATATAACAACAAAATATCACACGAGAAACCAAGCCTAGCAGCACGAGCAATACAAATACTGTTACAGCTGATGTTTGGTAGTTTGGAAACAGCTGGTCTGTACAGCTTCTATTTTACTAATATAAAAATAACTGCAGGATGTGTCTTACCTTTATGTCTCCAGGTTGCTGTGTATCACTACAAACTGCTCTGAAGACTGAGGAGGCGTGCTGGTTCAGAGTGAGCTTCAGCTGTTAATGCATGTGTGCGCACGTATTGTGGATGGATCTTTGTCCACAAATTAAGTCAAGCGACATCAGTGCTCAATGCAAATGCACACATTCCTTTTTTTTTTTCTTTTCTTTTTGCTCTGGCAGTCTGAATGGAATCCGCTTTGACAAATTGATAGTGGGAGAGGAAGTGAGACACGATGAGAGGCTCTGAAAAGAAAGGGGCAATTATCAGAGAAGTCAACCACTTGTGGAAGTGTGGGCACACGCCTCCATTGTGTGGCTCCCTAAAAGCAGCTTGTTAAATACTGCGAGACACTAACGTGTGAGTTCAGAGTTAACGAGCCCTTAATTGATCAGCTTAAACTCTGGCCCTAATTATCACATTCTCAGAGGGAAGAGCTAAGATGGTTGCTAGCTGCTTTCAATTGACCTTTACAATTCAATAGTACACCTTCCAGGTTCAAAATTTTAATATCTATGGCAGCAGGTGCGAATAGGCTTTTTACACAGATGAGAGAAATAAAATTAAATCTAACTAGTTTTCGTAGTAATTTTCAGGTTTAAATGATTTTTTTTTTCTCTTCTTTGTGGTCACCATTATTTTTGTTGGGTTTTCATATGAGAGCAATGTCTGACAGTGGCACAAATATGACACACAACAAAAAGATGGACAAATAAGATTCTTTCCAATTTACCATATGTACTTTTTGGTATGTATTTATGTGTAAATTGTGTGCTTTTTTCACTTTCTGCCAAAAGAACTGTCACATTAATTCTCAGAAACTAATTTCCTAAACAGCTGATCAGCTGCACATTAACACAAATATTGATGCTCTTATTTCTGGGTGTTGACTTTTACGTTTGTCTTTTGTTGTTTTTATTCTTCCATGTTCAGCACTTTGGTCAGTGCTTACTGTTTTAAAGTGCTCTATAAATAAATTGGCTTGGCTTGGCAAATATCTAATCATCACTTGGCAGCAACTCAGTGCATTTTAGGCATGTAGACAAGATGGCCTACTGAAGTTCAAAATGAGCATCAGAATGGGGAAAAAAGTTGATTTAAGTGACTTTGAATGTGGCATGGTTGTTTGTGCCAGGCAGGTTGATCTGAGTGTTTCAGAAACTGCTGGTCTGCTGGGATTTTTCCACAAAACTGTCACTAGGGTTTACAGAGAATGGTCCAAAAAAATGAGGAAATATCTGTGAATCTATGCCACGAAGGCAGCTCTGAAGGCAAAAAGGGGGTCCAACCCAGTAGTATCAAAATGTACTTAAAGTAGCCAGTGAATATATTGTTCCATTGTAGTCAGTGCATTTATCCACCCAGCTTCTTAATGCTCTGAAGTGAAGCGTTTGCAGATCTTATCTTTTCATCAGTCAAGTCAAGAGAATTTATTAATAAGCACATTAAACAATATGCATTTAATGCAAAGACATTGTCTCCTTTATGCTTTCATTGGGTGTAGGGACAAATAGGAGCATTTGCTCAGGAGATGTCTGTTGAAATGTTCAAATTAAACAGATCATCGAGGGAAGAGGTGTAAACTCATTCACTGACTTAAAAACAAACCATAAAATCTTAAAATCTCTTTTATCCAATTTAGGTGCCTTTTCAAAGCCAAGCACTTCACTCAGAGGAGGGAACCACTGATGCAGGAGTGGCATCTATTTATAGTGAAACCACATGTGCTTCTGGCCAGAGGGCTGCAAAGCGCTGGTCTGGTTACAACTTCAGCTCTTGAGAATAACGTGGTAAGTCATAGTTTCTGAGAGATTTTTTTTACTAAGAATTGTTAACATAGCAAGGCCATAAAACATGTGCAATGAGTATATTTAGCCATTGTTATCAAGTCTGTATGTACATAGATTTAGTCTTTTAGCTTCATTTGTTGCTCAGTCATTCTCATTCTTCACATGTGGTATTTTCTCAGATTCCTCTCCAGTGGGCTGATAAGGTTTTATCACACATGCCCTGTAACAGCAGCAAAACTTTGACCCTGTGAGAAGATCGTGTCACTTGTAGATTTGCCTCTACTGCTGATTTTCTTTGTCCAGAGAAATGCAGTTTGTGTCTTTTTCGCTTTGGGAACTTAAGAAGAGTGTGAGAAGAGCCACATTGAAAGGTAAGTTTGTCTATTTTTAGGGGGGGGGGGGGGTTGGAAACAGTAATAATTTAGGGTGATCCAAGCAAACCGACAGCTATTTCCAGTATGTGATTTAGTAAGTGACATGTTATGATGAATCATAGCCTACCGCTAATGTTGCTGAATTTCCTCACCCCCAGTTTTTTTTTTGTTTTTGTTTTTTTTTTTCACTTTTAGGGAAAGGCTTTCTCTGCTTAGGAAAATATTGAATGACTTCAGCTTTGATCCTTTCTCTTATCGGATTTTTCACCATGAATCGGGCCTGGGCTGTGTTCAAGGCTCACCCGTACATTGGTAACATCCTGGGGTACACAACCTTGTTTGCCTCTGCTGACCTCATCCAACAGAGCATGCTGGGTGGGAAACCTGCAGCAAGATCCACATCAGAGGATTCAGCAGATGTTGACTGGCATCAGACGGCTCGAGTGGCCACAGTCGGTTTCTGTTTCCATGCTAACTTCAACTATCATTGGCTCAGAGGTCTGGAGAAGATGCTGCCAGGAGGTGGAGTAAAGGCAGTGACTGGGAAGGTGGTGGTGGATCAGCTGATTGCAGGTCCTCTCACCATCAGTGCCTTTTACATTGGTAAGTGTGTTTCAAAGCTTATTTTAATTGCAGTGGTTGATCTTCATGCTTTTGTGTGGCTTTTTGGGCTTTATATTCTAAATCTGAAGCGCTGGTGTTATTAGTGAGAGCCATATATGGACTTATAGAAGGAGGAGTAGTTTGGGAGTTTCAGGGCCCATTTTATGATTCTGGTTTTGACTTTTAGAGCCCTGCATGGACATTAGTGAACTTTTAGATTCATAGATCCCCAGTGGGACCCTGGCTGTGCATCATTCAAAGCTGAGAACTAAAGGTGACAGAGCTTTGGAAACAGTGGAAACATTCCTCAGAGAATTTGGTCCATATTGACATGATAGCATCACACAGTTGCTGCAGAATCTCCTGTTCCAGCTTTACTGGATTGATATCTGCTCACCATGGAAGCCATTTGAGGATGGACATGGTCAGCAACAATACTCAGGAAGGCTATGGTGTTTAAATGATGCACAGTTGGTACTAAGGGGCCCAAAGTTTGCCAAGAAAATATACTTTTACTATTGCACTACCACCATCTTGAACTATTGATATAAGGCAAGATGGATCCATGTTCTGATGCTACTATCTGAATGTAACAGCAGAAATTGAGACTCATCAGACCAGACAATGTTTTTCCAATATTCTTTTGTCCAGTTTTGGTGAGCCTGTGTGAATTGTAGCCCCCGTTTTCTGTTCTTTGCTGAAAAGAGTGGCATCCAGTGTGGTCTTCTGCTGCTTTAAAGATGCTCTTCTGCATACCCTTCATTGTAAGAAGTGGTTATTTCAGTTACTGTTGCCTTCCTATTAGCTTAAAGCAGTCTGGCCATTCTCCTGTGACCTCTGGCATCAACAAGGCATTTTCACCTGGAGAACTGCCACTCACTGGATATTTCCACTTTTTCAGACCATTCTCCATAAACCCTAGAGTGGGTGTGTGAAAGAAATCCCAGTAGATCAGCAGTTTCTGATATACTCAGACCAGCCTGTCTCACACCAACAACCATGAAAACTTTCACGGCCACTTAAATCACTTTTCTTCCCCATTCTGATGCTCAGTCTTGACCGCATCTACATGCCTAAATGCACTGAGTTGCTACCATGTGATTGGCTGATGAGATGCATGGATGTGCGTTAATGTAGAGTTGAATGGTGAGTGTATATTATCAGGAAACTGTTCTGTAACAATACAGAGAAATGTCTTGTGTTGCACAGCTGGGGAACTGTGGCTCTTAATGTGCCACAGCTTTCATTTCTCATTGTTTTCCTCTTTTTTGTTATTTAAGGCCCATAGTCAGTAGGCGTTACTATTACCATGTTAATGGGGCTCTTTGGTGGAATTTGGCTTTTAGAAAAATACTGAGTCCCAGTTATAGTATTTACCCATGAAAAGTGGAAGACCAACTAGTCACTATTTTTTTCCCTAAAACTGTCAGTGAATCTGAATAATACTTATTAAACCACTTTGTATATAAACTTACCTTCATGTAAAAACCCCACCTAAGACTATAACACAAACAGTACTGATGGCAGCACTGATTTATTACTAAACATGAAAACAGTACATCTATTCTTAAGAAAATTGCTCATTATTGTCTTATCATTGTAAGCCTCAGTCTTGCATTACATGTAGACAAATTTTAAAAGTTTGCACACTCAGCTGATCTGCTGTGCACATAAAACCTCAGATTACATTAATATCAATACATCTGAATAACTCAAACAATTTTTCTTATAGTTATTATCAAGTAACACCAGAGAAAAATAATTATGGGCATGCAAAATGAAACCAACATCATTACCTTGATTGAAAATATTAAACACTGGGATCAAAATTACAATTTTAATTTGAGTTTGTCTAAATGACCAACCCAAATAATCTATCTACATTCTAGGTTTAAGTTTACTTGAAAACAAAAATGATCCTCTTGAAGATTGGAGACAGAAATTTTGGACCTCTTACAAGGTACATATAGAGTCAGTTTATCTTTATTAAAGTACATGATGGCTTTGTGTTTCCAAATCTCCTGTAATAATTTCTCACTCTCTCTCTCTTTAGACTGGGGTAGTATTTTGGTCAACAATGCAGGTTTGGTCAACTCTTCCCTGCACGCACAGACAGAGAGAAATACATAGATGACAAACATTCACAATCATAATACCCCCCCCCCTCCCTTTTCTATCATCTCAGGCAGTGAACTTTGCATTTGTCCCTCCCGTGGCTCGGACAGTGTTTCTGGGAGGTGTCGCCCTGGTCTTCACAGTCTTCCTGTGCCACTTCAGAGAGCAGCCACACCACAACCAGGAAAGAACCTGAGACTTTCCATGCCATGTTGAAGCATTCAAAAATATGGGTTTAGGAGATTTTCACATTATTGCATTCTGTTTTTATTTACATTGTAGAGAACATCCCAGCTTTCTGGGAATTGGTTTTGTAGATTAGAGAAGGATATTTCAAGTAAGATCAAGGCAAGAATCCTACAGATTCCCTCTGTGACTCAAATGATCAGGCAGCCTCATGTAATTCAAACTCTCTAAGATACTGAATGCAAATGTGAACAAAAAAATATTAAATCCTTATTTTACTGCCACTGTTTCAGAGTTTCATATGCTGGAAAGGTTTGGGGGTATTTTTAAGCAAATAAAAGTTGTTGTTTTTTTACATTCTTTCTTTTTTTTTTTTTTACATTCTTTCTTTTTTTGTCATTGAAGTATTTCAATAAAACTTAAATGGCTTTATTGAGTTGATAACTCATTTGGTCAAAAACATCCTGAAATAAATTTTGCATTATTTAGTATGTTTCCATTATCAGCTGTCCACTCAGAAGTGTGTCATTAAGATTGAATTTTACATCCATTTCCAAAGTAACATAACACTACACGTGCCTAAAAGATCTGAGCTATTTTCTGCTGCAGCAAACACAGATCTAAGAATCTGAACTTTCTCGGTCCTCTGCACTGAATCAGCTGCACAAACCTGAGTGACCTTTTAGTTTTCCTCAGATCTGCTCTGACAAAGGTAGGTGGAGTTAAGGAGGTGGAGGAAAGTTGGGAGGGAGGATCCAAAGGTCAACAGTACAGAGAAGGATGAAAGAGGTTGCAGGTGAGGGTTTTAATGGAGGAAGATGGAGAAAGGTTACCATTCTCCAGCATGTGATAAACAATTCAACCAGCTCCTGTGACCATTTTCTTTAGTTCTTTTTTCTCTCCCACTTTTTCTTGACTAGTTTTTCTCGGCTTCTTTGTCGGTTGTGCCAGAATTCCTCTTGAAAAGCTTGAAGCATTTTTTCTTTTTCTTCTGCTCCAAGGTTTCCTTTTCTCACAGGTTTGTCATTCTCTGCTTGAATTTTGTTGTACTTTTCCTGGAGATCGTTAAACTTCATCTCCAGTTCTATGTTTTTTCTTTCAATTTATTCGTGTTTCTGCACATGCTTTGTATTTTCCTTGTGCAGCTCACTGGTCTTCTGCTCAAAGTTCTTTGTTTCATTATGAGTAAGGAAGCTATCATCAATGGCACTCCGAAACAAGGATTCAACACGGCAGTGGGTAAATAAAGAGCAGAGCCTCCATTTTAATCCAGTGGATCAAGGATCGTCCACGTCAGTGTGGAGAATGATGTTATCTTCAAAAAAAAAAAAAACAGGAGGGAAGGAAAGAGTAATTTTAATCAACTTGGTCCACTCTGTCATCATCACAGATAGAATAAAAGTTTGATAAAGAAAAAAAAAAGACAGCAGCAGGCCCCAGGGGCAGATCTGTCCTCAGGTCAGTTTTTTATAAAAAATTTAAAAATGTTTTTGCTGCACTTCATGACAATTCCTTTGTTTGAATAATATTTCAGTAGAAATTTATCCTACTGATGGAATCACAAGCTCCTTTAAAAAAGAATTTTAAGGAGAATTTCATTATTTCTGTCATTACTGGATAAAAATGAGTAATGAGATTTAGAGAAAAACTGCTTTAATGTTCTAAGTTTAACCATTTCTAATCTGATCTAATGTCAGCCTCACTGATAGATGACAGCTCTCTGACAGCCACAGCAGAGATGTTTCACTGAGTTACTGTTAAAGGTCAGAGGTCAGTCAGTGAAAGAGACTCAAAAATTAGGACACGAGAATATTGAAAGAGAGAAATGAGGGAATTAAAGAAAGTAGACAAAATTAAGTATAGCAGGGCACAGATAAGAAATGAGATGAACCAAGAAGACCAAAAGAAAACTCGGTTGGTGGTTCGATCCCTGGCAGCTCCAGCCTTCTTGCCAACATGTACTGCACCCATTTATTGGAGTGTGAATGTTAGATAGAAAGCACTTAGGCATAGAAAAACAAGTGCTAATGTGAATGGGTGAATGAGTAATGTTGTATATAGCCCTTTGAGTGCTCAAGTAAAGTAGAAAAGTGCTACATATGAACTAGTCCATTTACCAGTGTCAGTGTGACAGCTGAAATGTGTTTGTCTTGCCCAGCACATGAGCTTTTACTCACATAACCACCACTTCACATTATCCCCAGAGAGAGAAATCTGTGTAGACTGCCAAATCACTGATGGAAAAGGCCAGAGCCAATCAGAGGGAACCCTACCTGAGTCTCCTGTAGACAGCTTTTCAGCTGTTCGTGAGTCATCATCTGCACTCAGTGGTACCAAACACTCACCAGCAACTTGAGCCAAAAGTGGCCAGAGATGTTCATGCTAGGTGAGGTTACCAGCAAAGTCAAGAGCATTCATCTCCAAGAGCATGACCACTGGAAACAAGCAATAGTCACCAAACAAGTTGAAACAGATTGATTTTACCAAATATGCACAGCTGAAGATGGACAAGAGTACAGGAAAAACAAACATCACCCTCCCTTTATTTTCATGTAAATCAGTGTAAATCACTTTGGTTTCAAATGTGCTATATAAATAAAATGGATGGATTAGCCCTTTGACAGTACCCCGCCTCTCGCCCTATGGCAGCTGGGATAGGCTCCAGCTGTCAAGCCTAGAACTGTCCTGAACCTATAAGACCAGGGAAGTCTATACATTCCTGCCTGTAAGCAAGCTAAACGAGTGCTTTTAAAAAAAATACAACTATGTAAATAGTTCATCATTACTGTATTTATTTACTGTTATTTACTGATATTGGTAATTTACAAAGATGTAGACTGGAGTTCTACACCCTGGTTATTTTAAGACTGGAAAAGACTATCAACTATTATCATGTTGCTCCACTGCATGTTGCTCGTGCCAGTTGCTCACTGGCGCGAGCACTGGCACCTGGGCGGTGGAGGTGCCGGTGCACGTGCCAGTGAACTGGCACCTCAGCGGTCATGCCAGCCACTTCACACTTGGCTGCGAACTGTTCCTGGAGGCCACCACCTGATGAAGCTAACAAAACCGCATCATGCGCAAAAAGCAGAGATGAGATTCTGAGGCCACCAAGGCGAAAGCCCTCCGCCACTTGGCTACGCCTAGAAATTCTGTAATAAACAGTGCATTGTAAATGTAAAAAGGCAGACATCTGAGATGAATAAAAAAAATAAAATAAAAAAAAGAGCAGGGACATATTGAAATTAAAATCCGATCTTGTTTTGTGCATTTTGGTGACTCGCTGTGGGCTCATCCTTATTACAGGCTGCATGGTGGAGCAAGGAGGTGAGACCGATGCAAAGTGGCATAAAACAAAAACCCTTTTACTGTTAATATGCATGGTTAAAATAAATATCCTTCTAACATTTTTCATTAATGTCCTAATTTTCTTTTTCCTTGTGAGAAATCCGTATTGTTACATCCACATTTGCACTAGATCAGGGGTAGGGAACTCCAGGCCTCGAGAGCCGGTGTCCTGCTGGTTTTAGATGTGTCCCTGAACAGCACACCTGAATCACATATAGAAGTCATTAGCAGGACTCTGGAGAACTTGACTGCAGACTGAGGAGGTAATTCAGTCATTTGATTTAGGTGTGCTGGATCAGGGAGACATCTAAAACCTGCAGAACACCGGCTCTCGAGGCCTGGACTTCCCTACCCCCAGAGGTGGCAAAAGTACTGACATTCTGTACTTAAGTAGAAGTACAAGTACTTATGTTAAAAAATACTTTAGTAAAAGTCAAAGTACTGGTTCAACTTCTCTACTTAAGTAAAAGTAAAAAAGTACAGGCTCTGAAATGTACTCAAAGTAAGAAAGTAAAAGTAGTTCTTTGGAGGATGTTTCTACCTGCTATTTTTGTGTAAAACAAACCGAACCTCATTATATATTATTGTAATAATATAAAATAGTACATGAGAATACAAATGTTATTCCAATCTAAATTTTAATCCTAATGAATGCACTCAGCTTGAATCTGTTATGTAGGACACAAACTGTGAAAGGGAATTTAAGCACAGCTCTGTTCTCTGTGTCCTCCATAGTAGAGGGTGACTGTGCCTCCACCTAAACACCAACATGAGGATACTCAGGGGTTACAGTGGGATTCAGAAGGTGGAGGAACCCTAAGATCAGCTGTAGTGGCTCTGCATGGGGAGAAGAATCACAACTTTCTATTGTGAGCTGCAGTAAATGATGTTGGTGTGCAGGCTGTGATCAGCTGACCTGCTGCTGCTGCTCTGAGGTTTACTGCTCTGTGTGGATGAAGTGAACTCACAAAGATGTAACCCAGTATTTCACAGCTCTCTGAGCTGATCTCCATCCCCTACACTGACAGCATACAGGCTGTAGAAATGTTGGATTCAGTGAATGAATCTCAGCATCAGCAGCTTCAAACTCATCTCTGCTGCACTGATGTAACCTGTAACTCTGACCATGAACAGAAACACTGTGCTCCAGTCCAACACAGAGCTTTACTGTAAATACAGTACAACAAACTAACCTAAACTGCAGTATTTTCATACAATCTTTGAATTACACAAAGTCAGCATACTTCAGTTTGTTTTCCACTCCTTACCTTTAATTCTAACCTCTCTCCTTCCTCTCCTGTCCTCTTTCTCCATCTCTGAGTGAACTTCTCTCTCTTTGCTCTCCCTGAAATACAGCAGCTCTTCTTTTAGCTAGCTGTGTAACAAACTGCACATACTTTGTGTGTTTGCTGATATTTGTTGAGCATTTAGAAACGTTGCATTTACCTGCCACACGTTACTCCCTTCATGCTCGCTCCTCTTCAGTAGCGCTAGCTAAGCTGTTTATGTGCCGCAGCGCAACTTACGGACTCGGTCCGGCCCGATTATAGCGCTATAAATGATACATTAATTATATGGGTTTGCGTATTTAATCCCTTTGTACGAGATAAGCCCCGGTGATGGAGGATACGCAGTACGATTGTCTCTTATATGTTATTATTCCTCCATTTAGGCTCAAATCGTTTTATGTTTGAAGGCGCACTGACCGGAAATGCAAACTTCTCTCTGACGTGTTAAAAAGTAACGAGTCTGTTTGAAAATGTAAGAAGTAGAAAGTACAGATACTTGTGTAAAAATGTAGGGAGTAAAAGTAAAAAGTAGTCAGAAAAATAAATACTTAAGTAAAGTACAGATACCTGAAAAATCTACTTAAGTACAGTAACGAAGTATTTGTACTTCGTTACTTCCCACCTCTGCCTACCCCTGTACTAGATAAACCCCAGAAAATCTCCCTTGCTCCTTCTACCACTGGAGGTGCCATTCTAAACCGTCAGAGCTGCTGGGGCAGGAAACGGATTAGCTCTAACCAATCAGGGTCCCGAGATTTCAGTGCACAGTTTATCGCGCGACCTCGGGTCTTCCTTTCCCCTTTTCGCTCTGAGTCCAAGATGGTAGGTTCTGCTAGCAGAATTTGTAAAAGGCGATAGTCAGACTATCCGAGGTCATCCTCTGAATTAAACCACCTGATGTTTTAGATGAAAACATTTGCAAGTTTTAAACATACTTTATGTCGCAGCCGTGCCATGATTTCGTGTGGTTTGACCATATAATTAGCAGTAGCCTACATTCTTAGGAGCCGACATCGGCAGCCGGTTTACGCTTTGGAGTTGATCATAAGTCAACTTTAAAATGGATTAAAGATGTCAGCTATTATCTCAGGTCACAGTTTATTCTACCCCCAATTTTAGCGTGTGTTTCTAAATATCAAAAGTTCCTGTATTTGGCACCATTGGCTTGATTGATGTGGCGTTCAGAGTTAGCAGTTAGCTGCGAAGTGTCAACGTGTGTACCGGCCGCTGCTGTGACCATGAGTATGAGCTGTGTAGTGTGTTTTAGTGGTGAATGTTACTCTGTTTGTGGTGTGGCATTGATGAACTTGAAAATAAGTAATTGAGGTTAGATGTATGAGGTGTTTAAGTAAAGCTTATATGTGCTGCCTAACTGTTTAATACATGGATGTGTTTCTGATCTTCTCTCCAGGGAGTCGACATCAGGCACAACAAGGACCGTAAGGTGCACAGGAAGGAGCCAAAGAGCCAGGATATCTATCTGAGGCTCTTGGTCAAGGTAAGTTATACTGATTTCTATTACCTTGGCTTGTGAAGTTCTGAGCTGGGAGCTTGTACATTTGAACTACTAAACAGTCTAAAGCATTACTCATCCTGACCACCCTGGTGCGTTTTTCCTTTAACAGTTGTACAGGTTCTTGGCCCGCCGCTCCAATGCTCCCTTCAACAGGGTCGTCCTGAGGAGGTTGTTCATGAGCAGGACCAACAGGCCCCCCATTGCCATCTCCCGCCTGGTCAGTCTCTCTTCCCCTCACCTTGATTTTCACACCCACCCTCCCGTTTGGTCTTACTGTAGTAACTTTGTGTTATGGAAGATAGCTGGTTTAATGCATTAGTTACAGTATGCTGTAGACTTTTAGTCTTTACCATCCCTAGCCTGATGTAGTGAACTCTGCAGTGAACTTAAAATAAATATAAGAGGGCTATCTGGGGGTTACTAAGGTTGTGCATTTTACAGTGTACTTGGGCTTAATTTAGTGTGTCTTCCTACTTATGAGAGATGCACCGATTGCCATTTCCTTGTCTGATCCTGATTTTATTTTTCTTCATGTGTGATCTGGCAGTTTTCTTTCTAAGAACTATAATTGACACCATATACAAATAAAAATAAATTAAGGCAAAAATTACTTTAATAATAAAAAAAGTATTAAACTTTACAGTTTACCCGAAACTGCAGTAATTTACAACTGAAAATTAGGCGCACTGGTACTGCAAAGAGGCACAAATGACTAACTGAAAATGAGTTGCTGTACACCCACCTTTACCTGGCAGCTTTTACCTTGCCAAACAAAACAAGGTGCAGCAGATTTATGTAACAAGATAAATGTCGGGTACTTGCATTATTTTCCAGTATGTATATGTTCACCAGATAGCACGATATCGACCTTTTTCTATTAACTTATCTCCATAATTTTACTGTTTACAGCTTTGATCCTTTGCTCATACTGAGCTTGCTTGCCATATGACTAGCTGCTTTTCCTTTATTAGCTTCTTTAAAACCTCCGTGTTTAAGTTCTGATTACATTTGTTAGAAATGTTTTTGCCGCCGTTTTCACTCACAGTGAGGACATCCCATGCTAGCAACATGTCAGCGTATGGCTGTGAATGTGCGTGTGACTTCTATTTTTCCCCTCTGTGGTACTGTGAATGTATTGTGCATTCGTGAAACAGACTGGCTCGCACTCAGTCATATGGGAGGCTAACCGGCCAGTCACTGCTAGAAAATCAGACGATTCTGGTCCCTCATCGCTACTACTTGTCTCACTTTAGCTTTTAATGTTTCTCAACACAGATTCTGTAAAACAAAGCATTGGATTATTGATTTTGATAAAGATCTTTAATCACACTTTGAAATAACCCCAATTTATTTTTTTTAACTTTTTTTACCCCCTAGATCCGTAAGATGAAGCTCGCTGGCCGTGAGAACAAAATCGCTGTCGTCGTGGGAACAGTCACTGATGATGTCAGGATTCAGGATATCCCCAAGCTCAAGGTAGGCCTTATATTTTAGAAATAAACATTGAAGTTCACCCACAGAAAATACATTTACTAACTGGTTCTTCAACATTGTAAAGCTGTCTCCAGTTTAGACCTCAACTCCTGTTTGTTGTCCCACAGATCTGCGCTCTGAGGGTTACTGATGGTGCCCGCCGCAGGATCCTGAAGGCAGGAGGTCAGGTGATGACCTTTGACCAGCTGGCTTTGGCCTCTCCCAAAGGAAAAGGCACAGTGCTGCTGTCAGGTAATGTTGAGTTGGATCTTATAGTAAATGCATTCCACCTATCCTATTTTGTGAAAAGAGACATGTTATTACTTGATACCCTAAAAGGTGGCCCACAAAGAAGATTGACCAAATAATCACTGAAGTGTTTAGTTTGCTGAAACTGTAGTGCTTCAGTAGTTATTTGGAGAATAAATAATCACCATAGATGATGGTGCATCAGACAACTATTCTTCTACTCTTAAATGGAAATCAATATTTTATTTCTGCGCATGAGAACACTGGCTGAGTTATGCATGCAGATGGTTATCTCAGGATCTGTTCTCATAAACCACATAAGACTTGTATACATCTCCTTTATTTTTATTTATTTATTTATTTTTTTGAGTAATTTTTGTTGTGATAGAGACCCAAGGACTAACTTTCACTTATTTATTTGGGTACCAAAAAAACCCCCAAAAAACAGAAAATTGGCAAATAACACCAATAACCACTTGTAATAAGAGCTGATGAGTGGGCATCATACTGTGCAAGTTTTTATTGTAAATATTCATGTCTTGTACTGATCGTTACAGGAGGAGGAGGAAGTTGGCCAAGATTTAGGATAATCAGTATAGAATTACAATAAAAACATAACTTTTTAAAAGCAGCTGACTCACAGCCCAGTAAACATACAAAGTCTCAATAAACATGTCCAAAGCCTCATCAGGCAAAGTGTGATAGCAAATTTAACCAAATATTAAAACTAAGTAAATTTCCTCTTTTTTTATGTTAAAGTTTACAAAATCATTTTGGTTTGTCTATTTTTTTCCCAAAAGTGTAGTATTTGTATTTATTTTAGTTGATTAAAATGTTTTTTCACATCTAGTTTTAATTTTTTGTGTAGTTTTAGTTAACTATGATAACCTGAATGTGTTGCTGTTGCAGCATTGCATTGAACATTCATGTTGTCAGCTGTCAAAACAGATTGTTCTTTTCAAAACAGCCCCAGAAAATTACATGAAATGAGTGTAAACATTAGTTTTGGGTCTGTTATAAGTTGTCTGTTGTACAGTTTGCGTATTCTTATTTCTTCAGATCTTCAGTATATCTGGTAGGCAGATATACTTCATCAGTCTGCATCCTGACCCAAAAGCTGGACCTGATATCGTTGGATCGATTCACTTCTGTGTTTACGTTGCCATTCCTCAGCAGCAGTTCACTGGTTGCTAGCGGGAGCGATAGCATAGCATGTAGAAGCTGACAGCAAAGGGTCAGCAGTTTGGACGTGCTTCACAGCTGCTTTGCAGACAGATTTTGTTTGCAAATGTTTCTTTACAGAACTGCAAACTGTTAACAATTGAGTTAACACAGCTGAAAAAGCTCACACAACTATGCTGCTTTACCCCTCAGCTTCTCTCTGTTATGTAATTTTGTTATCAAAAAATATTAGTTGAGTACATTTGTTTCACATTTTATTTTCCAAAATTAGGAAAGTGGTGTCAGAGTAAGTCCTGATGCAGGGATGCAGCTTATTGATGTAACGGTGGTATTGGATTGATACTTGGTATCAGTAGATACCTGAAGCCAGGGTATTGTAATTTGGAAAAGGTTGGATGCATGGATCCCAAATATCTACAAATCTGATCTGTAACAATGTGATTCTTGTACTTAATCTGCCACATGAAGGTAGAAACAGGCAAACTGTATTTTTAAAAAGTGAATTAAATTTCCAGTTTGACTGGAAGTGCTCCTGGGTTTCCATCAGTTATGACTTGTAGCTTTCTACTAGTAATGACGTTAGCTGGTATATAGCATTTATATCTACTTTTAACTCTTAATATCTGTTTGTCTTCCAGGACCCCGTAAAGCAAGAGAGGTGTACAGGCACTTTGGAAAAGCCCCTGGAACCCCTCACAGCCACACCAAGTAAGTGTACACCCAGTATTGTTGTTGGTGTTGTAAACAATTAAACCTTTAACTAAAGCTGGTTACACACATGGATTTTGGACTGTGTTGAACGAATCAGTGAGACCATTGTCCACGCTTGCCCCAACTAGCCCTTTCTCATCTGTAGCTCACAAAAGGAGATTATCAACATCAGCGTTCTCACTGCTATAAACACTGTTTGGTTTTACCAGGGCTACAGTGCATGTGTGAGAAACCTCTCAAGGGATTCTCAGTAGTTGCACTGTTGGTTCATGCTTTAACCACTCTAATGCCTGAGAGTTCACCAAGGCCAGAATTAAGATTCCCTTATTCTGACATGCTTTTTTTTAAACTGGGGTTACATTTAGATTAGACATAATCAATACACATCCAACACTCTCCATCTATAGCTGTTTCTCTGACTCCTCTCCTTAGAGAAGATTTGATTAGCAATTGAAATACCACCCTTTCAAAAGTGAGAATTGGCAAGCACCCTATGTCAATTTATCAGCTGATTTATTTTTTTTAAAGTGGTGTCTCTGGTACATGTATCTTGATTTAATCAGGGTTTGATATTTGAACCCAAACAGAAGTTGGTGGTGTTGTGCTGTTGTCAATGTAGAACAATGATTTTCACACATTAATAACACTATTATAAATTAGTCTTGCAATATTTAATTTAACCAGAAGACGCTGTGCAGAGAAACTTTAAAACTGTTTTGTACAAGAAAATGCACAGTAACTCATAACATAAACCATACGTGTGCAAGACTGCAGGCTTTGTAGTAGTGACAGTACATCAGAATGTAGTTACTGGTAATGAAGCCTGTCTTTAACACGTTAAAAACCTGTTGGGCTGGTGTAACGTATAAATGTGTGCCACGATAAATGTGCTAGACAAAATAACCCCCAGCACTTTGTTCCAAACAAATAAAGCTCTTAGGCTGAGCCATCAACATATTTGGATTGTGAATCACAGGATGATGTAAATGCTTAGCTATGAAAGGCTTCTTTCAAATACCTGCTGCACAGTCTCGCAGAGAAGAGGTGTGTTAGGTGTGTGTTGCCACTATGCTATTTTTTAACCCCCCCCTTTTTTTTTGTTTTGTTTTTTTGTCTTTGTCCAGGCCCTATGTCCTCTCCAAGGGCAGGAAGTTCGAGAGAGCCCGTGGTCGCAGAGCCAGCTGCGGCTACAAGAACTAGTGTGTGCTTTTGTTTTCACTCTGCTACCAATAAAAGGCTGGCTGTACAAAATGTCTTCTGGGTTTTATTTGACTGCTCACTCACCCTTGCAAAATGCACCCTTCATTGTTCACATGAAGCTCGTTTTAAAGCAGCAGCCAGGCATGAGCTGATTGGTGTGTAGCTGCTTAATAGACTGAGGCCTCACCATAAATGTTGCAGGACATATCTTTTAATTTGCATTTATCAGCCGGCCTGATAACAAGTGACTTGGCCAGGAAGTGCTGGTCTGTCAATGATTGGAGAATGTCGGTGGGTGGGCGTTCAGTTTTCCTTATCGTCATTGGATTTCCTCTCCGCCGGTCAGAGCTGCTGCTCCTGCGTCTCCACACACTTCCTGCACCGAGCCACGGCTTTCAGAGGCTATCTGTCGAGAGAGGGGAGCCAAGATGAGGTAATCTGGGGCTTTATTTTTTTTTAAACATCATTTAGTGATATTAAACGTGGGTCTTGGAAATATTCTCCTGGCAATATGTAAAGCTCGAAAACAAATTTTCCTGTTGATCGTCTTAATAGAGTCTTGATAACTGCTAGCTAATAACATGTATCTGCGCTAACCCGAGTATGTCATTAAAGCCAGCAAGAAATAAGTGAAAATGACCTGCCAGTACGTCCACGGTGTTGCCCACCAATTCTTAATGGAATTTAATCTGAATATACAAGTCGTCTTGAACTGGGACTGCATATCAGCTAGCAGACCGTTAGCTCCCGCAGTGTGTCAGCCGTTTGCAGTAGCTAACGTTAGTGACGCTCTATTCATAACTATTGCTTAGCAGCTTTATTTAGCGTAAACAAAGACCTGCTCCCTACAGTTTATATTTCACCATCTCGTTTCAAAGACTGCAACCCATAAGGATCGGCTCTTTAACTCTGCTGTAACCGTTAAAATACAGCTAAAGTTGAGCAGGTTAGCTGGCTAACAGCCTGTCAAATCCATGCTGTAGCGTTAAAGTTTAATGATGAGACATGGCTTTTACTACCAGACAAGCGGCTAATAAATGTTTAATAAAGCCGTTACTCTACGTATGTCCTCGAGTTCAAAAGCGTAACCCCGTCGAAACCTGGCCAAAAATACTCTGAAGTCACTCAACAAGCAGCCTCATTGTGTTGGAGACCAGAATTAGCCGGAACATAGGATTATTATTATTATTATTTCTGGGTGTTCCCGCCCTGCTTTTCAAGGACGTAAGGTGCAACAATGGGCATCGCTAGGGTCCCTTTTTTCTGTGTGTGCTTTATCAGGACGGGACATCAGCCAAGTATTGATTTTGTCTGCAGCACAGCTTGCATAATGTTTCCTGACTGCTATAAATGTTGAAAGATGTAACCAGTTTATTAATTTAGGGTATATTGAAGTCCCACGTGAGATTGCAGGAATTGTACTTCACGGGCTTAAAGTCTAATGATCTGGCTCCTGCTGACTTGGCGATTTAAAATTTGGTGTAATCGCTCATGTAAAATAATTTGAAAAATAATACGTTAGGAATTTTGCAACTGACTAACTATATAAGGAGTTTTTATGTTATAACTCGGTGCATTTTGGCTTCATATGCAGTGATTTTTCCTGGCTCTGCATTGAGTCTGGTACCTTACTTAACAGAACTCTGTATTTTCCTGTTATTTTTGCCCATTTTATAAACAAAATTTTTTTATTTAAGCTTAAGTAAATTAAACCCCACTTTCAAAAACGTGCTAAAAAAATCACAGTTTTGTTGGCTTTCCTTTGGTAGAAGGCTGAAACATCTTTGGAGGGCACTGAAAGGTTTTACAAGCAGGAAAAATCCTGATACAGCTCTCTAATAACACCAGACTTATTGTGAACCTCCTTGGGTGGGGCAAACATGAGCATGCGAAAAGCTAATACTCCTTGCAAAATCTGTAAGATCCAGTACCAACTAGGTCATTTAAATTGTGAAAGAGACACTGTCCCTAAATCCTGTTATGCAGAAGTTACCCTGAATTGGAAAATATAGATGAATTGTCATGCAACCTTTCCTCCACAAAAAATGGTGTCTCAGCAAACCAGTTGAGGATGTGACTCTTGAGTCATTACGTGTTTTAGCACAGATGCACCTCAGTTCAAGGGGCATAATGGATCTTATATTGCTACACCCACTAACCATAATCTCCTTTTCTTATCATCATAGTCCTTCTCTGTGCTTAATCTGCTGTAGTTGTGAAAATGTGGTACAGAAGTATTATCTTTTTCCTGAGCTAAAATTTGATTCATTTAATTTAGTGTGTTGCTTTTTAAATTTTGATTTCTTAAATATTTGCTAAATCACTTTATGATTATCACCATATATTTTAGTGCTGAAGCCTGTACTAGGAAGCAAGATTTGGGGCTTAGTGAAGTGACGTGAAGTGTAACACTGGGTTTTCAGTGTTACTAAGGTGGTTGGCTTTTTATCGGGTACCTCACCATGGTAACTTTGATTTAACCTGTCCCAGAGGAGGTTGTATTCAAGAGATCATGGCCTATGCAATTACTGACTACTGACCAATCTGCTATATAGAAAATAATGATTCTATTTCTGGAAAAGCTTGTGGATCTCATGGTGCTGTTAGTATTAGGGTCTGAAGTTTTTGTCTTTCTCTGATGAGCATCAAGGAGAAATATTGGATTTTTAATGCCATCTATCCATCCACCCATCCATTCATCCATGCATTTTCTACCGCTTATCCCAGATCCTGGTTGCAGGGGCAGCAGTCGTAGCAAAGACAAACCAAATCTCCCTCTCCCCCCTGCCACATCTTTTAGCACTTCCAAGGGATTCACGAGACAACCAAGAGATATAATTTCTCCAGCACGTCTTGGGTCTGCCCCAGAACGTCCTTAGGGTAGGACATGTCTGAAACACATCACCTAGGAGGGGCTCAGGAGGTATCTGAATAGGATGCCTGAACCACTTCAGCTGGCTCCTTTTGATGTGTATCAATATTGGACCTCATTTCTGAGGAAGCTCATTTTCACTGCTTGTGTCCGTGATGCCATTATTTTAGTTCACTACCCTGAGCTTGTGGCTGTAGGTGAGGATAGGAATGTAGATCAACCAGTAAACCGACAGCATTGCTTTCACGCTCAACTCTCTCTTCACCGAAGCAAACCAGCATATCACCCACATCACTGCCAACACGGCGCCAGTCCATCTATTAATCTCCCACTCCACTCCTCCCTCACTCATGAATAGGTCTCAAAGATAGTTAAACTGCTGCACTTGAGGCAGCAGTCCCCCCTCCTCCAATCTAGGGTGGGCACTCCACCCTTTTCCAACTGATAACCATGGCCTCAGGTTTGGAGGTGCTAATTCCCATCCCAGCCACTTCACACTTGGCTGCCAACCTCCCCAGTACTGTAAGTCATTGCCTGATGACCTAAAAGAGCCACGTCATCCGCAAAAAGCAGAGAGGTGATCCTCAGGCCACCAAACCAGAACCCTCCACAGCTTGACTGCACTTAGAAATTTTTGTCCGTTAAAGTTCCAAATAGAACTGGTGACAAAGGGCATCCCTGATAGAGTCTGACTTTGACCAGGAACAGGTCTGACTTCCTGCTGGCAATGAAAACCAACCAACCAACCTAGCTGTGTAAGGGCAGGCTTTTTTCCCCTGTTTGCTGCAAGCAACACACACACACACACACACACACACACACACACACACTGCTGCTTTGTCTGCAGCAGCTGTGATGCTTTTAGCGAGTATTTGGGTGTTTCACCTCTTTGGATTTTTCTATTATGGTTTGAGCTTCTTTGTGAAATATGTTACTCTCCTGCCAGTGGACCTGTCCATATTTGAGTTTGGCTGTGTGCCCTTTATGTGAACACACTCACAGGTAGATTGGGAAATACTGGGATGACTTATTGAGTTGATAAGTGGCTGTTAGAGTAAGTGAAGCCAGATAAGGAAAAAATATTTGGGGTATGTTGAACTTGCTTCTTAGTCAGGCCCCTGCTTTTGTTTTTTTCCCATTGTTGTTTTTTTCCACTAACTGCTGTTCTCCTTTGTCCTCAAACAGGAACAGAGATATTTGGGAGGGAACGTGAGGCATGACTCAAGGACTTTAAGATGACATAAACCAAGGACCCAACTGGAACCGTTTCCTTGTTTGTCTTTTGTTTTGTTTCTGTTTTTGTTTTTGATTTTCGTTGTCATTTTGTTGATTCACCTGTCTTACCTTGTGTTGCTCCTCGTCTTGTGGAGTAGTACTTGATTGAGTGAAACTTATCACACTACTGTCTGGGGGGGACTGGCTTAGTCACTCCTCTTGTCTGCCTCCTTTATGTCACTTAGATCAAGATAGCAATAGAGGTATCAAAGGTCTTGAAAAGTCTGCACTAATCATATCGTTGTGGCATTAATTACAGGCAACACTTAAAATGCAACCTACTTTACAGAAATCTTGTGCGTTAATTTAATTATTGTAATCTCCTTGTCTAAACAAGGTGTGTTTGCGTTTTGTTTTGTTCATACTTAATGATCATTTTTTTAATGCAACTAAGAGTTTCATTTTTGTCCATTTGTGTAATTATTTAAAGGCATATTGCCAATGTTAAGTAGCTGCTCAGCTGCCTTATATTGCTATAACAATAGGTGGCTTTTACGTTGTAATGTAAACTTATTTTTATACTTATGCAATCTTTGTGAAGAACACTTTTATTTTTGTTTAAATGACCCGTTTTACATTTTTTAAATTCTTTTGGTTTTGAATATGTTGATGTATTTCCTGTCCACTTTCCAGCTGGCAGCAAACTGTATAAGCTGACAGCCCTACAGATCAAACTGTGATGGGAGGTTTCTAACTGTGACACAAAGACTGGTTTTTAGCAGTTCCCATCTTCACTGGATAAGTAAAAAATACTCTAAACTGAAGAAGCGTTGAACTGGAAGAAGTTCTTTTTTTCTTTTTAAATGAAGATGTATATCTGAACTGGACAGACAGGAAGATCTTTTTTTTTTTTTTGTGACTTTGCCCCTTATATTGAAGCACTGACAAGGAAGGATGATTTTGAAGAGATTTTCAGGATAAAGTTCTCGACAGATAATCGGATACTTTTTGATTTTCACTGCAAATCTCGGAAGAGTTGGCAGATTGCCCTTTTTGAGCCTCTAACTTTAGAAAATTGTACCCTGAAATTCTGTAGACTGATAAGCTTTGAGCAAAGAAGATGCGATCCCCAGAACCTTCCTCACCTTCTCCAGCAGAAGCTCTTCTTCACAGCCAGTTTGCCAGCTGGGGATCAGGCAGCAACAGCAACAATAACACCTGTCCCAACAGCCCTGGTGGCACTGGAGGGCTATCCCCAGCTGTCTCCCCAACTCCAGCTCTGGCATCTAACTACGCCCTGACCCTCACCCACACCCACATACACATACAGCGCCTGTCGCCCCGCCCGGGAAAGGAAGCTCGTCTCCTGCTGCCCTTATCAGAGTTGGTGGGGTGCAGCTGTCCCCGGTCGCCTGCACCACCTCTGCTAGTGCTCTACTGGTACCCACCAGGAAAAAGAAGGAAAGGGGTGTCCCGGCGCAGGCAGGTGAGGGCCTACTTGGCAGAAAGCAGAGCCGAAGCTGAGAGGTGGTCAGCTGCTGTGCAGTGTCTACTTAGAGGTGTGACTGTCACCGCTAACACAGGTGAGTGTGTGTGTGTTTCACCTGAGGTTTGTTGGATGTTGTTTTTTAAAGAACATGCTAAAGACTGTAGTAGCAGTACAGATTTTGTGTATTTTACCTTTACTGTACTTTTCTGTGTTTTAATAATAAAATTGTGTGTAAGTTATGTGATAAATGAGGTGCAGCTATTGAACATTTTCAGGAAATAATTATGCCAGTTTTTATTATATTTAATCACTATTTGGTTTAAAAAAAAATAAAACTTTAGTGAACAATAACCATCACAATCACCTGAGGCTAGAGTCTGTTTTCAGATGTCTTGCTTGGTCTGATTATCATTGATACTATGTACTGAGCTGACAGCTTAATTAAAAGGTTAACGCTGATAGCTTACCACAGTGTTTATGGGGCTTTAGCCTTTGTGTTTGATCTCCATGATTAAGTCTTGAATTTCTGATGTTTACTACAGAAAATCACACAATCTTGCTTCAGTCCAATTTCCTCCATGTCCCCTTTGTAAACTGTTACTAAGTATAGCTTACTGTCACAGAGAACCAAGACTTTTATGTATTAAATCACTAAGGGCACAACTGGTACCAAGAGTAGTTCAGCATTTTGGGGCATTATGTAAAAGACAAATGAGGATTAACACTAATGCACCCTAAGAGGCTGTGAGATTTAGTATTGAGAGTAGTTTGGCTTTTCTGCGGTTCACATGACTGCATCTTTTTGTTGAATTTATTTATCTAAAGCTGTGTGTCCGTCCTCTTATCTTTCCTGCGCATGTGGTCCCTATCATTCGGTGTCTAATGCAGAGACAGAGGGTGGGGATTCACCAGCCTTAGTTATCTCGCTGCTCAGTGTGAACTTTGTGTTTGTGTTTACTTTTTTTGTCACCATTGTCTCTGTGGCACAGAGTTAACCAGCATCTACCATCTTTTGTTTTTCCTTTGCTCCTCTTTAGGTTTGGTTCCTTAATCCTTAAGTCTCGTAAATCTCCCAGTCTTTTGAGTTCTTTAGTCCGTCCCCTTCATCAGCAGCGATGCAGCTGTCATTTGTTTTTCATTTTTCTGCTCGTGGTACATTCATAATGATATTTCTGAAT